>NC_059155.1:73120921-73420921 GCF_020740605.2 Lemur catta
GTACTCTGTCTGCCAGCAAAGACACCCCCTTACTTCCCCCCAGGACATAAGTGCCATACTGACATTTGGGGATATTGGGGATCTTTTGTTTGTTTGGCATTTTTTTTTATTTAAGACAGAGTCTCGCTCTGTCAGCCAGGCTAAAGTGCAGTGGCATCATCACAGCTCACTGCAGCCTCCACCTCCTGGGCTTGAGAGATCCTCCTGCCTCAGCCTCCCGAGTAGCTGGGACTACAGGTGTGCACTACCATGACACCTGGCTAGCTTCCTTGTTGTTTTTTTTTTAACATATTTTTAGCACCTAAGCATGCATCCCTAAAATATAATATATACCTTAGTTTTGCCTGGTTTTGAGTGTCACATAAACGGAATCACCGTGCCTGTATTCTCTGGGGACTTGCTCAGTTTGCTTGAAGTCGTGATTTTAGGAGTCATTCTCCTTGCTGTGTATACAGTTACATCAGACGTTTTTATTGCTGCACGGCGTTGCATTAGAAGAATGTGGCGTGGTCCATTCATCCATTCTCATGGGGAGGGATATTTGGGGATGTTATGAACAATGCCATGTGTGTGTGTTCCTAAACACGGACCCTAACATGCCACGTGTGTGTTTCACATGCGAGTGGATTTCACGCCGGGGCACAGGTGTGTGTCACAAACGGTTTCTCTGCATATTTGTACCATTTTCCGAGTGATTCTGTCCCATTTGTGAGCGTGTCTATCTCTGAGCCAAGAACACACCCTCCTAATGATCAAAGCTTTTTAATATGTCGGGTCAGCCGGGCGTGGTGGCTCACGCCTGTAATCCCAGCACTCTGGGAGGCCAAGGCGGGAGGATCGCTTGAGGTCAGGGAGACACCTTCCCTCTCCATCCTCCTGCTGTGGCATCTCATCCTCCAACACTGGCCAGACCGGGACCCAGCCCTGCCAAACACCTGCGCTGTCTCCACCCCGCACCAAACGGCAGCTGCGTGGCACCAACCCCTCCGCCCCTGGGACCAGACTCCCCGGCAGTCTCAGGAAGGTGGTTTTGAATCCAGACCCTGGCGTTCCCACACACCTCATCCCCCAAACAGGGACAAAACCGGTCCCTGCCTCTCTCTCTCAGAGCAGGTGTCAGGGTTAGATCCATTAATGCATGCAAAGCTCTCCGAAGTTATAACTCCCCACCTCCTTCGACCTGCATTTCCCAGGCACACGGTGGGTGGCTCCCTCCCTTGGCCCCTCACCCGACACCACGCCCTTATGGCCAACCGTGGGTGGCTTCGACTCCACCTGCAGCGGACGAGCCTCCTTTCACAGCTGCTGTTGGAAGGACTGGTTTCCTCTGGGTGAGCTCCTTCCTTCCGGGCAGGCAATAGAGCTTATTGTTTAAACTGGATACTCAAAGAAAGAATGGTTTTTGAATAAATGGGTATTTGGCACACAGAAGGAGGGATACTTAGGTTGGAACAGATTCCTCTTCTCTTCTTGAGGATGAACGAACACAGGCTCGTGGTTCCATGTCCTCACCCGGGCTAGACTCGCCACGTTAAAGAGAATGATGACTTACCAGGGAAAAACCCAATAAACACAGCGCGGCTGCCACGGTATTACCATGTCGCAGAACCTCCTCCTTGTATGTAGAGCCTTGTAATTCTCCCTTATCTGATATTATCCGGGCTTGCCGACAGCGCTCGTTTTGCATAATGCACCTCGGGGGAGAAGACAGATGGGCCCGTCAGCGACAGACATTGTGACCCACCGGACCCCCCAGGGAATCCGCCGCAGAGACTGGAGAATGGCGAGGGGGAGCCCAACTTACAAAACACACACACACCCACACACACACACACAACACAACAACTCAGCCGCCCAGTAGGGAACAAAATAAATTGTTCAGAAGCGAAAAGAGCTATAAATATTGAAGGCGAGCGTATAAATCAAAACTTCAAGAGAGATTAGCCCTGAAAAAGGAAAGGAGCTCACCTGGCCGCCGCAGAAGCAGGAGAAACAGTAACGGGGCAGGTGCCGGCTGGGGGAGGGGGCGGGTGGGGGAGGGGAGCCGTGACCCCGCAGGACGCAGCTGGCCCCCCGGCAGCCCCTTCACCTCCGACCCCCAGCCTGTCCTCAGTCCCACCCACTTGCGCATTTGGGCATCATTTAATCAACCACCGTTTCCAACCGCTTCTCTGCACGGCTGTGCTGTGTGTCCTGCTGTTGAGAGACACAGACGCAAGAGGTGGCTTCTTGTCCCACCAAACGCTCCGTGCGTGCAGGAGAGACTTCAGCAAACGTACGAACCCACCAACAAACACCCCGAGTCTCTTTTACGCTCAACCTCCTCGGCCACGGGAGCCAAGTCCACGGCCAAGAACCGACGGGCATGCAAGGTGCATTTCTGCCTCCTCGGAACCAGCGTCCGCTGGGGGAGGTGACCCAGGATCAACGACCTCGTTAGTAAAAGCATCATTTCATGGTGGGACAGAGGGTCCCTCTGGAAGGCATGACGGGGAAGGCACTGGGATTTGGGACGTCCATCCAGGAGGGCCCCCGGGGCAGCCCCGGGGCTGGAGTAGCCCGCGTGACTGGTCTGGGGTTCTCGCCATGGGTTTCCGTCCGGCGAGAGGTGGGTCATTATATGACATAGACCCTGAAGGATGATGGAAAAGTTGGGGAATCACGAGGTAGTTGCTTTATATAAGGCAAAAGGTGGGTCTTGTTTCTTGGCGCATTCATTTACTCCTTCATTCATTCACGAATCTGTACCTTGTGACTTTTGACTGTGACAACTTCTTCCTGATGGGGTCTTGGGGTCTCTCTCTCGAGAGCCGTTTTCATGGCAAAGGGACTTTGCAGACGGGAAGAGATTAAGGATCTCGAGATGGGGGATGATCTTGCACTATTGGGGTGGGTCCAATGTCATCACGAGGCCCCTTGTGGAAGGAAGGGAGGAGAGATGGAAATTTGGAGAGGCCGCCCTGCCGGCCCCAAAAACGGAGGAAGCGTGAACAGGTCTTGGGGGGGCCCCATCGTTTGCAAACCTGCAGATGATTTTCCGGGTTCTCGAACAAGCTTCCACCACCCTCCACCTCTGGAAGTCCTTGCGGGGTCTTGGTGAAGACGGGGTTGGGGAAATAGAGTGAGAGACAAGGTCTCTCGCCAGGCCGGGGGAACCTCTCCATGAAGGCAGAAGAGAAAAAGAACCATTTTATCATATTATTGAGCAAGCATCAAAGCAAAATCTGGGGCCCATGACAAGTGATTCACTTAAGAGGCGGCAGGACAGAAGGAAACTGTACCCCCTTATAGAGTCAAGTGCAGGCAGCCCACTGCCCTGGGCAGGTTTTGCAATCGGGAGTTGCTAACAAGTGCGGCCCTTCTCCCTGGACGCTGCGACAGGGGTGTCATTTTCCCCAATCATGGTCACATTTCTAAAGAGATGGCTCCCACGTCCTCGGGGGAAACATTGCTGAGTGGTGAGACAGGCACGTGGCTCATTTAGACTATTAAAAGACTTGCGCACATTCAAAAAGACAGACAAATTCCCAAAGAGCAAAGGGAGGTTGGGGCGGGACCCCCTTATAAACTCAATCGTGGTGACCATGAGGGGTCCAAGGGCTACGTCAGCTTAACCACGCCGAACCCCAGACACAGGAAGGTGCGTTTCTGTACATTTACCCCCTGGCAATAAATATTCCACATTGCAATAATCTTAATCAAAATAAGACTTATTTAAACATCTGAAGGGGGGTGTGATAGGGCACCCCAAGATAGGCCACTTCGGCAGAAGAGTTACTCTGAGGGGAAGATATTGGGGTTTCCAGACTCTTTTATACACCTGAACGCAGAACCTCCAAAAAGACCCCCGGTGGCATAAATCCCCTCCCTTGGCACAACTCCAATCTCTTCTCAGAGGCGACAGGTCGGTCCCACCCCCAGACAGACATTGTCACAAACGATGACATCTCCCAGCTATATTCCAGAGGACCCATTTGCCTTTCAAAAAGTTATTTGTGCTTTCCTTAAAAAAAAAAAAAAAAAAAAAAGTTATTGGCTGTCTCTCCCCTGTCTGTCTAAAAATCACTTTTTCTTCCAGAAGTCCCCCACACACGGCCCCCAGCCCCTTATTAGGATGGTAGATAAGTTCTCAAATCCCACCGACTTTGGGGTATTCACTTCCTTCTGTGATGCCCCTGTGCATGTATAATTAGAAATTAGTACATGTGTGTGCCTTCCCTCTAGTTAATCTGTCTGTTGTCCATTTAATTCGCAGCCCCTCGCCCCCAGCTACCAAATGTAAGAGCGGACAGCTTTTCCTTCCCCTACGCAACTCAGCATGTTAAATGTTTGCAAGAGGAGAAAAGAGTAAAGGAATTCTGTAGTCAAGCGATGGCCCCTTGGCTGTAAAAAAGAATACTTCCCTCAGCCAAGCATTAATGAGGAAAAGTGACAGGTTTTTGTAAAAAAAAAAAGAAAAGAAAGAAAATGTTTTAGCCGAGTGACACAATGTGTCAGGAAATAATCCCTCCATATCCCTTAGGAGGAGACACTTTGAGGTCACCGGGGCGTGTGACATTGTTCCAGGCACAGCAAGGTGGCTGAGGCCGCCCTACATTGCATCTCCCCAACCTGACATACGTGGGGTGAATCGAAAGCTCTAAGAACGGGAGAGAGGGTGAATTCCGTGACACGTGCACACGGCTGTTTGTTTATTCATTCTGCAAACACTCACCCAGCACCTGCTTCTCAGAACCAGAAAACTGTGCTTTGCTCAAAACGATGTCATGGAAGTGCCAGGAGCGTAAAGACATCGGTCACGTACTGATGAGGAAATGGTTTTTTCCTCTTTTTCTATACATCATGCTATTTACTTGATTTTTTTATTTCAGCATATTACAGGGGTACAAATGCTTCTGTTGCACATATTGCCTTTGCCCCACCCGAGTCAGAGCTTCAAGCGTGTCCGTCCCCAGACAGTGTGCACCACACCCATTAGATATGAATATACCCATCTCTGTTTATTTTTTGATTGACAATAACAATTGCATATATTAATATTTATCACGTACAACATGATGTTTTGAAATCGGCACACATTGTGGGATGGCTCAGTTGAGCTTATTCACACAGAGATTACCTCTCATAGGAATGGTTTTTTGTGGGGAGAACACTTAAAACCTCCTCTCTCAGTGATTGTCAAGATACGCTACATTAAAAAAAAAAGATACGATACATTGTTATTAACTGTAGCTGCATTTAAAGAAGGTACAATACATTGATATTAACTGTAGCTACATTTTAAAAAGGTACGATACATTGTTATTAACTGTAGCTACATTTAAAAGGTATGATACATTGTTATTAACTGTAGCTACATTTAAAAGGTACGATACATTGTTATTAACTGTAGCTATATTTAAAAGGTATGATACATTGTTATTAACTGTAGCAACCGCATTGTACAATCGAGATCTCTTGAATTTATGCATCTTGCAAAACCGAAACTTTGTGTCCTTCGACCAGCAGTTTTTACCCCTGGGGAGGGGTGCGGTTTATTTCATGTGTTTATCTCGTTTCTGTTTTATTCCATATTTGGCACAAGTGAAATATGTTCATTATAGAAAAAGAAAAGAATTCCTTTTGAGATGAGATCATGCCTCTGAGGGGGGAAAGTCACTATTCCCTGAGCTGCGTTCTAAGTGCCTCATTCTCGGGGGTCAGAGTTGGGTTTTGCCCCATTACATTCTAATTTCTGGGTTTTTGTAGAGTGTAGCTCCCGAGACTTGAGTTTCCTGAAGCATTACTTATGAGTTACTGGGGGTCTCCTTGTGACGGGAATGTCGTTCGGGTCTGCAGGGAAAACAGAAGTGAAGACCCCCACGTTCCGCAGGAAGATGCCCCGGGAGACAAGCAAACAGCCCTGGGTGCATGCGAAATCTGCTCACAGGGCCAGTGAGGGTCTCGCTCCCTGGAATGGGGCTGGGACCCGGGGACAGAGAAGGGTCAGGAGCTGGAGCCCGTCTGGGAAGTGATAACACAGTGGCTGTGACCAGAGCAGGTCTTGAGGGAGGTTAGGATTCAGCAGACAGCATGGGAGAAACTTCCAGAAGGAAGAATGGCCTGGCTGGAGGCTGGGGGTGTGCAATGCACCACAAGAGATTGGAGCCCTGCAAGGGATTGAATGGCGACCTCCTCCAATTCTTCCGCAAAATATACCCACATCCTAATCCCTACAACCTGGGAACGGGGCTGCATTTGGAAATGGGGTCTCTGCAGATGTAATTAGTGAAGGATCTCGAGACAAGACCATCCTGGATCAGGGAGGTCCCTAAACCCAGTGACAGGTGTCCCCCTAAGAGACAGCAGAGGAGACACAGACGCAGAGGGAAGCCACGTGGAGACGGAGGCAGAGGCTGGAGTGACGCGGCCACAAGCCCAGGGACGCCTGGAGCCCCCAGGAGCTGGGAGAGGCAGGAAGGAGCCTCCCCTGGAGCCTGCGGAGGGAGCGCGGCCCCAAGACCCCTGCGTCTCACACTCCTGGGCTCCGGGACTGGGAGGGGACAACTTTCTGCTGCTGTAAGCCCTCAGTTTGTGGTGACATCTTATAGTCGTACCTATAAGATACCCCGGCCCTGACAGCCGTCTCTCTTGAAAGGCAGGGACCTGTCACACCTTGCCTCCTTCCCCGCCCTGCCGAGTCCCCTGCACCACACCTGGTTGAGTTCTCCACCAGATGGCCGACCAGGGAGTGCATTTTGAACCCCCGGGTGCTGCCGGTGTGGGGTCCCCATGGCCTTGGGTGTGCAGGTGCAGGCTGCATCCTGGTGGACCCCCAGCCCCAAGCCCCTTTCTGCCAGGTGATGCCCCAGGTCATGGGTAAGGCTCTGCTGCCATCTCTGTAACGTCCCTTCATGGCCAATTTTCTCAGCAGCACCAGAGGCCCAACGTGGCTCTGTGGACCAAAGTGTCCCTCTCTTGAGTCCCAGACCCTCCAAATGAGTTCCTCCCTTGGGACCTGAAATGATTTACCCTCCTAGAGCACAGCTCTGCTCACCTGCTATGGCAGGGACAGGATTCGGGGAAGAATTTGGGAATGTCCAGCTAAAGTTGTCATTTGTCCCGGAAACATAAGCTATCTTGGTCCCACTGTACAAAGATCTCAAAGTTGGCTTAAAAGACATTAACACAGTTTGGACACATGTCCACCTCTATGTTGCTATGTTAAGTGTGATAGTTTGTAAACTCTGACCTCAACCCACATGCACACACACTTTTAATCCAAAACTGTGTTTTGAAAGGAACATTTTTGTTAAAATAAAGCAACACACACTCAACCCACAGGTCTTAGGGAACCGGGGACCGATGTCCTCACACACAAGTCCACAGGTGGCAGAAGCCAGTGGATAACACAAGCCCTTTCTGCTCACACCTTGTTGCCTCAAGGTTGCAAAGTGGCTGCTGCCAATCCAGGCATCACAGCCACCTTCCAAGACAGGATCAGGGCTGGTGCAGAGAGCCATCCTAGCCAACCTGCCTCTTGCATATTTTCCTCTGTCCCATTTGCTGAGACTGTGCCCCACAGCCACACCCAGCAACAGGGGGGAGGCCGGGAGGAGAATGTCAGCACAGCGAATGAGCATTGTGGACATGTTTAGTATGTCCCCCATCTGCCCCACACACAAAAGAAATTGGTCTTCTTGCATGGAGGTGGGGGTGACTGGATGAAGTGTCACCCCACATGAGTTTAGGCCCATGAGGAAAACTGGCTTAAAATCCGAGGTTGCAAGAGAGTAATAACGTCAGGTCAGACGGGCCACCTGTCCCCAACTCTTGCCACATTAGCATTCATAGATTTGGAGTCAGTTCCTCGGTAAGTTTGCTTTCACCTCCCAAAAGGAATCTCACCGAACAGTTCCCGACGTGGCCAGTTAAACTCGGCCGGCCGAGCACACAGTCTGTTCCTTCGTCCCTTGAGTGGGGACTTACAGGAGAGCAGGGGTCTGGTCTCTGCTCTCTCTCCGTCTGCCCCCCAACTCCAGGGTGGACCCAAGGCTCTGAAGCAGAGGCGATCTTTTCTGGCATTTTTTGAATCTCTGCAGAGTCTCCCAAGCTGATTTTTGGGACAGTCACCAACGTCCCTCAAACGGAAACTTCACGCTTCGTTAGGAAACGCGCCATGTCGATCAGAAAGCGGGGGGGGGACCCCTCCCAAAGGGACCCCGGTGTTACTGGTGCATTGCAAATAAAAACGTACAAAGCTGACGCGTTTGTTTTTTAATCCGTGATGTAACTTAATTAACTAACTCTAAACCCCGCGATATGGCACAGACCGGCGGCCGTTGAAGGGATACTGATTGATTTTTTTTTTTTTTTACGCGATGCAGTTGCATAATTTATCCGTATTATTTATTTATCTCGCACCTCTCTTTCGAAAAACCCATCAGGCCTTTGCCGCTTTGGCGTCTGATTAAACATTCATCGCCACCCTCGGAGGAAGAGGCAAATGTTATTCTATTATCAAACAATTTCTCCATAAAAATCTATAATTGGAATAAAAAGCAATGTCAGGGAGCGACCTGACTTAGCCAGCAAAAGGTAACACGGAGATAATTTAATGAGCAGGTTTTCTGATGTTCAGCACAATCTCGCTGCACAAGTATGCGTGTCCGGCCCGGGCATAGAGTCCCTAACTATTAAGTGACCGCACCAAGGCACACACTTCTGGGATGTCCCCGAGATGTCCCCACAGAGCTGCCTGGCCATTTCGAGTAACGTCACCCAGTAGCTTCTTTCTTGTTGACGGATGCTGTGGTCTTACCTCTAGGGCTCTCATCCTGCGGGTCCTCGAACCTCAAACGTGGACCCACCACTGACATTTGGCCGTCGGCAGATCTGCAAAAAGTTCCTACTTCAACCAATTCCAGGTGTTCGAGCACCAAGGCTTTTGCTCTGTGCCTGAGTTCGGCTCCAAGCCCGAGTGATCAGGGCTGAGACCGACCCACGGCTCAGTAAACCCAGGGCTGGTGTGTGTTTTATGTGAAGACCCAGATTCATAATTATCTGTGGCTTTGGGGGCCACGAGATCTCCCTCATCACAAGTCTTCAACTCTGCCGTCGTAGCTCGAAGGCCGCCGGACTTAAGACACACAAGGGCTCAGCACAGCTCTAGAAAAACTTTTTATATGTGCACATCGAAATTTCAATTCTGTATAATTTTCACTTGCTACAAAATATCATTCTACGTTTGACTTCTTTTTAAAAACTGCTTAATAATGTGAGCCCCATTCTCAGCTTGCAGGCTGTACAAACATGCTTTGTCACAGCTGTGAGGAAGAGAGCTCATCCCATGGGAGCTGGGGCTGTTTTGGGAGCCAGGAGCTCTGTGCATGGCTCGGAGAAGCTGCCTGGAGCCCGACATGCCGGGAGGTGGGGTGGGTGGAGCTGCTGGCAGGGGCCCCTAACCCTGACCGTAAGCCTAACCTAACATTAACCCTAACTATAACCCTAACCCTAACTGTAACCTTAACCCTAACCCTAACTGTAACCCTAACCCTAACTGTAACCCTAACCCTAACTGTACCCCTAACCCTAACTGTAACCCTAACCCTAACTGTAACCCTAACCTTAACTGTAACCCTAACCCTAACTGTAACCCTAACCCTAACTGTACCCCTAACCCTAACCCTAACTGTAACCCTAACCCTAACTGTACCCCTAACCCTAACTGTAACCCTAACCCTAACTGTAACCCTAACCCTAACCCTAACTGTAACCCTAACCCTAACCCTAACTGTAACCCTAACCCTAACCTTAACTGTAACCCTAACCCTAACTGTACCCCTAACCCTAACCCTAACTGTAACCCTAACCCTAACTGTACCCCTAACCCTAACCCTAACCCAGGACTCCCTGGGAGCTACTCAGGAGCCGAGGCACACCCTCCTCTTCCTCTTGGTCAAGGTTGATGGTCTCAAAAGGTGCGGCAGGTGGACAGGCAGGTGCCGCTGAGTGACACCCGGGTGATGCACGAGCAGGTGGCTGGCCGGGCGAGACAGGGCAGTAAGAACAGAGATGCCTCAGGGACCTTGTCCCGCCGCCCCCTTACTCTGGGGGTGGCCGTACCTTCTGTGCACTAGGGAACAGAGCAGGGCCACCTGGTGTGGGGGCCTCAGGACCACGATGACGCAGGGGACGGTGGAGGTTCCTGCGGGGACCAAGCTTCCCCTCCCACCATCCCACGGCCTCTCTGTCTGCCTGGTGCGGGTGGCATCGTGCCCATCACAATTCTCCGTTTCTCATCCACGCTTCTGCCTGTCCCTCGATGTTTCCACCCCAGGACGGTCCTCCGGAAGCCCCCACCCCCTGGGGGGGATGCGAGGAAAATGCCAGAGAGAGATCACAGAGGGACGATGGAGGAGTAAGATTCCCATTGAGTCGCCGACGAACGTCTGAGCCTCCCAGCCTCAAAGCCAAGGGGACGGACAGTCCGGCTGCCGACCGACCCTTGCGAATGTCCCAAAGCTGATGCCTGCAAGGGCTGAGCATGACCACCGGGGGGACGGGGACCCCACGACCTGCCTCTTCTGAGCCATGCGGCAACACCGGGGAACACTGGCCACCACCCTTTCCCAGCCCGGCAGCCACCGTCATCCTGTCCCCTTCCTGTAAAGTTCCCTCTGCCGTGTCCCGGGACCTTCCCCAGGCCTGTGGCTCCCCCGGGGAAGCCGTGCCGAAGGCCACCTAGACACCTCCGAATGGCTGCCACAGGCCACGACCCGCCTGCCATCCGAGCCGCAGGTCTCCCTGGGCAGGAACAGTGACTGCTCCCAGAAGAAATGACGGACAAATCCGAGGTGACCCGCGAAAGGAGCATCATGGCTGCATTTTGGCCGGTGATGGACGGTTGTGTTCTACAAGCCAGCGTCGCCCTCCTTGTAGGGTAGAAACGACATACATGTGACCGTGTCCCCCACCCCCGGTCAGCACCGTTCAGGGCATCATGGGAGCAGAAAGCTCCGGATAAAACGTCACCTGGGCAGAGAATCAAACGATGCTACAGGCTCCGTCGTGGGCATGTGTGTGCTGCGTGAGTGGGGTGCGTGGTTACGTCCCTTGTGTTGTGTGTGCTGTGTGTGTAGTATGTGTGGTGTGTGCATGTTCAGTGTGGTGTGTGTGGTTGTTTTATGTGTGTTGCATGTCGTGTGTGTTTACTGTTCTGTGTTTGCTGTGTGTAGTGTGTGTGTGTTTAGTGCAGTGTGTAACTGTGCTATGTGTGTGGCATGTTTACTGTTGTGTGCATTATACACGTAGCATGTGTGTTGTGTGTGTAGTGGGTATGTTTAGTGCAGTGTGTGTAGTGCTGTGTGCTGTGCATGCTTAGTGTTGTGTGTGTTGTGCTTAGTGTGTGTGCTGTATGTGGTGTGTGTATTGTGCATGTAGAATTGCGTTGTGTTGTGCATATAGTCTGTGTTTTGTCTGTGTTATATATGTAGTATGTATTTTTGTGTGTTGTGTGTATGTGTTTAGTGTGGTCTTTGTAATGTGTATAGTGTGTATGTGTTTAGTGTATTGTGAGTTTTCTGTGTTGTGTTTATGTGTAGTATCTGTAGCATGTGTATAGTGTGTGTGTTTTCTGTATTGTGGGTTTTGTGCATTGTGTGTTTTGTGTATAATGTGTGTGGCACGTGTACAATCTGTGTGTGTAGCGTATTGTGGGTTTTGTGTGTTGTGTTTTCTGTGTAGCATGTGTTGTGTATGTATAGTGTTGTGTAGCATGTGTTGTGTATGTATAGTGTGTATGTGTTTATTGTGGGTTTTGTGCATTGTGTGTTTTGTGTGTAACGTGTGTGGCACATGTACAATCTCTGTGTGTAGCGTATTGTGGGTTTTGTGTGTTGTGTTTACATGTAGTGTATGTGTTTGGTGTGGTCTCTGTGCACAGCGTGTGGAATGCCCTGTGTTTTGCACGTGAGCTGTGTGCAGTGTGCATGTGTCCAGTGTGTGGTGTGAGTACTGGCGTGTGGTGTGCAGTGCATGCAGTGCATGTGTCTGTGCGTGTTCCCGCGTCCACCCCGTCTGACCCTGCAGCCCCCCATGCTCCCCCGGGAGCCCCCCGGGACCGACGTGACCATCTATACCCGGGGGGCGGCCACGGCTCTGTGCCCGGCGCGGCTGCTCTCACACCTGCGTCTCCGTGTCGCTTCCGCGTGCCCAGCCTGCTGTGACAAAACAAAGCCGTCAACCAGACACCTGCGTGCAGTCGCGTGTGACACGCGCCCTCCTTCCTCCCGGACCTGGCACGGCTCGCCGCGCCCTCTGTGGAGTCCCCGTTTCCTTTCATAAAACTTTGCGCCTTTTTCTCCCCGGCATCTACTTTAAAATATGAAACCGGTGGGCGAACGGCGTCCCCGCCTCGGACGCCGGGCGAGGGCCGGCCGGGTCGTGGGGACGGCCTCCGCCTGGCGCGGTGGCGGGTCTGTCGCCTTTGGAACTGCTTGGAAGCGGCCTCTGAACGCCTTTCCGCTGAGCCAGCAAAGGAGGCCCATGGGGCTCCCGAGCGCGCACCGACGGCCGGGCCGGCTTCATGGACTCATAATGAACCGCGCACAAAAGGCTCGTAGGCGATGATTCGCCACTAATCCGTGTCCGCGCTCCGCGGAGGATTCCGCGTCCTCCCGGCGCGAACCCGGGGACAGCTTGGCCGGGGCAGACGCGTGGCAGAGCGGCGGGGAGGACGTGGCGGCCTCGCCTGTGCCCCACCGGGCGCCCGGCCTGGCCCGGGCCTCGCTCCCTGGACGTGGGATTTGCAGCTGATTTCAATGTCATTTCGCTCCTGCGTGGTCAGATGGCTCCGGGAACGCGGCCCCACAAAGCCAGCCTCGCAGGGAGGACGACTCCGCCCAGTGTCGCAGACGCCGGGCCTGTGCCCCGCCGGGCCCCGGCTCTGCGCGCTTCAGGGACCGGATTTGCGCCCGGGGATGGCAGTGCTTGCTCGGATTAAGAGGATTAAAAACAATTAAACGGACGGCGGCCGCCCAAGTCCCCGCAGCAGACCAGCTTCCCTCCCCGCCTCCTGCCCCCTCCCGGCTCTGGGGCTGCCCCGGTGCCAATAAAAGGGCCCCCTTAGCATGACAAAAAGTGCCACACGTGTCACCCGGAACACATGACGTCCAATGCGGAGGGTGAAGGCTTTGTTCCAAACTCCAACACAGGGGCACCCCGTCTCCTCTGCCTGCATATTTTTCCCCCCACTGAATTTCCCCATGTGGAGCTCAAAGTGTCATATTAATTATTTAAATCTTCGGAAGATTTTCAGCCGGTATCCTCCAAGGCCCCCGGTCGGTGCCAGAAGGCCTCCAGCCTGCGTTAGTTTTTCTTAATTAGCGCTGAAACAAGAACTTTGATCTCCGGGAATAGAAGAGCCAAAGAGAAAAGCCAGGGGTGGGTGGACACGTGGGGGGACTTCCCGGGCCACGCAGCCTGCACAGATATCGCCGGCTCGCGCTGTTTTTTTTTCCACCCGATTAGGCTTTGATTTACCTTGTTCTGGGGAATCGGAAACACCCAAGTACGAGAAGAACTTAAACAGCTTCAAAGGCGCGGCCGGGGCGACAGTTAAACCACCCCACGCGGTGGTCACCGGGCCCTCCTCCGGCCACCGCGCAAGCCGGCTGCCTCGGTGACTTATTGATTTTCCTGGGGCCGCGGGAGGCAGGTGCCCGGCTGCCAACGCAGCGGGCATTGATGTCGCCTCATTAAGGACCCCGCTTCCCCGGCGGCGGCGGGCGCGGATGAAACAGAACCACCGCGACATGCGTCCCGGTTGCGTTCTCCGGCCGGGCCGCGGAAGCGCAGACAGGAGCGTGCACAGGGACGGGGTCACCTCCGAGGGCTGGCCTTGTTAGAATTTCTGCTCATTTACATCTGCCTTTACGGAAGAAGCTCAAGAAAAGGGAGGGGGGAAACAAGAAATCAAAAAGTTAACCGATGGCGCGCTTCACGGAAAGATGAAATCCGTCCATCTTTGGCGACACCCGGGGCCCCCCAGAACGGCACCATGTGAAAAATCAAAGGAACACCCAAAAATCTGAAAATCAAAGCAGCACCCAAATCCAGACTTGCGTGCGGGGGCCCCAGAGCCGCAGCCCCAGCGCCCGCCCCGCGCCCCTGGCCCGGTTTCCGCCGTGTGCGGGGCGCAGCACAAACAGCCTTCATTAGCGATCAATGCGGCCCCGCGCCGCCTTTGCTGCGGTTCAGCCGCGTGTCACCGGCGGGTCAGAGGCGGTTTACCAACTCACAGGGAAGGGGAGATGCAAATTTCCTGAAATTACCCTCGGAGCTCCAGAGAGCCGGTCTCAGAAATGCCAATGATTAGAGCCATTCAGCCGTTCTTAGGTTTGGGGTGTAAATTAAACCAAAACTATCGCAGGCTTTGAGGTCTTTTTTTTTTTTTTTTTTGAAGCATGCATATTTTACAGAGTAGATTTTTCTGCCGGAGAAATAATTGGGATTTACAGCTGTTAAGATAATGAGATTCTCTCTGTGTCAGGCAGGCATAGGAAACAGGACGGCGGGGACTCCCCGGCCTGGCCATCCCAGAACCAACGGACCCCTCTATGCCTGAATCCGACATCCCGTCTGGGTGCAAGGACCCCGCGTGTGTCTTGGGACCTCCCGAATCCCACCTGGAGACTCCGGGGGCCACGGGATGTCGCCGGGATTCCGGCAAAGACGTTTTCAAGCTTCGAGGAAGGGCAGAAGGAATAAATCACCCCCCCAAAACCCCACAACGGCCCACATAGGTGGAATCCAAACCTTGGTGTCACCTGACCAAGGTCGTCATGCATTTTTTTACACTTGTAGGGCTGTGAACTCACTCTAGAGGATAAGGTGAATTTCTGCAACCTGGGTGTCAGCCGGACTGAGGCCACAAGAGAAGCAGACAGAACGGGGGTGGCTGCGGATGCTGTTTTTAGGGAGGGCCACTGAGCACCACGCAGGGGGCCCCGGGGCTCTTAGGTCTCTGCAGGTTCCCCACCCCCAGGGTAGCAGGCACCTGGGGGCTCTCCCTCCCCCTCCCACGCCTCCCTCCTCACCTCCAGATATGACCTTCCCGGACCTGCCATCCACACCCAACGCACCTGCCGATGCCCCGGCTCCCAACAGCAGCACGCTTTCTCCAAGTGCACATGGAAGACGATACCTTGGACACCTTAGAGAATGTCACACACTCGAGTCAGACTCTTGCTGGGAACACAAGCTCTGGACTTGGTTAAAACACCCCACCCAGCGGGGTATGTGCCAGAGAGTCTCAGACGGGCTCCCGAGAGCTGAGCGTGGACGTATGTCTTGCCACCTGCATGTTTGGTGGGACTGGCAGCTTGAAATCAGATGTGGTGGGAATATTTACACCGTGGAAATTGGCAAGAGCAGCAACCCCGGAACTCCCCCCCCCCCCCCCCGACGCAGCATCCCACAGCCCCTGCGTGTTCCAAAGGACGGGTGCTGCCCGGAGGGAGCCATGGCAGCCGTTGCATGGATCCACTGTGGTGCTTCTCAAACTCAGACACACTCACAAACCACCTGGGGTCCGGCCACACTGCAGAATCGGGGTTCGTAGGTCTGGTGCGGGGTGATGTGAGGGACCCCAGTTTCACACACGCAGGGATCTAGAATTAAGATGCCCCCAAACTCCAGGCCATGGGCCAAACCCGGCCCCTTGACTGCTTTTGCAAATAAAGTTTTATTGGCACCCAGCCATGTCCACGTGTTTACCTACTGCCTGTGGCTGCTTTTGAGCTACAGCAGCAGTGCACGCTCTCTCATTCTCTCTCTCTCGTTCTCTGTCTCTCCGACCACACACCATGAAGCCAGCCTTCCCCTCCGACTGCCTGCCCACTGTGCCGTCCACCACCGAAGCCGCGCTGCCCCGCGGAATCCGAGGGAGGGAGCAGAGATGCCTTTGGGCATCTCCCACCCACGCAGAAGTTAACTTTGGGCGTGGAAGACCTTGGAGAAATAGATCATGTCAGGGAAACTGAGGCTTGCACCTGCCTCTGCTGCAGCCCCTGCAGCTGTGTGACCTGGGGCCAGTTGCCCAACCTCTCTGAGCCTCAGCTGCACATCCACAACCTCCTGGAGCGAGAACGCATGAAACACCTTCTGCCTGCTCACTCGGCCAACTTGGGAAGTTAATGTCCATGAAGTCCCCTTGCTGTCAGATGCTACCAGAATCCCATAACCATGTCACCCTCTGTCCCCGTCGGCCTGTGCCCCACATGTTTAGCTGTCTGCTGGGGAACCCACCACGGCCCCTCAGGAACCAGAAAAGGGAAACTCTTCCTCGCAGTGGGCTCAAACCACCAAACCTGAGCACGAGTTTTTTTTTCCTACTTTTCTTTTCTTTCTACATTTTTTCTTTTCTACATTTTTTTTCTACATTCCAGCTCCTGGTGGGGGCAGGACCCTGCCATGGCTCTATGGTGTCGGCAGGGCTGGCTCCTTCTGGAGGCTCCAAGCGAGAATCGGTTCCAGGCCTCTCGGCAGCTCCCAGTGGCTGCCACCATTCCTTGGCATCCCTTGGCTTGTGGCCTTGTCACTCGTGTCTCTGCCTCTATGTCCACGTCCCCTTCTCCCCTGGGTCTGTTTACACCTCTCTCTTCTTACTGAATTTTGGGCTGTCCCTAATCCAGGGTGGTCTCCTCTTGCCTTGAGAATTATACCTGCAAAGACCCTGTTTCCAGCTGAGGTCACGTTCTGAGGTTGGGGTGGACATTCAGGGTAGGGACCGTGTGGCTCAGGACAGACGCCATCGTGGGAGAAGGCGGGCAGGTGAGAAGCCAGCATGTCCTTCCACCTGAAGGGCTCAACCCAGACCTCCAGGTCAGGTGTACAAAGGCCCCTGTGCTTCAGGTGCAGAGAAGGGTGAGCACATTGGTGGCCGTGGGCTGCAACGATGATCACAGCATCTCGGATCGTCCGCTTGGACCACGCCGCGCCCTGCAGCCTGTCGGGGCCACCCGCAGTGTTTGCACGGAGCCTCCTCAGCCTAAAGAAATGTCCTCGTTCCAACACCTCTGCCAGATTTCCCCTGCAGAACACAGTGACCTTGAACTTGCTTGGACGGAGACATGGCTTGGTGTCACTCCACCCCGCATCTCCCGGGGTGATTAGGAGCCGGCCCCACTGCACAGAAAGACACGTCACCCCACTCAGTCAATTAAATTCATAAAGAATAAACTTCTGTTTCAAAATTTGAATTTTACCATCACTAAAAATTTGAAATGTTTCATTAATTTAAATTTGAAAATCATTATGTGCTTCCCGTAAAATAGTTCCCGTGTCGATTAAGACATCCTTGGAGCAAACAGAATTAAGATGCGTTGTGTGGTCGGCACTTGGTGTCTGTGTCTACATTTTTAAACCTAAAGGAACACTTTGTGTTGCCCAGGCTGGTCTCAAACTCCTGGCCTCAAGCGATCCTCCCGCCTCAGCCTCCCAGAGTGCTGGGATTACAGGTGGGAGCCACCAAACTGGCCTCAACCTATTTTTTTAATGTTCTGACACTTTTTTTTTTTTGAGACAGAGTCTCACTTTGTTGCCAGGGCTAGAGTGAGTGTCGTGGCGTCAGCCTAGCTCACAGCAACCTCAAACTCCTGGGCTTAAGCGATCCTCCTGCCTCAGCCTCCCGAGTAGCTGGGACTACAGGCATGCGCCACCAGGCCCGGGTAATTTTTTCTATATATAGTTTTAGTTGTCCAGATAATTTATTTCTATTTTTAGTAGAGACGGGGTCTCGCTCAGGCTGGTCTCGAACTCCTGACTTTGAGTGATCCACCCACCTCGGCCTTCCAGAGTGCTAGGATTACAGGCGTGAGCCACCGCGCCCGGCCAATGTTCCGACGCTTTATAATTTTTGTGTGTGAGCGTAGCCTCTGTCCCTGGCATGTGGCTTCTCACCCATCTTTGCATCTGCAACGATTCCTCTCACAAAGCCTGGTCTACGCCATCAATACACATTTGCTCATTAATTCTAACCGCACGTATTTGACTCAGTTTCCTATATTTCAGTTGACCTCGAAAATTTGTATAAAACACTCTGGAGTCCTTTCTATTAACACATATATTTAATCCTTATAATTATTCTCTTAATCTGTAAAATTTGTTTGCATTTTATATTGCCGTATCGTCCTTTGTGTGCCTGTGCTATTTTGATGCATCTGGGTCATCTCCAACATTTGTCTTTTCTTTGTGTTGGGAATATTGCAATTTTTCTTACAAAATATTCCATGCCTTCTGGTTAACTGTAATTAATGCATGGAATAGACGAGTGGGGAATGACCCGCTGCTCGTGGAGGAGACAGACTGAAGCTCGGAGGGTGAGAAAGAGCCATCGCTGGGCACTGGGAGCCCCGCGGTCGTGTTAGGACTTTTCCTGCGCGTGTAGCCGTGTCATACGTGTTGCTGAGAACACAACCCGGCAGGAACCGAAAGTCACTCCACGTTTCTCGTGGTGACGTCCCAAACGACTAGCGGGGACCTGGTTCCCAGCAGCCATCATTGGTACCACGGAGGACGCAGGCCGGGCACCGGGCGGGCACAGCCTCGTGGACACGGAAGTCTGCTCCGTGGCCAACGGCGGGGCGCGCTGAGAAACGCGCCAAAGCAGAGGGAAACAGAGAGAAGACACGCTCCCCCGCGGAGCCGCCTTGCTCCATGCAGCCAACGCGTGTCCAACGGCGGCTCCGCCACGCGCCTGCCTGCTCCCGGCTCCCGGACGCGGAACGAGTGACCGCGGGAAGCAGGCTGGACACGGCGGCCCCCACCCGCCTCCCGGTAGTGCCGCGTCGCCCCCACGGCGGGCGTCATCATCGCCGGGGAAACTGAGCCACAGATGGCCGCGGTGAGCGCCTGGCGACCCAGCCAGGGGCCTCGGAAACGGGAGGGCAACTCACATGACGGGGACACACAGCACATGCATGCAACACACACACTACACAGACACTCCCCACATACACACTCCACCCCGTCCGTGTCACACGCACACACAACCACGGCCATGAGGAACGCCTTAGGCCGAAGCAGGCGCCTCCCTGCACAAGAGCTGAGCCCGGCAAGGGCGTTTTTTCCGCGGACGCCACCCCCAGCGTCCCCGTGTGTCCTGCCGTGCGCTGTGACCACACGGCACCAACACCGCAGGGAGCGGGTGTCCTGCCACGGCTGCGTCGGAACCGGCCGAGACCCCGAACCTCTGCTCTTTCCGTTTCATCCCTCGACATACCCAGCTGCCTGCCTGACCCGCCTGGGCTAGACTTCAGCCAGAACTATTCCCAAGACTGGATTCTGTCCATGAGCAACTCGAGGAAAAGAAAAAAATACAAAGAGAAGAAAAGAATGTTGCACTTCCAAAAACCTACTTGCCCGAGTCCAGCTCACCGGGAAAGACGGGGGAGCTCACACTATCTGCTTATAATGTCTCAGACGTCCCGGGACATAAAAGGGAAATCCCAGACTCCAGCGTCCTGTGCGCATTTGCCCTGCAGGGGAGTCGGGGTCACTGACAACCGGGCCCCCAAATCAAACCCTCTTAGCATTTTGCCAAAGGAGACTTGAGCAGAAACGCAACCCCTCCTTCCGTCCCAGAGCGGAGACGCCCATTCGAGAGTTCTTGGTGTGAGACCCACATGGATGGAGACAGCGAGTGAGTTGCCAACATGCACCGAGGGTTTCGGGGTTCCGGGCACAGGGACGGTGGCATGTCCAGAGCCACTATTAGCAGGAAGCACTGCCAGCCAGAAAAAGCACCGTCCGACAGAGCACATTGTGCCATCTCTCCTTCGTCTCTCTGCCTCAGAGCCCGTCCTCAGAAGGGAATCATTTATATAACTGAGGCCAGGCATGGTGGCTCACGCCTGTAATCCTAGCACTCTGGGAGGCTGAGGCGGGAGGATCGCTCAAGGTCAGGAGTTCAAGACCAGCCTGAGCAAGAGCAAGACCCCGTCTCTACTAAAAAAAAAAAAAATAGAAAGAAATTATCTGGCCAACTAAAATATATATAGCAAAAATTAGCCGGGCATGGTGGCGCATGCCTGTAGTCCCAGCTACTCGGGAGGCTGAGGCAGGAGGATCGCTTAAGCCCAGGAGTTTGAGGTTGCTGTGAGCTAGGCTGATGCCACGGCACTCACTCTAGCCCCAGGCAACAAAGAGAGACTCTGTCTCAAAAAAAAAAAAAAAAATATATATATATATATATATATACATATGTGTATATATATATATATATATATATATATATATATATATATATAAAACTGGTGTGTCCTGCACCCCCGGAATGTTCTCTGAGTAGAGAGGGAAGGAGGAAATATGCAGGTTTGAAAACCCCAGGGGAAGAGGGCGGATCAGGATATTCACATTTCTGACAAATAGTTCCAAATGTTCAGAGAGCCCCCCCCACCCCCCACCCCCCGCTACGGCCGAGGCTGCCCTCCCTGGGCTGTTGGACTTCGTCACTCCCCACTCATCAAAATGCCACCTCCACGGAACCGGGGTGTTTGCGAGGTGAGCACCTCGGGTTTCAAACGGCGCAGGCTGGAGATTGATTGGAAGCAGGTGGAACAGACAGCAGCAGAATGACTCCACGGAAAGCCGGCGGGGAAGCGGGCACCTCCTGGCAGACGGATAATAAACAGCTCTGGGTTCCCGTCGGTGGGACGGAGGACACGCCTGATGAACTGGGATTCAAATAGTTTACACACCACCCCTCGCAACAGGACTCAGGATGAACCAGAGCCCGGAATGCCGACTTTGTCCCTCGCAGGCTCTGAAAGAGTTAGAGAGCCATCCTGGTTAATTTGCTTTTTGGGGAGAAAACGAAGCTGGTTTTTAATTATATGTTGTCTCCCATCGTTACCAATGTTTCATCAACCCCGACTGCCAACACTGTGAAGCCTTTGAGGTGTGGTAGGCATGCATAGGATGGCTTGGGGAAGGGGTGTAGGGGAGCCAGGCTTTGCCCCCACTGGTGGTTACTAACAGTCCCCTGTCATCCTCAAATGAACCCAGGGACACAGAGATCAGCGAGGGAGGCACCTGGCCAGCCCCATCCTCTTTCGGAAAATGAGTTTTGCTTTTGGCAAGTGCCAGGCCCCCCGCTCTGGGCCCGTCCCTGTGAGGAGATCATTTAATTACCTCTTCCCTCCCCCCGTGGTTCCCCTCAGCACCAGAGTCAGCCGTGGTTTCAGACATTAGCAATTGAATGGGAAGCCTTCATACTGGATATCATTTTAATCTTTCATGGTTAAGTAAGCCAGATGGTTTTATTATTTCGAGGTCTGTCTCGAAAACGCACAAACTTTCTATCAGAGGATTTGTAAGATGATGGTTAAAAACAAAACAAAACAAAAAAAACAGGGTGGGTTTTGCAATCCCACCAAATAGCCTGAATTTTAATTGCACGTCATAGTTGAGCAATAATTTCCCCTTCATTACCATTCCTGGTAAATGCATAGGTGGATTCGACAGATCACTAAAATGGCATTGAACGTTCCCAGAAACGAGATTTGTTTTTAAAAGATGGAATAACTAAGCCAAGTTGTCAGGGCCTCATGCACAGAGCTGGAGGCCTTAGTGACGTCTCCCTGCCTCTGAATCTTTTAAGGGTCTCGCCGTTCCCCTGTTACAACCGGGCAATTCTCGGCTTTGTTCGTTAGACAGAGCGGCTGTAAAATTCCTCCCAGTGAAGAAAATACCACCTTGGTAATCATTAAAATAATTACTTTAGGATGACAAAGGTGGGGGTTTAGTGAAAATGTAGCATTTGCATGGATGAGACCCGGTGATGGGCATAGAATTTTCCAAATATCCCAAGGAACCAAGAAAATTTTGCCTGTGGCAGAATTTTCGTCATTCTCTTCCTTTTCATGCTGCGTAACTGGGGGTCACCTGGCAGTTTTCCAGGACGGGTTCTCTTGTTCCGTGTCCCTAGAGGAAGTAAACAGCAGGATTTGCAACACCTTCACAGCAGGGGGGAGCTTTTTGGAAAAAAGGATATTTCACACTACTGAGTTAGAGGAAGTGGGAGACCTGCCCGGCTGGGCCAGACTGAAGTTTCCAGAAAGGTTCTCTGCACTCTTTGGAGAAGGGCTCTATCTGGGAGCTGGACAGGGTGAACACATGTGTGTCTGTGTGTGTGTGTGTGTGTGTGTGCATCTTCGTGCACAGGTGTAACCATGTATGTGTGTGCCTCTGTGCATGTACTCATGTGTATTTACCTGTGTGTCACTCTGTTAACGTGTAAATATATGCATGTGGGTGCACGTTTCATCTGTGTGTGCACATGTATGTGTGCATTGGTTCATGTGAGTGGGTATATATCAATGTGCTTGTCATGCCTATTGGGGTATGCATTTTGCACATTTGTGTTTGTGCCTGTTGGAGCATGAGTATGTGAGCTTGTGTGCATGTGTGCATGTGTGTGATTGCACATGTATGACTGTGCACACGTGTCTGTATAAAACAAGTTTCATGTGTGCAGGTGCGTGCGTGCAGGTATGTGCATGTGTATTCATGCTTATATGTGGTTTGTGTAGGTATGTGTGACTGTAGTGTGTCTGAGTGTTGTCTGTGGCTCTGTGCATGTGTGTTCATGGGTGCTTAGATAAATGCACGTGTGTTGTCACGCCCCACAGGTGCATGTGTGTGGCTATGTGCACATGCGTATGTGAGTGATTCTGTGGGTTCGTGTGTATGCCTGCTTGTACCTGGTGTGCACGTGTGTGGGCTTGCATGAATGCATGCATTTGCACGTGCATGCACCTCACTCCGTGTGTGTGCTCCTTGCATACATGTGTGTGCATGTCGGGGGCGGGCACTTCCTGCTGGGCCCTGTTCCGCTGTGCCGTCGTCCTTCCATCCATCTACTTCCTGCCCCAACACCTTGCAGAAACCCTGTCTTCCCGCCCTGCTGTCTGGCCCTGTGCACACTGGTGTGCGAAAGTGAGTCTCGGTCAGTAATTAACCGAAACCCCAGTCTCCCTCCTCTTCCTTCTGCAGGACCCAAAGGCGTCTCTACAAACCCCTATTATTTCTTCCTCTGGGGATGAGGATTCTCCGTCTGGCAGAAACACCTGCTGTCCTATTTCTGCAGGGCGGGGCCGACCCCGGGCCTGGAGGGACAGACACCTCCCTCTACCTACGGGCAGGTGACACCGGGCTCGAGGCAGCCAATTTGCACACACCTGCCTGAGGCCTCCTCGGGCGTTACCCGCAGGCTGCACTGTGACAACACCGCCATCCCAAAGACAAACTGTCACATACTCGTCCCACACCCCAAATGGATGGAGAAACCGACCTTCGGGGGTGCAGGAGCCCCAGGTCTAGCGAGAGGTCGTGTTGGCAGAGCGTGAGTTTCCCCCTCCAGCTTCTGTTCTCCCGGCACACCGGCTGATGCCCTGTGACTCTGTCTTGCTTTTCCTTTTTTACGAACGCATCGCCTCGATCTGCTTGTCCATTTAAAGAAATTTCTAAAGAGCAGCTGACGAGCGTTCAGGTCACCTGCTCCCCAGGGCTCACTTAGCACCTGCGTGCGGGGAGAGCCTCCCACGGCGGCCGTGTCAGCACCAATAGTGGCTGCTTCCCTCACACGGGGTCGGCGTCCTGTCCTGCTCCTGCCCAGCTCGAGCCGGACCCCTGCTTGCCCCTCGGAAACCAATCGCACCACGTTGGAGCACCCGCTTGCATCTGGAGCAGGCCCTGCTGTCCGGGAGTCCCCGGCGGGTACAAGTGGCACCAGCAACCTGCCTCGAAGAACACTTTGGCCGATGTTGAGCGAATGCAGCACCCGGGCACTGGGTGTTTCTCAGCACTTGTTTTGCAAAAGCACAGCCCCATGATATCCTGAATTAATTTTTAAAAAATAAAATAAAACAGGCCAGACGCGGTGGCTCATGCCTGTAATCCTAGGCCTCTGGGAGGCCGAGGCAGGTGGATCGCTCGAGGTCAGGAGTTCAAGAACAGCCTGAGCGAGACCCCGTCTCTACTAAAAATAGAAATAAAAATTATCTGGCCAACTAAAAATATATATAGAAAAAAGTAGCCGGGCATGGTGGCGCATGCCTGTAGTCCCAGCTACTCGGGAGGCTGAGGCAGGAGGATCACTTGAGCCCAGGAGTTTGAGGCTGCTGTGAGTGAGGCTGACGCCACGGTACTCACTCTAGCCCCGGCAACAAAGTGAGACTCTGTCTCAAAAAAAAAAAAAAAAAAAAAAAAGCAGGGTCCGAAACTCAAGTGCCTGCAGGAGCAGGTGGGCCCTATAAGTGCGCAAGGTATTAGAGAGTGGCGGGAAGTGCGGCAAACATCCCACTGTTGTCCTGTAAGACCACAGACACGGGGTGGCCGCCACTCCCAGATTTCTCACGGAAGCCGGAATTAGGCATGTGAGATAAACTGTTCAGTGTTTAAAATATCAGCAACACATTCGAGATTTTAACTCTACCGTGTGTGCCAAACAAAGTGGGGCGGACAGCCACGTCACCACGTTGTGGCTGGGATCCCCGAACGCATCCTATGAGGCAGGAATGACCCTATAAAAATCCGATGTTATGCAAGTTTTATAACTTGTCTGAGGACTGGGCTGGGGACGGTTCGAACTCACACGCCAGCTTCAAATCTCTACTTCCCACCGGACGTGTTTCAGGGTCAATGAGCTCTCCCAAGCGTTGGTACGTAAGGAAACACACGCAGCTAACGCAGATGGCGAAATCCAGCAGGCAATGTGCTCCCCAACCCGGTGAGATCCTCATGTAACCACTGAGGTCCCTACAGCAGGGAGGTGTCAGACACTCAGAGAAGGCAGCAGGGAGGTGCCAATGGAGCAGAGAGACATTTGAAGATGCTCCCTTGAAGCCTGGAGTGACGCGGCCACAAGCCCAGGGACGCCTGGAGCCCCCAGGAGCTGGGAGAGGCAGGAAGGAGCCTCCCCTGGAGCCTGCGGAGGGAGCGTGGCCCCGAGACCCCTGCGTCTCACACTCCTGGGCTCTCGGTCACATTGCCGTTGACGGAAGCCGCCCCTCAGGGACCAGGCAGGTGTCTCCCGATTCCACAGGGACCGATGAGGACCCCGGTGGACTTGGTCACACAGAATCCACCCCCTCTTTTTGGTAAAAAGTACCCCTTGGTTTCCCACTTGAGGGTCACCTTTCTCCCTGTGGCTGACAATCTCGCAGGACACTAATGAAGAAATCCGGTCTCACCCGCCCACGGGGAAGCACGTGGCCCCCATGGGACCAATGCCACACTCTCCGGAGAGTCTAAATCACGGGGAAACATTGATTTCTGTGTGTCCCTATAGCATCCACCCACCATGCTTTTTCTGCTGCTATTATCTTCTGCGAGTGGCTTGGTGTTGTGCCCATTCCACCATATCACCTGCAGATAAAAATCGTTGATGTAGACGTTTAAAATCAATATAAAAGTAACTTTATTTTACCATCAGATTGTGTCAGCTAGACCCTCCAAAAATATCAGCGATGGCTGTGTTTGGGGCTTTCCTTATCTTATTGTTTGTTTCGTGGAAACGGTATCGGCTTTTCACGACTCACAACGATCATTGTCCTCCTTGGAGTTTAAGCAGCTTCCTTTGTTTCTGTTAATTTTGTCTCTAATAATTTGCCGAAAGCTTTTTCTCAGGAATTCCCCCTTTGAACTGTATCAAAGCCCTTTTCAGTATCTTCGAGTAAATTCAAACGGTTCCTCTCCTTTCATTGGAAGAGGTAATTAATTGTGTTCGTAGATTCACAGAAATCGAGACACCTCAGCATTCCACATATAAACACTACTCGGTTCTGATGTCTTGTTCTGTCTCTGAATACACAACAGAATTCTCCTTGCTAGTATTTTATCTAGAATTTGCACATCAAATTGCACAAGGAAATTGGACTGTGTGTATCCTTTTTTGTAATATTTGCATCAAGGTTTGTGTTTTTTTCAAATTAGCTAACATGCTAAAACGATTCCGTGAGCTTTCCGTTGTTTGTTGGAAGAATTTAAGTTAGTGGTTCTCACAGTAGAATTCCAGGACCGGCACATCCGCACCCCCGTGGGAACTCATTAGAAATTCAAATTCTGGAACCCCACCTATATTGCCTCTGTAACATAATACCACAGATCTGGCTGCTTAAACTACACAGATTTAATTTCTCAGGGTCCTGGAGGCTGGAAGTTAGTGTTGGGGAAATTAGCTAATTCCTTGCGGGGTTGGGAAATGCATCAAGACATCATCTCAGATCGAACACACAATTTATTCCAGGTTTATTAAAGTGCTAAATATGAAAACTAACTCATAAAATATAAGTGAAATGTCGATGAATGCTAAAAGTCTACATTGAGAAGCACTTCACAGGAATAAAAACAGGAGAGGAAATCATATAGAGAAAAGTGATCAACTTAACTACTTTCCTATTTAAAACTTTTTTTTCTAAAACTCATAAATAATATCAAATGGCATCAAAGAAGCCACAAAATGTTTATAATATATGTCAATGATAAAAGGGCTTGTGTCCTTAATATGTAAAAAGCTCTGACCAATCAACAAGAATGATTGCTATTTATTCAGTGCTTTCTGTGCATTAAGATTTTGTGCTACTCACTTTACATATATTATCTGGTTTAACCATCATAAAACCCCTAGGTAATACAGATTCAGAAACTGAGAATTAAAGGAATTAATTGACTTGCTCAGAGTCAGGGAGGTAGTAAACCACAGTGCGTTGGGATTCAGACCCTGTTCTATCTGACTCCAAAGTCCATGGTCCTAAAGACTGCGAACACTAGAAAAATAAACAAACATCCTTATTAATTTGCAGAAGAGAAATAGGCATAGCCAATAAACAGGAAAAAGAAAATGTTCCCTGCTTTTAAAAAAAAAAAAAACTGAAACAATGATTGCATTTAAAAACTGTTAAATTTGCAGAGTTAATTTTTTTTCCTTTCAAAATGAAACTCAGCGCTAATCACCATGCAATGTCCCAGGCAACGTCGTGCACTGCTGGTAGGAGCATAAATTAGTACGACCTTTCCAGAAACACTTTTGAGACTGAATCAGGCCTTTTACAAGCTCGTATATTAAATGCAATAATTCTACCTCTAGGAGTCCCTCTTACAATCAAAGTCTTGTGTGCCAAAAGTTTCTAGATTCCCCAAAACAACAGCACGGCAGACTAGTTGCTGATACATTTATACGTGGCGACGTCACACAGTGATCAAAATCTCGTTGTTGAAAAATACCTGATGACATTGAGACAGACTCATTATATAGTGCTAAAGGCTTTGCCGAAAAGAGCTATAAACCATATATTTCACTTCCTGGCCACATCCCACCATTGCTCCCCAACATGTGCTGGCAGAAGGAAGGAAAAGCTAAGGGCAGACCTGTGTGCTTTGTTCCTCTCCTCTCCTGAGCTGGAAGCTAAGGACTCACCTCCTTTCCCAGGTCTGCACCTGTTGCCCCTCACAGGTAAGAATGTCGCGACTTCCATCCCTAGTGACGAATGACGTATGGTCCCTGAAACAATAAGCCGCGTTTGTTTTCCGTTTTGTGTTGTTTTTGTTACCTATAACGATGGACTCCTGCTTTTATAAAGAGAAAAAACAAACCTCCACCTACGTCATATGAGCGTCCACAGTCAGTTCAGGGCTTTCACCGATCTCTTCCTTGGAGCGGTGCCAAAGGGGGGTTTGCCAGACACGGGCAGGAAAATGCCTCCATGGGCCTTCGGGGAATGGGCGGCAGAGCCGGGAACCCCGACCTGCCGATGTTCCCTCGACCCGCCCGGCAGGACGGTGTGAAGCAGGAGGTTCTCCCACCAAATGGAGCAACAAGATGAGAGCCACACGCCAGCCATGAACCGAGGCCCGTGGGCTCCGGGCTCGGTGAGACGCCCACATACCACGTGCCTTCCACAAGGCAGGAGCGCTGCGGGGGTCCAGCCATAGACCCCCCACCCTAGGGGTCCAGGCCAGCACAGGCCTCCACTTCTGCTGGAGCCAAATTTGACGGAAACATGAATTTTTCCTTTGGAAACCAGCCGTGTCCTGTCTGTTGTCTAAACATATCTGTGAAGCACCCACCTACCTCTCCAGAAAGATACGCCCTGATTTACGTGTGGACATACAATGCCTCACAGGTTTAGTGTGTGTCAGTGAAAACACACACACACACACACACACACACACACACATGCACACACAAATGCATTTGAGGCTTTAGGAAAAATTCCTTTTGGAACGTTTAGGACAAATTGAAATGCAGTGCACAACAAGTGGATATCGGAAAAGTGGGAAAATTGCTTCATAAGCCAAGAAAAGATGTGTCAGAGATGGTTAAATTGTGTGCTTCCGTCCTTCAGTAAATACATACTTCTAAATATAATGTATATAGATGTCCGTGTGTACATATATGCAGGCATACATGCATGTGTGTACATGTATGTGTGTACATGTATGTATGTATGGGTATATAATGAGCATATGTGTGTGTATATATGAGTGTGTGTTTATATGTATCTATATCTATATATCTATCTATGTATGTATATGCATCGGTGTATATGTATAGATGTGTGTACATGGATGTCTATACATTTGTGTTTGTGTATATAGATGTGCAGGTATATATGTATGTTTGTACATTTGTGTCTATATGTATATATGTGTATACACGTATTTGTATATATGTGGGCATATATATGCATGAATATAAGTATATGTATGTATATATATGTGTAAACATGTCTGTGTGTATATATATGAATATGTATATATGTGTATACATGTGTTATGTGTATGTGTATGTATGTATATATGCATGTGCATATGTGTACGTGTATAAAGATGTGTATATATATTTGTATATGTGCCTGTATGTAAATGCATGTTTATATGTGTATGTGTTGTGTGTACATGTATGTGTTTATATGTGTGTGTTGTATATTTGTTGTGTGTGTACATATATGTGTATGTGTATATATGTATTTGTATATGTGCATGTATATAAATGCATGTTTATGTGTGTATATGTGTTGTGTATGTGTGTATGTGTTGTGTATGTGTTGTGTATGTGTATATATGTTGTGTATGTGTGTATATGTGTTGTGTATGTGTGTATAAATGCCCACATGTGTGCATTACACTAATAGCCACATGCACATACAGTGATTGAAATGCAACTTGACTGCTATTAGAGCAAATTCCACAGAAAAGGGAAATGTGTGTGCAGGTCTCGTTTAAACGACACGCCACATGTCAGGTTGCAATGGAAAGTCCCGGAAGGAATGCAGGTGCTCGGCCGCCTTCTCCTTATTCGGATGCAGCCAGGCAATCAGACGAATTCCCTTGTCTGGGTTTCAGCCAGATGTTCTCCTTCCTGTCCCCGCAGATGCGAAGCTCCTCCCAGAGCCGGTCATTACCCCCTGGGGGGAGGCTCATTTGACTTTATTTTACCCTAAATGAATGATGGCATTCACCCCGCACCTCTGTCCCCCACCCCACCTTGTAACTGCTGGTCTGTGTGACCGAGCAAAATTACTCCAGCTCCCAGCCTTGCAATAAAACATGTATTTGAGCATCACCACATCAGCATTGCAGAAAAGTTTGTCCCCAAATCACCTAAAAAAAAAAAAAAAAAACCGGAAGAAAACTTGCACTGTCGGTCTTCATATCCGCTTCGCTCTATCTGCCGGGCTTTTTTGCATTCCGAGACGTTTCCCCTCACCTTGAGTCCTCGGTTCAAAAAGAAACAATAAGTTTAATCTTCTCGCCTGACAATGATGTATGGTTCTGGGGAAACACACTTCTCAGGAATTATCATTAAAATGCCTTTTTCCCCCCTCTCTGGTTTCTCTTCACACCTTATACATCAAGAACTGCGCTGCGGCTTCTCCCGAGGCCGAGACTGGCTGCGGCCTTGTTCCTGTCATTGGCACAGACAACGCGTAAGGGTCCTGCTAGTGATTTCGGGGGGCATCAGTGCCGGCACCAACCCCCTTCTACCTAGATGACATCTTCCTGGTTGGGAAATTTGCCGAGCTCTCCCTGTGAAGCATTGGTTTGAATTACTATTCCTTTTTCTTTATTCTTTCTTTGCATTTGCAGCTAACTACTTACTAGCACTTGTCAAAACAGTCAGGAAAGGCAAGCTGTGGGTGTTTACCAGACTGCAACCATTGAAAAGTGCCCACCCCCGGCCCCCCGGAGTGCCCAGGGCAGATTAATTCAGAACCACCCAACAGATACCAGACAGAGAGGGAGAGAGAGGGCGTGTGTGAGCTCCCAGAGGTGTGTGACGATGCCCCTTAACTTTCCATAAATCCCCAACGACTGGGAAGATTCCCAGACACCAGGATTGGCCCAATCCTCCAGGCAAAGCAAAATATGCTGATTTTTCCCCCCCAAGAAAAATTGTCTTCCAGGGGCAGCCAGGACGGGACGGCTCGGGAAGTTTGGGGCAACAGATGAAACTTCAGCACTCGACGAAAGTCACTGAAATGAACAATAAGCACGGAAATAATAGAACCAGGAATACAGACAGGGAGTTCTGACCACAAACCAAATACACCAACGTGAACTAAAGTCAAAAGCAAAAGCAATAACAGACAAGGCGGGAAAATGCCACCGCTTGACAGCCAAGTGGAGGAACGCCCCGGACTGCGGGGAAGGGCTATGTCCTATTCCTCTGCCGAGCATCCCAATAACACAGGCTCACACGCCCTTGTGTTCATCAAAGGCGCAGGCGTCAAAGGCACTTTTTTAAGGCAGTCTTTAATTTGCAAATTTGAAATAAAGCAGCGTCTTGCAAAGCTATGAGAAAGACAGAAGGTGGGGCCCTGGCCAGGACTGGATGTGGTCCAGGTGGAGAAATTAAACTCACGTGAGTTTAATGAGAGTATACATGGAATGAGGTCCATCCACACAAGGGAATATTACGCAGCCATGAAAAGGAAGGAGATCATGAAACCTACTTCGACGTGGATGGATCTTCGGGGACGTGGTGCCCGGTGAGAGAAGCCAGTCGCAGAAGGACAAATCCTCTGCAATTCTGCTCCTACGACGCCCCTGAGTCATCAGATTTAGGGAGATGGAAAATAGGCGCTGGGTGCCGGGGCTGGGGAAGGCGAGTCGCGGTTCGACGGGTATAAAAGTTCAGCCCATCCAGACGAATAGATTCCGTAGGTCTGTGTTGCACAAGGCAGCACCTGCCGTCGGCAACACTGTGCTGATTACCTACGTGTATCCAAGCCTCACTCCGTACCATGAACAGCTACAATGTGTCCGTTAAAACAATTAAATTAAAACTTATCTGTTAAGAGCTGAGATCGCATGTTAAGTGTTCTTACTACAATAAATTTAAGAAAAAAACTTAAAATAAGAGAATTACATTGCTGTGCAGGAGCCCAGGTGAGGCTCCGGGTGGTTGTTCGGAGCAGGTTTTGGGGAGGTGACCGGGAGCCGGGAGCCGCATCCCTCTGGGCACCCCAGGGCGGGAGGGGGTGTCCTGGGGAGAGAGGAGCTGGAAGCAGGGGGGTGTGGGGTCGTCACTGTACGGAGGGTTAATAAACGTTCCAAGCCCCCCCTGCCAACCCCACATCAGCAGGTGCAAGAAAAGGGGACCTCCCCCCGAAAGATATGTCCACCTCCAACCTGGGAATGGGATCTTATTTGGAAACGGGGTCTTTGCAGATGTTATTACCTAAGATGAGACCATCCTGCATTAGGGAGGTCCCTAAACCCAGTGACAAGTGTCCTCCTAAGAGGCAGCAGAGGAGACAGAGACGCAGAGGAGAAGTCACGTGGAGACAGAGGCAGAGACTGGAGTGACGCGGCCACAAGCCCAGGGATGCCTGGAGCCCCCAGGAGCTGGGAGAGGCAGGAAGGAGCCTCCCCTGGAGCCTGCGGGTGGGATCTAGCGTTTCAGCTGCGGGGGACAGGTGTCCACAGCCCCGAAAGATTTGACAAAGCATCAAATCAGACGGAGAATCTCATGCTTGAATGTATTACATGACCACGGAAGGCCAGTAGGTTTTGATTCAGGGACAGCGATGCCCGTCAGTTGTGTGTGTGCGTGTGTGTGTGTGTGTGTGCGTGTGTGCGTGTGCGTGTGCATGTTTCACGACATCCACCTGTCAGCTGAAGGTGAGCTTCTCTCCTGCCGTCAGTAATTCTAACCCTCCTCGGAGGAACATTCACCTGCACTCAACGTTTCACCCCCAAAAGCATCGGAGGCGGCTGCACTCGGGTGTTCGAGCTGTCGCTAAATCCATATCATGCGTTTTTTTTAATGCAAGAACTGTGTGCTCCCAGCTGAAAACTGGGGGGAAGCGTAACCCCTGTTTAACATGAAGTGTCCGCGTCTCTGCACCCGAACTGCTCACAAGGACCCGGTTCTTCCAGGGGTGTCTCTGAGGGTCCCAGCCCGGCGCCTGCACCAGGTGGGTTTCCTGCCGGACTCTGAGAGCAAGGAGTGGGCCGAATTCTTTTCTTTTCTTTTTTTTAACCAGAGATTTTGGAAAAATAGAGGATTGTGCTTTTGTGTCCCCGCCCCCAGAGATGTTCCCATTCTGTGACTGCTGACATTCCCGCCGTCCCTCCCTGCCTCGTCGGTGCAGGGGCTGGGTCCTCACTCCGCTGCGCCTGGCCCAGCAGCGAGAGGGTTAAGGACACGGCTGTTCCCGGCCTGCAGGGACAGGACCCTGGGACAGTCCCTTTTCCTTCCCTTTGGCATCCAGGCCGGTGAGGATGGCCTGTCGTCCCCCATGGCAAACGGCTTTTGTTGGGTTGCCCGGCGACAAGCTCCAGCCTGTAGAACTAACCGCTCAGAGGTCAAGAAGGGACAAAGGACAGAAGCGGGGGTCACTCGGCCAGGCTGAGGACACACAAGCCAGGGAGCGTCACCCTAGGGGAGGGACTGAGAACCGGACACTGCTCTGCAAGCCGACCCCTCACAGCCCAGGTACTCAAGGGACCTCCCCACCAGCCCCAGGACGGGGTGACCCTGTGCTCGGCCCCAGGGGACAGAGAGCGGCAGGGAGGCCCAGCCTGGAGTCCCCGCCCCACGGCCATGTCCCAGGGGCAGCACCCGGTAACAGAGACCACCCTCACCCTGACCCTGACCCTAACCCTATCTAATCTAATTCATCCTGACCTGGTCCACCCTCACCAAGTCCACCCTTAACCTGTTCCACTCTAACCTGGTCCACCCTTAACCTGGTTCATCCTTAACCTAGTTCACCCTTAACCTGGTTCGTCCTTAACCTAGTTCACCCTCAACCTGGTCCCCCCTTACCCTCACCCACCTTACCCTGGTGCGTCCTTAGGGGACTTCAGGCACCTCTCAGGCCCTTCAGAAATGAGACCCACAGAGACAGGGAACCTGCACCCTGTGCTCAGAGAGACGGAGCGGGGACGGCCCTGCAGCAGGTGGGACCGGACACCGGGCGTCTGAGCTCACGGGACGGCCGTGGGGGCACCTGTGTGTGCAGATTCTCTGTGTCCTGTGTCCCCAGAGAGGACAACGCTCCTTCCCTCCGGGTGCAGGGAGGGGCACCTCTCTCACGGGAGGGTCTCGTGTCAGCTTCACGGGAGGCTCCGAGCGTCCTTCCCGGGCCTCACGATGGCTTCAGGGGACAAGGGTTGGAGAAAGTGGGGGAACCTTCCCGCACCTGCTTCCAATTCCCCAGCTTAAGGTATCAGGGCAGCGAGCCCTGAACCCCCACACCCATCTCCCTGGTATCCCCGGGAGGAAGGCAGAGCTCCCAGCCCACTCTACAGATGAGGAAACTGAGGCAGACACAGCCAGTCATGTGTCTGCCCAGCTCACAAGGAGCAGTGACAGGATTCGGACCCCAGAACCTCGTGCCCGAGTCAGTGCCGGGCACGGCCTCCACGTCCCCCAACCCTGGCTGTGCCCCCATCCCGAGCCCCGCGCCCACCCAGGGCTCCCCGGGCCCGAGTGCGGGACTCAGCAGGGCCGGGGCATCCTCCGGGGGGAGGCAGGTCTCTTGGGAGCGAGAAGAGCCTGGAGAGGGCAGGCAGGGGAGAGTCACACTCCGTGACACCCTCCTTCCAGAGTGCCCCGTTCAGGGCCATTTAGCCCATGCGCCATCTTGTGCAACCCCCACCTCTATCTCTTCCAGAACATTCTCATCCCCCCGAAGGAGCCCCTGTCCCGGGCAGCAGTGACTCCCCAACCCCTCCCAGCCCCTGGCGACCACGAACCCGCTTTCTGTCCTGTGCCTTCACCCGTTCCAATAAACGGGGTCAGACGACACGAGGCTGCTGGCGTCCGGCTCCTCCCGCCGAGCGGGACCTTTCGAGGCTCAGCCCCCGCGGAACCTGCGGCCTGGGAGGAGCTGCCAGAAGGCGCCCACGGGAGCAGACAGCGGGTGTTTGGGGTCCCCAGAGGGCAGCAGCTCCCGGGAACACCCTGGCGCCCCCAAGCCCCGCCGGACGGCAGTCACCACCCCCGCAGCACCGCAGCCAAGTTAAACCCACGAACCCGCAGCGGGAACGGAAGCACGGTGAGAGCTTATTTGGCCCCAGACGGCCTGTCGGATGCTTTTGGAAATGGCGGGTTTTTTTTCCTAATGCCGTGTTTGCTTTTGCTTTTGCAGGGCGAGCCCGCGTGGCTGGTCCACGAGGAACCGATTGGATTCCCAGAACCGTGTCCCCCTCCCGGCCCCACAGCCCAAGCCGGCTCCGTCCACCCCACGCTGCCGGGCACCCCGAGGGGGACACATCCACGGTGCCCACCCCGCCCCCGCCACGGACCCGCTCGGGCCACGCGCTGGCCGAGGCGAACAGACCACAGCGGCCGTCTGCAGGAGCTCACATCTGAGGACAGGCACCAGCAGTCGCCATGGCGACGGGAGTAGTGACTCCGGAAAGGGGCCTCGGGGTGTCCAGGTGGCGGTCAGTGTGGCCCCTCTGACATTGAGAAGGACCCGACCACAGGAAGGAGCTTTCGGGGCCCGGAGCGGCTCGTGCAAAGGTCCTGGGGTGGGTGTGAAGCCAGTGGCTGAGCTGAGCGACTTCCTAACGGGCGCCGCAGGGCACTCGGGCGGCTCCGCCTTGGACATCCACGTGGACAAGAGACGTCACCGGGGGGCCCCAGAGCACAGGGCAGCCCCCCAGAGTCTGTGTGGCCACAGCCACCATGCAGCCCCCTCTGAGTTCCCTGTGGCCACCTGACTCAACCTCCCGCGACCCTCCCAGCCCAAGAAAAAGCGGCACATGGACGCCGGTTAGAAAGTCAGCTCTTCTAAGAACAGCCGTGGGGCCCTCACCCGAGTCCTCTCAGCCCCCGTGCGTCTTTCCTACCCATTCTGCTTCATCAAAATTAAAGTAAAAATCAACACATAAGCGGCGCGGCCCGTCCTCCCCGGCCGGGGCTCCGCTCCTGCCTCTGCTGACAGCTCGGCAAACGCACCGAGAAGCTTCCCCAGGACGGGGGGCTCATTTCCCACTTCCCTCCCCGACCCCTCCTGACCCCTCTTTGACACACCGAGCGCAATCAGCACGGCTGGCCGGGGACCAACGACAACACAGATTTCTTCTTTGCAGTCGAGATGAATTTTAAGTGATCACAAAGCTACGTTGAGGCTTTACTGACGCGGTGACACGGCGCCTCTGGGGACCCCCGGGAGAATCTGGGGGCGGGGCCAAGGGGGCTGCTGGGACGTCCCGGGACGCGACGGGGAGGGATGGCTTTTCCGGCGGGCTGCAATAAAACAGCGTCCCATAGCACATTCGCAATGACGGGCAAGTCACACGGCACCTGACACTCGCCCTGCGTTCCATCCAGGCGGGAACAGAACCTCCGTCTGGGCTCCTCTCCTCCTGCCTCCAGATGAATTAGGCCTCGGGGGAAACCCGCTACCTGCCTGACACCTGTGCGGATGTGGCTTCCTAATTCCGCTCACCTGTGACAGTCTCCGGTCACTCCCGCCCGCCCGGCAGGCTGGCAGCAAAACGCTCCTTTCCGAAGGAAACATCCTTGGGCTTCCAAGGGCTCTGTGTAGGTAGGTCACCTCTTCCTCCTCCTTCTTCCTCCACCTGGAAATCTCCAGAAAGCTGCCACCCTGCTACAGAAACACACACACTTTCGCTCTTGGGAGTTGTGTGCACAGGGACCCGGCTGTGTTCTTTCCAAAGCCGGGTCTCGAACGGAGACTGATGTGTCATTGCTCACAACATGCTGCGCTTGCTTTTTTTTTTTCTCCACCTTTTTTTTTTTTGGCTCTTCTGGAATGACAGCCCGGCTGTTAAGCGTCATAATTGTTCGTGAGTCGAGGGCGCCGGGCTCATTGTGCCCCTCGGTTGTGCCTCTGAGGCAGGATCCTTGCTCCTCGGAGGTCGAGGGTCACCTGCTCAATCATGCATGCCCCCCTGTCCCCGGTGGATCACGCCGTTGACAAACTGCTGCTAATGATTCAACGCGCGCGCATTAAACCCGGGCTCTAAATTGCTATCACTCGAGTGATGGATTGCGCCTGTAATGGGCACGTTATTGCCACCGGTGACCTTGTGGGCTGGAGACTGTTTCAATATCACCCACATCTCTCACGCGCCCCATGTCACGGGCATGTGTGTGTGTGTGTGTGCGCGTGTGTGTGCGCATGCGTGTGTTCTCTCTGTATCCAGACCTCGTCTCTGATGCTCTCCACGGTGCACACGGAGCTGCCACGCTGACTGGGGGACCGGCCGAGGTGCAGCCGTAATTAGGATGTTTTAATACACGTGAGATAAAAACGCCAGGTGAATAATATATGCCCGGGGTAAACGCACGTATCCACCCGCCCTCATCTTCCTCAGCGGGGGACGGAAGGACCCAGGGAGAAACCAGAAACTGAGCTCCTCCCGGAAGATGCCCACCCAGCCGGCAAGCAGAGAAGCCGCGCGGATCTGCAGCCCGAAACCCCGGGCTTCTCAGCGTCCACTGGCAGGAAGGAGCCCTCGCACCCAAGCTGGAATGAGAGGTGGGTTCGGGAGAGGGTCTCCAAAAGCCAGGGGACGGGGGAGGCAGTCACACCTTGGGAGGGTTGGGGGTCTCTCGGGGGATGCAGTACAGGTCGGCAGGGCACGGGGGGCACATGGAAGCCCCCCAGTGTCCCCGAGGGACCCTCATCCTGGATGTACCATGATGCAGTTGGGAAGCAGACAGACCCGATAGAACACACGGGGACCTCCGCGTCCTGCAGCCCCAGGGTGCGCCCCCCACGGCTGTGCCCAGGCTGCAGGGCAGGACGCAGGATGCACCAGAGCCAGAACACGGACCCAGCCCCCTGCGATGCTGGGGGCACCTCCCAACCCACAGCCTGGGCGGGGCCCATCCAAGAGGAGCCGACACTCTGGGAGTCGGGAATGTGGTGCTCACGCTGTGACCGCCGTCCTCTGATGCCAACAGACCGACAGCCAACACAGAGAGGGACCCCTCAGCTTGCAGGCCACGTCCCAGTCCCCCCAATGCGTCCAGGGTCCAAGACCCAGAGTGAGGTGGAGGCCGTGGGAGATGCCAAGAGCCTGCACTTGGTCTCCCACTCCGGAACTTGCAGGGACTTCCAGAGGCCAGTTGCGTCTTTGGCAGGAACAAGGTTGAGTCTTCTAGGTAAGTCTTCTAGGGGGTCCACGACAAAGTCCCACAAACTGGGAACTCAAAACATCCTGACCCCCAGGACCTCAGACTGGGGCTGTATCTGGAGATGGGTCTTTAAAGAGGTGATTAAGGTAAACTGAGGTCACCAGGGTGGGCCCTGATCCAACAGGACTGGTGTCCTTATAAGCAGAGGAGACGAGGACACAGACACGCACAGAGGGACGACCCCATGAGGACACAGGGAGAACACGGCGTCTACACGCCCAGGAGAGAGGCCGCGGGAGGGACCAGCCCTGAGAACCCTGGATCTGGGACTTCCAGCTGCCAGGATGGGAGAGAATAAAGGCCAGAGTTTAAGCCGCCTGGTCCGTGGGGCTCTGTCAGGGCCACCCCAGGAAACCAGGACGTGGGGGCAGGACGTGGATGTGTCTCTGGAGAACACTGTTGCAGCCACGACTCCTGCATTCCAGCTCCCTGCCTGCTTCAAATGCCACCGGCCATCCTAACCGTGGACGCCATTCAGGTGAGCACCTCGTAAAGCAAACAAAGAGGCAAGAGGACCCCACGCAGGGCAGGGGACACCCGCTTCTCTAAGGCTTGTGTGACGGCTGTGGGCTGCCGTGTACTGTTCGTGTTTCCATTTTGGAGTCCTCTGTTCTCTCTCTCTTAGTTCCCTGTTTCTCGAGGATGGTGTATGGTGACAGGAATACTGCATGGGATGGGATGGGATGGGATGGGATGCACTAGAATAGAATAGAGTAGAATAGAATAGGCTAGAATGGAATAGAATAGAATGGAATAGGCTAGAATAAAATGGAATGGAATAGGCTGGAATAGAATAGAATAGAATGGAACAGGCTGGAATGGAATGGAATGGAATACAATGGAATAGGCTAGAATAAAATGGAATGGAATGGAATAGAATAAAATAGGCTGGAATGGAATGGAATAGAATAGAATAGGCTAGAATAAAATGGAATGGAATAGGCTGGAATGGAATAGAATAGTTATGGAACAGGCTAGAATGCAATGGAATGGAATGGAAAAGAATAGGCTAGAATGAAATGGAATGGAATGGAATAGAATACAATGGAACGGGCTAGAATGAAATGGAAGGGAAGAGAATAGAATGGAACGGGCTAGAATGCAATGGAATGGAATGGAATAGAATAGGCTAGAATGAAATGGAATGGAATGGAATAGAATACAATGGAACGGGCTAGAATGGAATGGAAGGGAAGAGAATAGAATGGAACAGGCTAGAATGGAATGGAATGGGATAGAATAGAATGGAGTAGGCTAGAACAGAATAGAATGAATAGAATAAAATAGGCTGGAATGGAATGGAATACAATAGAATAGGCTAGAATGCAATGGAATGGAATAGAATAGAATAGAACAGGCTAAGAATGCAATGGAATGGAACGGAATAGAATAGGCTAGAATAAAATGAAATGGAATAGGCTGGAATGGAATAGAATAGAGTAGAATAGAATGGAACAGGCTAGAATGGAATGCAGTGGAATAGAACAGAATGGAGCAGAACAGAACAGACTAGAATGAAGAGAATAAAATAGGCCGGCATGGAATGCACTAGAACAGAATAGAGCCCAACACAATAGACGTCCATCTCTGTTCCCCACCAGGCATGGGAGAGGCACACACGTGGGGGGTCTCGCAGGGAAACACAGAACGTGCCCCACCCTGTCTGCAGCCCAAGGCCCTTCTGGGCAGGTGGACGGCGCTGCCCACCCACAAGGACACTCCAGGGCCATCGGGGATCCTTCACCACCAGGAGGCTCAGAGTCCCAGAGAGCAGCCCTTGATGTTCTGACCCACGTGCCGTGCCCTGACCTCAGTGCTGCGACCTGACCCCCCGGCTGTGCTCTGAACCACCTTCCGACTCCAGGGCAGAGACCCTTCATTCCTGGAGTTCTCGCTCCCGGGTGAGCTGTTAAGACACGTTCAGGAGTCAGCTAGGAAGCCACACGACAATGTCAAACCCTGACCACGAACACCAGTGGCAGAGACAGTACGGAGAATCGAAGGACAAAATCAACAAACTTGGGCCTGGGCCAGGATCACGCGGGATGCCTGCCACGTTCCTCGTGTGTCAGCACGGAGGTTTTGGGGGCTCTGACGTTAGCGACACGGTCTGCGAAGAGGACATGCTCACAGCATAACCACACGCACGCGTGACAGCAAAGGGCATGCAACGTGCAGGTGCACAGGCCAGCGCGTGGCCAGTCACCTGTGCAGACTGTGGATTCATCTCTGGTCACCTGTGTAGACTGTGGATTCATCTCTGGTCACCTGTGTAGACTGTGGATTCATCTCTGGTCACCTGGGTAGACTGTGGATTCATCTCTAGTCACCTGGGTAGACTGTGGGTTCATCTCTGGTCACCTGTGTAGACTGTGGATTCATCTCTTGTCACCTGGGTAGACTGTGGATTCATCTCTTGTCACCTGGGTAGACTGTGGATTCATCTCTGGTCACCCTATGTAGATGCTGAATCCATGTTTGCTCACCCTGTGTAGACACTGAATCCATGTCTGGTCACCCTGTGTGGACTGTGCCTCCATCTCTGGTCACCTTGTGTAGACTGTGGATTCATCTCTGGTCACCCTATGTAGATGCTGAATCCATGTCTGGTCACCCTTTGTAGACACTGAATCCATGTCTGGTCACCCTGTGTAGATACTGAATCCATGTGTGCTCACCCTGTGTGGACACTGAATCCATGTCTGGTCACCCTGTGTAGACTGTGCATCCACCATCTGGTCACCTGTGTAGACTGTGGATTCATTTCTGGTCACCTGTGTAGACACTGAATCCATGTCTGGTCACCCTGTGTAGACTGTGCATCCACCATCTGGTCACCTGTGTAGACTGTGGATTCATTTCTGGTCACCTGTGTAGACACTGAATCCATGTCTGGTCACCCTGTGCAGATTCTGAATCCATGTCTGGTCACCCTGTGTAGACTGTGCCTCCATCTCTGGTCACCTGTGTAGACTGTGCATCCACCATCTGGTCACCTGTGTAGACTGTGGGTCCATCTAGTCACCTGTGTAGACTGTGCATCCACCATCTGGTCACCTGTGTAGACTGTGCATCCACCATCTGGTCACCTGTGTAGACCATGCATCCATCTGGTCGCCTGTGTAGACTGTGTCTCCATCTGGCCATAGTGCACCACGAAGACGGAGCCTGCCAGGCAGGAGGTGGGTCCAGCGACATCTGGCTGCAGCTACCCTGTTGCCAGACTGGGTTCTCCCCCGGGGGGCAGGGGTTCCCTTCAGGGAACACTCATGAATATCTGAGGACATTCGTTGGACTCCCACTTAGAAGATTTGGAAGCAAAAAGTTCAAATCTGAGACCCGCCCCTTGGGGACGCTTCCTTCCCCAGCAAGTCCTCAATTCAATCCCTTTTCTCACACGAGCAACCTGAGACCCAGAGGAGGAACCAGATGCCGGAGTCCAGACCTCATCCCGGAACACCTTCTCCCCGGGCTCTCAGCAAACTCCTTTGTGCCTTTTAAGCATCTTTTCTGAGACGTGATTCACACACCGTGCAATTTTCCCCTCCAAGAGTGCTACTCCGTGCTTTTCAGTATAGTCACACAGTTATGCAACCATCACGGCGATTTTAGAACATTTTTATCACCTCAGAAGGAAACCTCGTTCCCCGCCGCTCACACACGAATTCTGTTTTGTATCTCTACGGATTTGCCTGTTCTGCATATTTCTTTTGTGTAGAATCCTGCAAGACGTGCATTTTGTGTCCGACGTCTTTCACTGAGCGTGGTGTTTTCAGGGTTTATCCGTGGTAGAGCAGGGGCCGGAGCTTCCTTCCTTTTTGCAGTCGGTGAGGATCCCGCCGTGCGGGCGGACCACATTCTCCTCATCCGCTCACCTGTCCGTGGACAGCGGGGCGGTCTCTGTCCGTGTGCTGTTAATCACCACGGTTGTGAGTGGCGCTTGTGCAAACTGTAGTTGCCAGGGGCTGGGGAGGGGGCGTGGGGAGTGACGGCTGGTGGGGACGGGGTCTCCCTTTGGGGGAATGAAAATGCTCTGGAGCTACACAGAGGTGATGGTTGAACAACATTGTGAAAGTGCTAAATGCCCCTGAATGGTTCACTTTAAAAGGCTGAGTTTATGTGATGCGAATTTCACATGAACCATAAGTTCCCACCAGCAGTCACTCCCCAATCCCCTCCCCACCTCCTGGCAACCACGGATCCACTTCCTATCTCTGCAGACTTCCCTGCTCTGCACGTTGTATATGCATCAAATCACGGGATACCTGGGCTTTTGTGTCGGGGCCCTTCCCTGAGCACCATGTTCTTGGGGTTCTCCCATGTTGTAGCAAGTGTCACGAGCTCAGTCCTTTTCGTGGCTGCGTAATATTCCACTGTGTGGATGGGCCACGTTTCGCTTCTCTGTCCATCTGTTGATGAATCTGAAAACTATTTCCACCCTGTCTATTGTGAACTCAGCAGGTCCTTGAGGATACTGCATGCTGCCATTGTCAAACTTCCCAGGGGACGTCCCCCACGGGGCTTCCTGCTTCCCCCAGGAGAACAGAAGCCCACCCGTGACCTCCCTCAGGCCCGGCACCACCCCCGCCTGCCCCCCGCTGCACACACTGCCCACCTGTGTGTCCCAAACACGGGCATATGGCACTTTTAATCTCCTCTTAGCCACATAAGAAAGAAGAAAGAAGAAAGAGATATTAATCCCAACGACATATCTTATTTCCCACCCTATGTGCAACATATCACCCTTTTAATATCGAATGAATATAAAATTATGAAGCGGCTTACATTTTCTTTTTCACCACATCCTTGAAACGTGGTGCACATTTCGGTCTGGACCAAGCACGTTCTGAGGGCTCAGTGGCCACATGCAGGCCATGGCTGCCGCGTTGGACAGCAAACTTCTAGAACATAGATTCCGAGCGGGCAGGATCCCCTGGTGTAATACATTCCAAACACCTGGCGGGGAACACCTGCTTAGCACATGGTGATCGGGTCTGGTTGCGGCTCCCACTCACAGACAGTGCAGGTGACCCCTGAGGAGTCACACCCTGCATAGTCCCCACCCTTTGAGTTGGACAGAACCAAGAGACTGTGGCAAAGATGGCGGCCGGGGTGTCCCTGCAATTACATTTTCATATGCTGAGGAAAGACGCTTTCCTGTAGGAACTGGAGCAGCGAGCAGCGTGGTGTGGATGCACGTGGAGAGCCCACCTGGAAGGCAGGTGCAGCAGCCTCAAGGGCCTGGCGCTATCCAGCTGCCCATAGCAGGAGCTACCCAGGGAGCCCCCAGATAAGAACGTGGCCCACCTGACACCCCAGTGGCAGCTTAGGAGATACGGGGCTGAGGACCCAGTGAAACTGCACTTGGATTTGTGACCCACAGCAGGTGCTGTCTGAAGCCACTAGGTCTGCAGTGATTTGTGCATGGCACAGATAACTAACACACAAACAGAGAGACAAAGAGACAGAGACCCCCAGGGCCAGGAGGGGATGGGTTGTCACTGCCAAGAGCCAGTTCCCAGGGCCCTGTCCCTGAAGGCGTCCTCTGCCTGGCAAAGGCAGAGCTGTTTTCACGTCTACCTCTGCTCATCAGTTCTGCGCGTGCGCCTTAAATCAGAACCCAGGAAAGGCGGCACTTGCCATGCTCCACCCCACATGTGTTTTGGCCAAAGGATCCCAAGGAAGTCCCCGCTCACGAATGGGAATTTGATGATATGTGAGCATCAGAGGCCAATGTCATTCCCAGAATCAGGGACACACCGTTCACAGGAGGGAAGAAAGCTCCGTGACCCCTGTGCCTGTGAGAAGACAACGAATCTCGAAATCATAAAAGACACGCCAGTTCCAACACCGTGAGAGGCCCTTGTTTCACTGACTGACGTGTTGAAGATGTTTAGAGGTTACAGCGATGTGTGCCCGGAAACAGACATTCAACAAACCCGGGGGAGTCCTCCCGAGAGGCAGATCTGCCAGCATCTCCTGAAAGCCTTAGGATAATAGATCAGCGTTTGACCAGTGATTCCCTTCCAAGGTTTTCTCCCGAGACAGGGAGCAAAAGTCCAGCCGAAGACCTATTAACAAGGATAGGCTCAAAAGCATTATTGATAAAGCCAAAATCTATGCGGAAAACCCCCAACAGGACACAAGACAAATGAATGACCTACTCTATAGACTGCCATGTTGCACAACCATCAAAAACATACAGAGAGTTATTTAAAGACATGAGGAATTCTTATAGCATATGGTTAAAGTTTTTTTTTTAAAAAAAAAAGCATGGTTTAAAAAAATGCCATTACTTGGAATACCGTTTACCCTCAATAAACAGATGGGCCCTCCACCTCTGCCATCTAGCTCCCAAGCCCCAAAACCCCAGCGGAATTAGGAGAAAATTATCAAATATCAGACAGATCTTGAGCATGGGGCATCCTATTAATACAAAATACCTGAGCAATATTCCTCAAGATCGTCACATTCTTGAAAACCACCAGGAGAGCAGATTTGAAGCGTTCTACCCACAAATAAATTATAACTGTGTGGAGTCCTGGATATGTTAACTAGCTTGATTTACCCACTCTAGATGGGCACATAGATTAAAACATCGCGTCATACGCCACCAATATGTGCCATTTTTGTTTATCCATTAAAAAAAATAATTAAAGAAAAAGCTGTCAAGGTCATCAAAACCAAAGAAAATCTGAGAAAATGTCACAGCCCAGAGGAGTGATAACTCGATGTCATGTGAGATCCCAGGACAGAAAGAGGACATTGGTGGGAAATAAGGAAATCTGAATAAAGTCAGGACTTCAGTGAATGATGTGTCAATATCGGTTCATTAGATGTTAATAATGGGGAAATCAGGCGCAGGGGACAGAGGAAGTCTCTGCACAATTTTTCTGGAAGTCTAAAACTATTCTGAATAAAACATTCGTGATATATCCACACACCTATACATGTATCTCTCACACAAATACACAGTATGCAGAGCTTGGTTCCAATTTGCAAAATAGATAAACAGTGTGACTAAATATATGTTAGGGCAGAAAGAGGAAGGCTGCCCACTAACATGTCAGTAGACACTGTTGCCGCCACCTCCCTTCTCTTAGCGTCCTCCAAGGCCCAATCCCGACACCACCTCTCCTGCCAAGTGAGGTCTCCGGGACACACGGGAAGACCCCGTCCCACCACAGCCACCAGGTCCCTTCCCTGTCCCTCCTGCTTCCTCTACAAGCATCGCGAAGCGAAACTCACAGCCCCGTGTTCACGTTTCTCCCCCAGAGACGGGACACCCTGAACATACACGTCCCCCAGACTTACATCGGGGACCGGGAACGTTCTCTCTGACTCTTCCCTTTGCCGAATCCCATTTAAGAGCCGAAGGAATATGCCCAGCCTCGGACCTACTAGAAAGATGTAAAATGAGTGCATTTAAACGTGGGCATAAACCCACAGGCCCCCGGTGCAGCGTGGAAGCGGATGTCTGCTTCGCTCTGTAAAGTGTGTGCCGGAAAAGACAAGTCAACAGAGTATGTGTAACTCTACAGAAGACATCGTCGCGGCCAAGCCCTTCGGAAAAGCAAGCCCAGGGCTTTCAGATTCCAGAATGCTCCGTAGAGACCTCCCCAGTCCCGGAAGAAACGTATCTTTCCAGGAACGGGGTGGGCCGTGGGAAACTCTCCCTGTTCCAAATATCTCCAGACTCTGTAGCAACAGGAAAAAAAAGTCCCTTTATATATAAGGTGCCTTGTGGTGTCACAAGAAGGTACGTGTACTCCCAACCACTTAAAAATGGTTAAAATGGTAAGTTTTATGCTACGTGCATTTTGCCACGAAACACTGGAAAAAGTCACTAGGCGCTGATAAAAGGAAAGGGATGCATAAGGGTTTTCTGGCTGCAAAGGGGGCGTGTCCCGGGGCGCGACCCACCTCATCCCGGCAGCAGGGGGGACGCGGTCCCCAAACTGAAACGTCCTACAGACACCCGCCTGTCCCTCGTCCGCTCAGCCCTCGTCATCCACGGGCAAACAGCTTCTGACACGTTTTCAATATGATTCCATTAGAACAAGTGGGGCATGATTGATAACCTAATATCCAGCCCCGCAGACGGTCCGTCACGGGAAGTATATTAATTATTCAACGCGGCTCCGTAATGCAGGAATCAATGTTGGAAATGAAGGCGAGGAACTCCAAACTCTCAGCAGACTCCAACGACATAATAAAAAAGGAATACTAAATAATCCCGGCCTGTAATCATCGGCTTAATAAAATCCATTTATTTAGCTGTCAAAGCTGTGGCACGGTTTCATTTTAAAAAAGAATAATTGAATACATTTTTGAGTTCTCTTTTTTTTTTGGGGGGGGTGGGGGCGGTCAGGGAGGGTGGACAAAACGACTCACGTGCATTAAGGGGGTCATTAACTCCGAAATGTAAAACCGATATTTACGCGTCAGGAAGACAGGCGCCGGGGTGGGTTCTAGCTGGGAGACCCTTGAGGCCCCAAGAGCTCAAATGGGGGCATTTGACCCCACAGGGGACAGATTCGGAGCCACAGTCTTCGAGGTAATGAACCCACTTTCCCGGTGGGGCTTGCACGAGGCCGCCCTTGCTAAACCCCGCCGGGTAGGGCCCCCTTAGGTCCTGCCATTCACTGGGATCCTTCTCCTTTTAATTTAACTTGATTACAATTCAGAAAAAACAGAACGTCTTCGATGCTTATCCCAGACGTGAAATCTGTGCTACAAATGTGGGAGGGTGGCAACTTCACAACACGGGAAGGGAAGACCCACGGAAAGGCATGTACGTTGGGGCTGAACACGCATGTAGCGTCTACCAAACAGCCGTTTAGGAAAGACCCGTCTGCTCACCTTGGTCTCTCCGATGCCCTGAGATGAGTCTCACTGGGGGAGACCCGCAGTTAGAATATCCGGAGAACCGAACACACTCGTGACATTCCATCCAATAAGGGCTAAGAGTCAACACTGTGAGCTGTGAAGATACTTGGCCAATTCCCCGCACTTTTGGTCTCTGTTTTATTGAACTTATCACGAAAGCCTCGATGTCGATGTAAATAAAAACGAAAGGCCATAAATACATTTTAAAATGGGTGGGGGTGGGGCCTGACGTTTACCATCAATGTCTCAAAAATATCGATCAGGAAAACTTCACGCCTTCACTGTTTTATGCCCCCTCGAAAGCGCACAGAGATACGACGTGGTGGTTTCCGAGTGGCGCCTTCACCCTCGGCTAAATCTCCAGTGGATGCCCCAAAGGGGACAGCTCTGTACAGTTGCTGGGGTTGTGCACTGCACACTCCAAGGGCTGCCGTTCATAAGGACAGCAAATATTCCCCCCAAAGGTGGGCTGTGCATATTTTGTGTGGCCAGGTGAACAGACAGTTGGCGGGATACCCAATACGCCAGCTGACGAGGTGGGGAGGACGTCGGCTGGGGGTTCTGGGAAGGGTCTGGCCTTAGGAAGTCCTGGCTTTGGGACAACTTTCCCTGTTTTCAGCCTACGGATGTCCTGTTACCCGGAGCGACAGGGATGTCTTTGAGACCAGCAAGTGGTGCACAACAAAAACCCTCAGGACTCCGACCTGGGGACTTGGGTGGGGCTAAGCACCTGCCACACCCTAAAACCACCCCTCCCCCAACTTCCCATTACACAAAACGGTGCTTTTCTGTGATGTTTAAGCAATGAACGCGCCCTGCCCGGCTCGATCTCTGTGGGAGGCCGGGACCCACCTGGCCGTCCAGGTAAACTCTCGGCTCTGCTGAAGAAAGATCCGTTTTCCTTTAGACTATAAAAGGTACAGGTGACATCATTTCCCTGCCTCTCACCGGGCCTCGCTGTGACCTAGAAATAAATAACCGCAAAGAACTGCAGCTCCCGAGGCTGATTAGAAGTAGAGGCCGCCCCAGACCTTGGCTAAAATGCCACACGGCAGGTGGAAGGAGAGGGGGCTGTCCCTGTCCTCGGGTGTCACCACAGCATCCGTCCGTGGTTTCGGACTGTCCACAAGTGACACTCCCAGGACACCCTCCAATGGAGGCCTCGCCACAGAGACGCACTTGCAGTTTGCAGCAGCGCACCCGGCCTGGGGGCCCCTCTGGCCACGACGGACCCCCGACACCCACCTGGGCTCACTGCTGCCCCTCCTCGGTCTCCCATGTCCATCCCTGGGGGCGGCCACCATGCCCAGCCCCTGCCAGCCATGCTGGGGGTGCCATCAAGACCCCCAAAGAACAGGTGTGTGAGGACGTGCCTGTGTGTCCGTCCTCCACGCAGAACCTGCGAGTCCCCAGACACCTGAGTCCCAGCTCCTTCCCCTGGGCCGACAGCACCGGACCCCCTCCAAGCCGGACCCCCTCCAAGCTGGACAGCCCCCCTGGTGAGGAAACAGGGACCCCTACAGGGATGCCTCTGCCACGTCCCCCAGGGAGACAGTCGCAGATCCAGCCATGTCTGTTGTGTGTGAACAGCAATGGCCCACGTTGCGTGCATGTGTATAGACATCTACACACCTACCCAGTCATCCATGGATGGGCATTGGCTGCTCCCCGCTTTTCCTGTTCTGAGTCAGACTGTGGGACTTCAGGGCAGGGACCCTCCGCGTTCTGTCCCCTGGGAGACCCCGGGCTCCCGGTGCAACAGCCGCTCCCCACCCCGCCTCGGAGGGAGCCGCCCACGGCACCCCCAAAGGGACCAAACCGGGCATTGAGGTTTTCTTTCGTTCTGTTTTTGCAAAACCCGTTTAAAACAAAGGAGAAAAAAAAAAACCAAAGTCCGGCTATTTTTTCCCTTCCTGTGCTGCTCGGTCGCAAATGCTAAGTTGAGTTTATTTAGCAAACCTTCGCTCATTCATTCTGGAGCATTAGTGTCACTTCCAATGTGCGGAGCACGCTGACAGCTGCCAGATCCGGGGGGGAGTCGTGCCTCGCACCGTTTCTGGGGCAGGGCTGGGGCGGGAGGGCCATCCTCTTCCTGGGGGCTGCGAGGATGTGTCCCACAGAAATGGACGCTTTTGTCCTCACTGGTGCAGAGATCGAACGGCCACAACGGCTCATGAGAGAACGTGCACATCAGCCCCAAACCCCTGAGCCACGAGGCATTTGTCCCCCGACCCTGAGCAGCGTGGCAAACACGCCACGACCACGATAAAGCTCTCAGCCACGGGCCGCCCAGCTGTCCACGCCGGGGCAGTATCACGTCACGCCCTCGTCTTGCAATTTCCTCCTCACCTTCAAAAATGCCCCGGTTTGGGTCCAAAAAAATGACACCATCCTACGTAAAGATTAGTTCTCTGTGCTTGGAGGGGGGGAAAGAAAAAAGCCCTCAAGACCCCATTTACCTAATAATCAGGAACGGATGCCTTTTAACAGGCTAGTGGGAAGAGTGTGTTTCCGACAACTCACAACAAAACTGTCAGACGCCCCTCAGGTAAAGCCACGGAGCAAACACACGGGCAGGGAAAACGGCATGTGAGTCTGAGCCGAGAGGGACCCACCGTGATTATTCTCACGTTCGACAAAGTTAAAAAACTAAAATGAAATTAACATCTGTTTTGTGGGCGTTTTTTTTTTTTTCTTCCTTCTCCAAATCACTGCCGCAGTCGGTTGTGTTAAATCGTGGCTCCAAACGTCAGGATTTCTGCCGACCAATTATCTGTTCCTTTATTAACCCGGAACAACAGGTGTCTGCTTAGGTTGTGAACAGCTCCGGAAAATATACCCGGTCGTTTAAAAATCGTAAATCTATGCGATATGAATATACACCAGCCGTTGGCGGCCGAGGGGCAGGCGGGTTTGGTTTCAGGTGCTGGTTTCAAGCCATCGGGGCGAGAAATAGGTTTTGCATTATGTGCCTTTAGCCGACGGTTATCCCAGAGAACCTACGCTTAAACTGCCAGGCTGGGCTGCTGCAAACTCATGACAGCTGCATTCCCGAAAGTCAAAGCTGTTTTGCAGAAAGCAGTTTCTGACATTCTTTGCTGCACAGCATTACGTGGCATGAACCTTAAATTCCAGACACAAATGTGCTCCTCATCGCTCACCGTATGCATCCTCCACGGCAACAATAAAATTACTAACGGCACCTTTTAGGGATCCTCCTTCTGGGATTAATGCCGATTTTTTTTCCCCCTCAGCTTTTTTCTTCACCTGAAAAACCTTATAGACTCAGAACTCTCCATGAACGCCGGCTTTGGGAGCGCAGAAAGCCATCGTAGCCGGATTGGTGGAGTTTATCTTCCCTGAAAACTGCAGCCTTTCGACAGTTCACCACGGACGTCAAGAATAACAAAGCGCACGGAAAACAACCAGTGCCAATTTAACGAGCCCGCTCGTGAGCTCTGCCGCGAGTGTTTATAACATATTCTTCAGTTTACGGGGACAGGAAACTGAGCACCAATGTCCCCTGTCCTCCCTCCGGAGGTGGGGGGTGTGACGGACCACCAGCCATGCAAGGAACTGAATGCCACCGTGCCGTTCTGGGGTCTTGGACTCATTTGGGGTCTGTTTCCTTATAACTTCCCTCCCCCGGCGATGGAGAGCGAGTGAGATGCGTGTGTGCCGAAATTAAAGCTATTAATTAAGTCCCACCGCCGCCACCCACCCCCAACGTGGAAAAGGCCCCTTTCATTTTCCTTCCTTGTCTGCAGACCGAGTAAAATTCCAAAAGTTATCGAAGTCACGTGACCGTTTCTGGCTCCCCTGCCTCCTGGAAAGAGTCCAGGCGTTGCCATCCACGGGGAGAGTTGGACCCCCCCCCCAGGAACTCATTGTCCCCCCCTGGGCTCCGGGTTTCCTCCAACAAGTCAGGGAAGCCGCCCCGTGGATGTCTGGGCTCCCTAATGTCCCCACCGGGTGCCGGGGAGGCCACTTGCAGGGTGCCTGGTGGAGATGTCCCCCAAGGCACAGGTGGACCTCAGGAAATTCCAAGGCACATAAGAGAGGATGCTATTTCAGAACACCCCGGTTTCTGCAGATTTCGGCGGAGCAGGGAAGGAAGAGCCCTGTGCGTGGTGTTGTGTGAAGCCGTTTCCAAGCATGTAAATCAACAAAAGGACGGCGTCACCCCGGAAGCCCAGGAGCCCCCGAGTGGGGCCAGGGTCTCATTTCACGTGACAGGGAGGGACCCCTCCCACATCCTCCACGCTCAGAGGACACAGAGCACAGATACACGCGGGGGGATGGCACCCACGGAGCCCCAAAATCACTTTATTTTTCACTGAGCTGACATCAAACCCGTGAAGTTCAAAACTGAAATTCGTTATGAATTTCGCAACATCAAATTCACCGCTTGACTTTAAAATGCACACTTGAGGGGCGTTTAACACGTTCACGGGGTTGTGTGCCCACCACCTCTGTCTGGTTCCAGAACATTCTCGTGCCCCCAAAAGGAGACCCTTTTCCCCATGAATACTCGCTCTGTATCCCCTCCCCAGCCGCTGCCACCACGAAGCCACGTCCTGTCTCAGTGGATCTGCCTGTTATGGAGTTTTCATATAAATGCAGTCACCCGCTGTGTGCCCTTCTGTGTCCGGCTTCTCCCCCTGAGCACAATGTCCCCAAGGTCCCTCCACGTTGTAGGAGGTTTCAGAGCCTCATTCCTTTTCATGGCTGCGTAATATTCCACTATGTGAACGGACCACGTTCTGTTTATCTGTTCATATGTTGGACATTTTGGCTGCTGGCACCTCCCGGCTGTTGTGAGCGATGATGCCACTGGGGACCTGGGTGTGCAAACTTCTCTCCAAGTCCCTACTGTCACCTTCTCCCGGCGTACACCTGGGAGGGGCTCACTGGTCCTATGGACTTTCTACGTTTGGTTTTTCAAGGAGCCTCGTGTCCCCTTTGATGTCCAGGGCCAGGGTCCGTGACAAGCATGCCCCCCTGTGTCAGGTCAGGGTGGAAGGGAAGATAGAAGTGCCGGTGTCGGGGGGCCCTGGCTCCAGGCGCGGTGGTGGAGGGGGAGGACCCCCGAGATTGGAGTCTCCTAATGAGGTTTCAGCAGGCAGCCAGGACCTGCTCAAACCAACACACATGCATTCATTTCACAGAATTAATACCGGAGATAAATCTCCGAGGCCTGGGGGCTGCGGGCGGGGGACCGTTCTTGCAGCCAGATTTCTCACAGCGCAAAACATACGAGGTCCTGGCCAACATGCATCTTGGGTTTCTGGCCGAGGACCTGGGTCTGGACCACCCGCAGAGGCGGCTGTGGATTCCCACGCCCCCCCCCCCCCCATGCTGTTTCTGACGGCCTCACTTTCCACCCAGCCTTGGCCTCCCGGGAGCTTCCAGATTCCAGAACCTTCCAGAAGAAATCCAACCGCCCCCTCCCTCCGGTGCTCTATGCTAGCCCAGGCCCCCCAGAGCCCACGTGGAGCAGACGCTGAGCAAATCCTGCCGCCGGCATTCCCACCCCTCCTGCTGAGGGAGGTCCCTTGTCCACAGACAGGTCAGCACCCCCTAATTTTCAGCCCTGGATTCAAATAACCACGAAAACATGGTTTATCACAGTGAAAAAGTATCGTTTGTGACCACAGTATACACGGTTAATAAATAATGCGATTGGGGACGGCATCCTGGGCTTTTCGGATTTCGAGTCGAATCCCCGTCTTCCTCTATGGGGACGTCCTAGTCAAACACGCACACTCCCTCGCTGTCTCTCTTACACACACACGCACACACATGTACATGCACACACATGTACACGCGTGCACATGCACACACGCACACCCATGTGGACACACATGCACAGGCACACACATGTGCATGCACACATGCACAGGCACATGCACACACATGCACATGCGTGCAAACACATGCACACATGCACACGCACACACAAGTATGCACATGCATGCACATGTGCATATATACACACATGCACACATGCATGTGCACACAAATGCACATGCACACATGCATGTGCACACAAATGCACATGCACACACACCCACATGCACACGCACACACACAAAACCCGTGGTGTTTGTTCCCGTCAATCTCGCCGCGTTCCAGTGAGACCCCGAGGAACGTGAATCGTTACATGACGGTTTCTGGCAGTTCTTGGCAGCCGGGCGGGCGAGCCCTGGAAAAGCTCTCTCTCTCCCGATCCAAGAAGGAATTTGGACTGAAACGCAGGGCTCCCTGGGGCGGCCGTGCGGACCGCGGGAGAATGAGATGATTAATGCAAACGGTCCTGTTTAATGGGGATATTAAGTAAACTGCTGGTTAAAACGCCCATTTATCATCTGCGGCCCCCTAATTGGCTTCCCGATCCGCCGGCATGTGGCATTTTCAGGGGGAATTATGTTCCGTGCACGCAGCCGTCGCAAACGCCATAAATCACGCCCGTGGGTCTGGGCTCATTCGAACACAGGCTAAATTGAACTCCAGCCTGCGGAGGGGCTTGTAATTAAAGTTCATCACAACTTTGCAGATGCAGGAGGTGTTTTATGGACTGGGATGGGCTGAACTGTGTCCCCCAAAATTCATGTGTTGGAGCCCTGACCCCCAGGACCTCAGACTGGGGGCTGTGTTTGGAGATGGGTCTTTAAAGAGGCGATTAAGGTAAACTGAGGCACTAGGGTGGGCCCTGATCCAACAGGACTGTGTCCTTATAAGCAGAAGAGATGAGGACACAGACACGCACAGAGGGACGACCCCGTGAGGACACAGGGAAAAGACGGCATCTACACGCCCAGGAGAGAGGCCTCAGGAGGGACCAGCCCTGAGACCCCTGGATCTGGGACTTCCAGCCCCCAGGACGGGAGAGAACAAATGTGTGTTATTTAACCCGCCCGGTCCGTGGGGCTCTGTTCCAGCCTCCCGGCTGACCAAGACACACATAAGTACTTGAATTTGAGTATTTTCAAACCCTCCGAAATCGAACTCACATGCAAAATGCTGTTCTGCAAACATCTCATTAAAATCCCCTAAGTGAGTCCACAGCGACGCTCTATTGGATTTTAATCCTACGGAGGTAAACGTTTCAAATTCACTTCACTTTTAATTCTGTCGCTAAGAACTTTCTGGAATTTAGAGCGGCCGTTCTATGCACATCCGGAGGTGTGAGGGTGGTACCTGGTGCAAGGTCCCTCCCGACTCTGAGTCTGTAATTCAACGAAGAGGGAGAGGGCAGAGGGCAGAGGGCAGAGGGCAACGCCAGGAAAGGACGGGCCAGGAGAGAGCCCTGGGATTGTTTTCTTTCTTGGGGGGGGATGCAGGGAGGCTGCTATAATGATGTATTTGGACAAGCGTTAGTTCATTCCGGAAGTTACACGCGTGCATAGCACCATCACAGCAGGTGTTCACGCATTTATTAAATGCGTGAATGGAAAACCGGCAAGAAAAGTTCGGAGTGTTCAGAGTAGGCTCGGAAAGCAGGCAGGGGAGGTGGGGAAGGGATCGTGACCCGGGCAGAGGGACCCAGGGCTCCAGCAGCCCGAGACCGGAAGCAGGTGGGCTTGCGTATATGGGGGCTTCCTCGGAGCCACTGGGCAGGCTTGGGGTGTCTGTGGACGGGCGGCAGGAGGGCAGCTTTGGGGGGCAGGAAAGCCAAGAAGCCACCAAGCCCAGAAGCCTCCGGAGCCTGCAGCGGGAGCCCACCTGCAGGAAGACAGTTCAACTTCATCCTGGGGAAATAGGGAGCTACTGAACGCTCTTGAGCAGGTGAAGGCAGCCACCAAGAAAGGTTCTACCAAGTGCAACCTGGGAGGACATGCAGCTGTGCAGAGGAGGGTGGGAAGGCATTCATTCATTCATTCATTCATTCACTTCTTCCATCAATACACACCGAATGCTAAACTCAGTCCCTCCTCGCAGAGCTAACCTCCTGGCGGCAGGGAAGACACAAAACAAATAAAGATTGGCGGGTCCCCTGGAGACAGGTGCTGAAAGGAAAAAGGACGTTTGCTTGAACAGGAAGGAGAGGCAGCAGAGGTGATGTCAGCATCTCCAGCCATGCGAGAAATGCCACCAAACTACGTTAAGGTGACGGCTGCCCCCAAAAAACAAAAACAAAAACAAGAAGCAGCAAGTGTTGGTGACAGTGTGGAGAGATCGGTGTAGCTGCTGTGACAGGCAGCCTGGAGGTGCCTCCGAACACTAACCCCGTTTCTACTAAAAATAGAAAAATTATCCTGGTGTCGTGGCGTGCACCTGTAGTCCCAGCTATTCGGGAGGCTGAGGCAGGAGGATGGCTTGAGCCCAGGAGTTGGAGGCTGCAGTGGGCTGTGATGATGCCACTGCACTCCAGCCCGGGTGACAGAGCAAGAGTCTGTGTCTCTCTCAATCAATCAATGAAAAGCAAAAGGTAGAAGCAACCCAAGGGCCCAGCGGCAGGCGAAGGGGTAAAGAAAATGTGGTCTCCACACACAATGGAACATTACTCAGCGTTAAAAAGGAGGGAAAACCTAACAGCTGCTACAACACGATGAGCATTGAGGACAGGGTCGGAATGAAACAAACCAGTCACCAAAGGACAAGTACCGCACGATCCCTCTTCTATGGGGGCCCCAGTGTCACCGTGGGGTTCAGACAAAACTCCCAGTGGGATTGAGGTGAGCCTGTCCAGCGTTCCTGTAGGTTATTAGCAAACGAAACCACGTTCCCTGGGGTTGGCTGGTTGGGGTTTTCCCGAAAACTCTGCTGTGCCTGGCAGGCAGTGAGACTCGTGTATCTGTGACACGCATGTTCCCGGGGACTCTGTGTTCGCAGGCGAGAAGGAAGAACATGGTCCCGTGAAGAACCGATTCCCTTCCTGCAGGTCCACTCGGATTGCACTCCGCCCCAAGGGAACCTCTGCCCCAAATGGGTGTCGGATCCGTGTGGCTGAACAAGGAACCATGTGTGGTGTGCACGTGTGTGCGTGTGGTGTGTGTCTGGGCTGTGTGTGCATCCGTGTGTGGTGTGTATAGCGTGGTGTGTGTGTCTGAGACACATGGGGTGCTGCCATGTGACCCTGGCATTGAAGTCGGTGACGGGTCCCAGTGGAGGTGCAGCCCCCGCCCGGGCACACGCCCAGCACACCTGCACGTGAACGGCCACAGCCGCCTCTCGTGGGCAGTGGGGACCACGCATGACGCCCCGCCACGCAGAGGGGCAGGGAGGGGCTGCTTTGTCCCCCCTAAGCCTTCTTAACTCCATGCGTGCTTGACTCACGATGAATTCTAACTTCCAAACAAATCATTTCCAAACAAATGTTTTCTAAAAAGTACTTAAGACAATGTCCTGGGACATTTTAATTTTTTAATTTCATTTTTTTAATATGTCAGAATGTACCCATCAAAAATTTTTGCTCCTGGCCAGACAGTCATATATTCATTAGGTACATATATTCTGAACACCTCCTGTGTGCTCCACTAGGAGTTTTAGGCGTTGAACGTGGGACGTTGAAGTTGGTCCTGAAGCCAGAGCCCCAGTCTAGTATGGCGGGAAGACCATCGTGTCGAATCCTGTACGACTTGTGCAGGAGAGGAAGGACCTGCCTGGAGAGTGGGCTTCCAAACCAGGTCTTGAGGGATATATAGGAGTTCACCAGACTGGAAAGGGGCCTTCAGAGCTGGGTCTTGAGGCATGTGTAGGAGTTCACCAGACTGACAAATGAGGAAGGATTTCCCAGACCAAGTGCACCAAGTCTAAAGGAGTCTGGTCTGATGGCGCCGATAGAACTCAGTGGTCTCAAGACTTCTAAGCCTGGCTGGGGCACAGAGTCCGTGGTGGGCAGCATCCCAAATGGACCCGAAGCTTCCCACTGCCAGCATACAAGTCACATATGGTCTCTCCTTCTCCTCGTGAATGTCGAGAGAAGAAAAAGGATGTATTGTGCCAGCGCTAATCAAAACCAGACCGACTAGCTACATTGATGTCAGAAAAACAGACTTTAAGAGACGTCACTAGAGATAAAGAATGACACTTCATGGTGATATTAACGGTCAATCCACAGAAAATGCCATCATTCTCAACTTTTATGCTCAGAACAAAAAATGCAAAAATCCACAGGAACAAAAGGAGAAATAGACAAGAGCATGATAAGAACGGGAGATTTTAACACACCTCTCTCGCTCACTGACAGAAAAAGCTGTCATAAATTCTGTGAAGACTTGGAGTTTTGAACGGGACAATGAACAAACTTGACCTCAATAATGTTACAGAACACTTCTCCCAACAAGTGCAGAAAGCACATCTGTTTCGAGGGCACATGGATCATTTACCAAAAGCGGTTCTATCCTGGTTCACAAAGCAAAACTGATCAAAGGACTGAAATTATAATCTCCAACCACAATAGGACTAAGCTAGAAATCAGATTAAAAAATTATGTTGAGACGATGCCCCCAAATGTCTGGAAGTTAAACAACACACTTCTAAAGAACCTGCAAGTCAAAAAGAGAGAGAGAGAGAGATTAAATGAAGAATGAGAAAGTAAACTCATCTTAATAAGTTAGAAAAAAGTAAAAATGAAACCCAGTAGAAAGCAGAACCAAAGAAACAAGAAAGATTATAAATTAATGATATAGGAAACAACAGTATAATAGAACCAACAAAGCCAAAAATTGGTTCTATAAAAAAACTGATAACATTGACAAACCCTTGGCAAGACTCCCTAAAAAGAGAGAGGAAGAGAGAAAAAGAATGTACAATTGACGATATCAGGAATTTTTTTAATGGAGGGAGGGGATCACTATAGATGTGAAAGATGGCCTTCTGCTGATAAGTTTGAAAATATAGATAAAATGGACAAATTCCCAGAAAAACATAAACTTATCAAGACTGACACAAGAGACAGAAGATCCGATCAGCTCTGTATCATGGAAACTGAATTCATATTTTTAAAATTTCCCACCAAAAAAAAAAAAAAAACTCCAGACACATAGGAGACAGGGTTCCCAACACCCAAAGCCCAAAGCCAGCAGCCAACTCCCAGAATCTTAAAAGCATGAGAAAAAAATAAACCTGTACGTAAGCCAGTTGGTCAGGGTTCTTCACTGGCCCCTGAATCTCATCCTAATTCCATCAGGAATCCAAATATAGAATGAATCAAAATGTGTCCCCTTTGGCAAAATTACTTGACAATAAGAATGAAAGATTTAATGCAACGAATCTGTGGTGGGTGTCTCCTGGGTACCTGGTACTAGGTGGGCACAGGACATGGGGGTGTGGAGAAGAGAAAGGTCGTCTCATGCCTGCATGGAGCCCACCATCCAACGTGCGGGAGGGGTGAGGCAATAGCTGCCCAAGAACCTAAAAGTGGACACGTGTCCCTCTCCACATTGCGGCTGGAAGTTCAGCGGGAATTTTGTGGTCCACCTTCCAGTACCCATGCATTTGACGTGTCGTGGTGGACACATCGCAGAAGGCTTTTATGATTTCGTGGTCTGTCTCCCAGTGTACGTGCATTCGGTGTATTGCGATAGACATCATGTTGCATCACCCAGGCCCCCTTCAAGGAGCCTCACTGCCCGGCCATGTGGGGTGCGGTCAGCAGTCAGCCTCCACCCAGAGAGCTGCCTGGACAAGGACTGAGTCCAGTGGGGACAGACATTTGGGCCATGTCAGCCCAACATGGGTCAACTGTGATGGCCACCCCAGAGGCCCCTGCCAATGGCCCCTGCCTCACATTTCAGCTTCTCCCTCTGCTCGAGCTCACCCCCCGGCCCGTTCCTTCATAGACATCGATGCCTAATTTACACACTGCACCCCAAACTCTCCAGCACCTGCCCCCGCGGCACCCAGCCTGCGATGGCTCCCACCATCAGCTCTGGCTCCATCTCCTCTCTCCTGCCCTGGTTTTCTCATTGTCTGTTTCCTCCTATGTTTTTATTACCATGATTGTCATTTTGTTCTCTCTTTCAGAGACAGGTCAACTTAAAACGTATTTTTAAATAATGGAGGTGTAAATTTTAAAGGAAAGACAGAATTGGCCAAGGATGTTGCTACCTCAAAGGATCTTGCATTTCATCTTCCCGTGATGGGATTAATTTGCTCGACAATTCTGGGTCCCTGGGTCTAGAGTTTTCTTATGATGAGACTCACCTGTAGCTCCTACTGGGGAAAGAAGGGCTTCCTTTTATTTTCCCTGAAGCTCTCCCAGAAAGGTGACCACGGTGGTACTCACTCTTGCCTGTATCTGGAACTACTTGGCCAAGAGTCACCTGCCCATGTCCCCAGGTCTCCGTGGTTCCACAAAATGCCCTATTGCATTGAAAGGTGGGTTTAGAACCCCCAGAAAAATATAACGAGGAATCAGACCTCGGAAAACACCCTTATCATTCACCCCAAGCTCGACCCCATCTTTCCAGAACAGTCAGACCTTCATGCTGGACAGAGGAGCTTCTGAAAACCCCACCCAGCTCGGCAAGGATGTTACGTCTTGACTCAAATCACAAACGAAAACTCTTCATTTCAGGCCGTGATAACCAGCCGATGGCCCCTCCCCGGGAGTCTGATCACCCTAATTAATATTGATGGAGGGGAAAAAACAATGAGTGAGAGTGATCCTCCGCCGCTCGTGTCGAAGTCATGGTTAATTTATGGTGAGGAGAGGACCCCTCAGAAGATGAATAAACAGACAGGCTCCGCCGAGCCACAGAGCCTGTGCCGTGTAGATTGTCATATTTCATAACACTTGCGGTTTTGGAGCAGCTGCACTTTATTAAACACGACGGCATCGTCGGTGAGAGTGAAGGGGTGTCTTTATACGCCGCGCACAGCCCACAGCCGAGTGCGGGGGCAGGGCCCCCAGGTCTGTATAAATAGGACGTTAAATGTGTTCGATGTCACACGATGCTACTGCTCCTGCCGCAGCTGTCGTGAGAACAGGTTCTGAGCTGCCGTTGGAGCCACGCTTGGCAGCGAACTTGCGCCCCACGTTCACCCTGCTGCTCCCCACGATGTGGGGCCAGACTAGGAGACACTGTCTTGTGCTGAGATGGAAGTTACAGTGGGTGGAATCGTGTCTCCCCAAAAGACAGGTCCGTATCTTAACCCCCAGTACCTGTGCACGGGAGCTTATTTGGAGATAGGTTCTTTGCAGATGTAAACAAATGAAGGGTCTGAAAATGAGACCATCCTGGATTAGGGTGAGCCCTAAACCCAGTGACAGGTGTCCCCCTAAGAGACAGCAGAGGGGACACAGACGCAGAGGAGAAGCCACGTGGAGACGGAGGCAGAGGCTGGAGTGACGCGGCCACAAGCCCAGGGACGCCTGGAGCCCCCAGGAGCTGGGAGAGGCAGGAAGGAGCCTCCCCTGGAGCCTGCGGAGGGAGCGCGGCCCCGAGACCCCTGCGTCTCACACCCCTGGGCTCCGGGACGGGGAGGGGACACATTCCTGCTGTTTTAGAGTTCTCGCTTTATGATCATTTGTCACAATGGCCCCAGGACACATCTTCCGTGTGACAGAAGATACACAGGGAGCCCTGTCCAGGTGACCTGCTCCTTTTGCAAACTGTGACCCCACTGTTTCCTCCACCAGGGTGGGAGGGCTCTGCCTCTGTGGACACATCTGGGGGTGCAGCTCTCAGGACCCCCAAATCAAACAACAGTGGCACACCAGGGACTGTGCAAAGTGGCCAAAGGCCGAGAACAACCGCACCCCAGGGGCTCCCTGCCACCCCGTCACCGACACCCTGCGTCTGAGCGTGATGTTGCCTTGTGGGGCTGTTTGGGTCTGGAATTGAGAGGATGGGACACCTGAGAGGTTTTAAGGGCCGATGTGATTGTCGTGAGTCTAGAGCTTGGTGCACCGACCTCGGCAGAACAGAAGTGTCTCTTTCTCCAAGCAGCTCCTCTGGCCTCGTGCCAGCGTGGCCAACATGGTAATGACTCTGAAATGGTCATTCATGACCACAGCCACCCGCCTTCCCAGGGCTGAGCCAGGAGGCAAGAGGCCACCCCAGTGCCCAGAGGTCAGAGGTGGGGATAGTTTCATCACCGTGTGACCCTGGGGACGTCCCCTCTGCCCCAGCCTCAGAGACACCAGGACCTTGGCCGGCACCTCCAGGCCTCTCTGAGGTTCTGAGCAAACCTGAGAAGCCAGGGTCTGGGGAGATGGGCCCAGGCAGTGTCACATGGGGGTCTGGCCACCTTCCCGGGGCCCGGCCAGGGAGCAGCAGAGTCACACGCCCTGGGGAGACCAGGCCTGGGCCGCGGCACTGAGCCCAGGAAGCACAGAGCCCCTTCCGTTCTCTGAGCACCTCTAACCTCACCTGAGCCCCCTCCACACTCCAAGAAACAAAAACCAGACGGCCACGTCTTGCAGGCCGGGGTGCCCTGCATCTTGTCCCAAGCCGCCACCCCGAGAGATGAACACCTCGGGGAAAACTCAATCGGTATCGCGAATGTCTCCCAGCCACCTCGGTGGGGAGTGAGAGACACGGTCGAGCCTTTTAGACTTCCTAGCTCAGGCTGCCACACCAAAACGCCACAGGCTGGGCGGCGTATAAACAACAGACGTTTGTTGCTCCCAGCTCTGGAGGCTGAAAGTCCAGGATCCCGGCGTGGCAGAGGCTGTCTGGTGGGGACTCACTTCGTGGTTCATAGATGGCACCTTCTCGCTGTGTCCTCACGTGGTGGAAGGGGCAAGGGAGCTCTCTGGGGTCCCTTTTATAAGGACACTGGTCCCACCCATGAGGCTCCACCCTCAGGACCTCATCCCCTCCCCAAGCCCCACCTCCTACCACCATCACCTTGGGGGTGAGGATTTCAGCCTAGCAGTTTGGAGGGGACACAGACATGCAGTCCACCTCACCGAGCGTGGTAGGAGTGATACGATCTGCTAAGGGGCGTGTGGCAGAGGGATTTTGGGCTTCTGCACCCAGACACCAGAGGCCACGTGGGGCCATGTGGCTTCCTCCCCAGGGATGGCTTTGCAAGGCTGCAAGATGCGCCTCCCACCCAGGGGTGCACTTGAGCCTGTTTTGTGCTCTAGAGCCCTAACCCGTCCAAAAATCATACACGGAACTGAGCAGAAAGGACAAGAAACATCACAGGTAAAACATTCCGTTCTGGGCAGCACCTGTTAAGCGGCCAAGTAAATCCTTATGTCCTGTGATACCATCAACTATTCAACCTACACCTTAAAATATCTTAACTACACCATCCTTTTAATATTCAAGTCCATCGCTTCTGCCGCGGTTATGTAAATGGCCGGAAGAAGAGAAGAGACGCCCACCGCGTGACCGGCATCATTATCAATATTTAATATTCGCTTATTAATGCCATCCTGTAAATTAGACTCTTCCCTTTCCGTCACTGGGTTTGCTAAGGGGCTTTTTCTTGGGGGCGGGGCGTGATTTTTTTTTTTTTCTTGATGGCAACATATCGAGCTTGTGGTACCCAACGCCGTAGCCGGCGAGTGTGTTCTAGTGGACGCTGGGATTGCAAGACGGAAGGTGCCGGAACGTCACCACGAAGAGGTGGCCCGTGGTCCCTGAACACGCACTCGCATCTCAGCAGAACATGGAACCAACCGGGACCCAGTTACGACCTATGTTTTCATGCCACTCCTAACACTTTCAGGAGAGCCGTGGGAGGAAGTCTCGCACGGGGAGGAGGATGTTGTCACAGGGAATCACGGGCGCACCTGCCACCTCTGGGATCAATGTCACTGACCCTGAATGATAGGACGTCCGAAAGCAAACGTCAGAAACCCAGTTTTCCTCCTCTGCCCTTATCCACTGTACATTCCTCCTATTACAACGTCACCTGCCTCACCCTAAAACTCTGCAGGGATTTGGGGTCCTGCCGGCCGTACCAGGGAAACTCGGCTTCCCGCAGCTCCTGCTCCTGGCTATGAGGGAGGAATTAACTAACCTCAGATACAACAGACACTACTATGAGTCCTGAAGGCTGCGTGTCCAACATGCCTCATGTCATAGACCAACTGTAACACGCCGCACCAACAACACAGATATTTAAATCATCTCTGTGACAGCTAATCACCATCCTAACCTTCCAAAGCATCAGGCATCCGAAATGGGATTCCGTTCCGCCTCCCCCAATAAAAAAACACCAAAGAGTTTCCCCACGAAATAGCTAGAGATGTAAGTCTACCAGATAAGATAAGTGTCTGGCAGACCAAGAGCGTTTGGCAGAAGAGAGTAGGAACCAACCCCCAAGCAAATCCCGCTTTTAAAAAACACTGGAGGAGGCTGGAATGTGCCCGGCCTCCCCGGGAACTGGGCCGTTGCATGTTTTCGGGGTGCCAGGGGCCCTCGGATGGTCCACAGTGTCAGAACAAGAACATCACGGATCATACACGGCCCGAGAGTCACTTCTGCAAACAGTCCCCTCCTCCCGGGAAAGGCACTGGAAGAGCAGGTATAAAAATAAGCATTTGCTGCCAGGAAAGGGTCCCCTCCTGACACACACAACATCCGTGTCAGACAAGAGGAGGCCAAACCGGGCCGGGTATGGGCTGAACGGGGGGGGGGGGTGAGAGTCACTTACCCGTCACGCAAAGCAAAGCAGGTGGGGGGGTGGCGGTGGTGTGTCCTTTGGGGAACAAGGACAGGCAGGCAACATGCCCTCACACACATGCACACACAGAGACATACAGACACCTAGCTGCATGCACACACATGCATGGACACACACACAGAGACAGACAGCTAGCTGCATGCACACACACGCATGGACACACACAGAGACATACAGACACCTAGCTGCATGCACACACACGCATGGACACACAGAGAGATATACAGACACCTAGCTGCATGCACACACACGCATGCACACACAGAGAGACATACAGACAGCTAGCTGCATGCACACACACGCATGCACACAGAGACATATAGACACCTAGCTGCATGCACACACACATGGACACACAGACACATACAGACACCTAGCTGCATGCACACACACGCATGCACACACATGCATGGACAGAGACATACAGACACCTAGCTGCATGCACACGCATGCATGCACACACATGCATGGACAGAGACATACAGACACCTAGCTGCATGCACACACGTGCATGCACACACAGAGACAGACACCTAGCTGCATGCACACACACGCATGCACACACACAGAGACAGACACCTAGCTGCATGCACACACACACATGGACACACAGAGACAGACAGACACCTAGCTACATGCACACACATGCATGAACACAGACATAGACACCTAGCTGCATGCACACACACGCATGCACACACAGAGACATACAGACACCTAGCTACATGCACGCACATGCATGCACACAGAGACATACAGACACCTAGCTACATGCACACACACGCATGCACACACACGTGCACACACACACGTGCACGCGCAGATATACACACACAGACACGTGTGCACATGCACTTCACACTCTATGCAAAGAATCCAGCCTCTGCCCCTGCAGCCAACACCTGACACGAAGTTTATGGAGCTAAAATAAAAACATGCAAATGACTTTCCTAAGTGGAGGGGGCACCACTGAGCAGAACTCGGCGTGGGGGGCGGGGGGGGGCATCACCTTTCAGCCCCGGTTTCCATCTCTGCGTGGCGATGGGGACCTCTGCAGCCGTGTGAGCCGGCCGGGAGGACACGCTCCGGGGTGGGGGCCGCGCCGGGTTCACCGCGGCTCCCCCGCTCTCAGCTCCCCTGTGGGGCCCGGTGCCGGCATAATGTGTCATAATCTGGGCCGGGAATCTGACAGCCCTGCCTGACTGGGGCATTAAATCATCGCCCCGAGGGACGCTCACTCCGGCAGTCCCTGCTGGTAGGGCCTGTCATCTCCTCCCACACAGCACCTATCACTTTTGACATGATTGGAGCAAAATTAGTCAGTACATTTAGATGTAAATTACCGACATCCAAGCATACTAATGAGCGCCAAAATGCAGCCGCGTGTCATTGACACGCCAACAGCTTCCTCCCGTGCCCCCGCACGGCGGCCCCGGCCCTTATTAGCGCCCTGATAACCGCAGCAGCGTATCAAAAACAGTCAGGAAACTTTTTGGAGGGGCATATTTAACTCAGCCTCAAATCCCCAAATAAGTCTGTCATGGCAGCTCCGCCTGCAGTGAGAGCTCCCAAAGGGTGACCCAGACAGAGACGTAAAACCGGCCTCTCTCCCAGCGTCTCGGCCCGGGCGCCGCGCACCTACCTTTGCAGACTTCAGGTCTCCGTGTCCCGTTCGCCCCGGAATCCTGGGATCCTCCCCCCGTGAGCCGGGAGACGCCGGCCCCACACACCAGCCTGGTGCCCTGGGAGAGGGTGGTGGGCGTCTCGTGCCCCCCGAGCCGGCCGGACGCCTGCACGGAGCTCCGGAACATCCGCTCGGCCTCACTTCCTCCTGCGACTCCCGCTCAGCCGCCCTCTCCGCCTGGTGCCTTCCAGAAAGATCCTTTTCACCTGGCTATTTGCAGCCCTCCAAAAAGTACCCGAGCGTGTTCCTGGCGGGAAATAGGGCCTCGCCCCGCCGGCCCCCGATGCAGGCAACACTCGTCTGCGCTGCCCCGTGCACAAAGCACTTTGGGGCCAGCACCCCGAAGAGACAGCCCCCCCGTCAAGCCGTAACAACAGTCTGGGAGACAGAATCAGTTCCCAACAACTGCATTATTTACGCTCGTTCATCAAGCATTAAACTGTCGTGTTCTGCCTGTCACTGGTTTTGTGGTTTGTTGTTTTTTTTTAGCATATCCAAAAAAAAAAGAGAGAGAGAGAGAGAAGACAGAGCGAGAAGGAACGAAACGATTGCCAACACATGGCTTTAAATACTTCTTAATCAGCCGTGCTCGATAACATTGACAAGACCGTCCGGAGGGGAGTTGGGGAAATGATTTTTCCGCGGGCCTCGGGAGCCGTGGCGTGTAGAAACGGCTCCTCCGGAGTCGACGCGGGTCCCAGCTCAATCAGACACACAACACGGAGCTCACTCGGGGCACGTGGGTTCAGCCGAGGCTCCGCCTCAGCACCGGGCCGGCCGGGCTTCAATTAACTCAGGTAATCGCTAATTATTTGCCCTGTCGCCTGTGTTCCGGGCCGTGCCCCGGCTCATGAAGTCATAATTAAACATCGCAGGCTGTTACGAACCAGTGTTTGGGTGACGGCCCGGGAACATGGGGGTGCCCAGGGAAGGTCAGGTGCAGGGAAAATAAACCGCTGTCGGGGACGGGCAGGGAGGGGTCTCCAAGGCCGGGGTCCTCGGGACCAGGTAAAAACCCGCCCACCGCCGCCAACGGGGTGTGTTCATGCCAGGCAAAAATGAAATCAGAGTGCTTTCAACGGAGCAAATCAAAACTCCCTCTGGGAGAGGCCAAGAGCAGCTTCCTCACCCAGGTCTTTTAAGCAAAATGAAGGATTCCTCAAATAAGCAAAGAGGCTCTTAAAAGGTGGGCATTTCTAACCTCCTGATCTGAAGGGATAGTTCTTCCTTCTTGCGATCCCCCTGCTCACAGCCACGGCTTACGTGGAGCGAGGGGTCGGGCTGTCGCCGTCCCTGGCGGCCACCGGGGGGGCTGACATGGCAAAGGAGCTTCCGAGATGGCCGGGAGTTTCCCACGGGCACGGCAGACACGCCTCGTCCAGGTTTCCCAGAAACGGAGCTGCAAACGCCGGTGGGTGTTACCCCTCGAGTCACAGCCACGCGACGGCTTTATAACCGTAGCGGCTAAAACCGCCCCATGGTTCCCCAGCTCTGAGGATGCCCCACCGACGCCCCTGTATGAACCGCGGGCACTTAGGACTGAGATGCTACAAACTATTGTGCTAGTTTCCTCTTGCACATTTTGCTGTCAAGTCAAGAAACAAAAAAATGGAAGAAAGGTACCAGTATGGCAACACCCAGAGGTTTCTTTCTTTTTTTTTTTTTTAACTCTTTTTTTTGTTTGTTTGTTTTTTGTTTGTTGTTGTTGTTTTTTTTTTTTTTTTTTTGGTTTTTTGTTTGTTTGTTTTTCTTGAGACAGAGTCTCACTCTGTTGCCCGGGCTAGAGTGAGTGCCGTGGCATCAGCCTAGCTCACAGCAACCTCAGACTCCTGGGCTCAAGCGATCCTCCTGCCTCAGCCTCCCGAGTAGCTGGGACTACAGGCATGCACCACCATGCCCGGATAATTTTTTTCTATATAGATTTTTAGCTGCCCAGATCATTTCTTTCTATTTTTAGTAGAGATGGGGTCTCGCTCTTGCTCAGGCTGGTCTTGAACTCCTGACCTCCAGCGATCCTCCTGCCTCGGCCTCCCCGAGTGCTGGGATTGCAGGCGTGAGCCACCGCGCCCGGCCCATCCCGAGGTTTCTACGTAACAGAAAACTCCTGGCACTACGTATCCACATTCACCTCGTGCAATTTTTTTAGGTTGGAAACATTTAGCTCCTCCTGTCACCAGGCCGTCGTCGGCCGGGTGTGGAGACCTTGAAGGAGTCCTGCTCTGGGCCCTGGAAGACCTCGTCTCTTTCTCAGATATACACGACACGATTTTTTTCCTCTCCAAGCCATAGGGCCACATGTTTGGCCAAAAGAAAACGGAACCCAAAGGCAGAGTATTTTTCCCAGAAAGGGACACCACGTTTTGAGCTCTCAGCTCTGAAATGATCGTGGGCGTGACGGGACATTTGGGGGAGGTGGAGCTGCAGAACCAAGTGACTTATCAGAAAAGTGTGTTTTCTGCACCGGGTTTCACAGTTTGTGACCACGATAGCTGCTGTCTCTATTGTGGATGTCACTAAATCACAATACGTCACCAGAGCTGGCTGAATGACGTCCACTCTGAGCCTCAGGATGGGACCCAATGTGGACGTAGGGTCTGTGCAGATGTCATTAGTTAAGATGAGTTCATGCTGGAGTGGGGAGGGCCCTACACCCAGTGACAGGTGACAGTAGAGGAGACACGGATGTAGAGGAGAAGCCACGTGGAGACGGAGGCAGAGGCTGGAGTGACGCGGCCACAAGCCCAGGGACGCTGGAGCCCCCAGGAGCTGGGAGAGGCAGGAAGGAGCCTCCCCTGGAGCCTGCGGAGGGAGCGCGGCCCCGAGACCCCTGCGTCTCACACTCCTGGGCTCTGGGACCGGGAGGGGACAAACTCCTGTTGTTTTAAGTCCCGGAGTCTGTGGCTCTTCGCCGTGGCAGCCCCGGGAAACGAACAGTATAATACATTAAAATAATAATTCTTCAATGCCGGCGCTCGCAGAAATATACGTCCAATCTCTTTTCCCCAATACTCTCCTTAGTCTGTGTCACTCCCAAGCACGGGGCACAGTGCGTGGCTTTGGTCGCTGGGAGTGTTTTTTCCGGCTCCTCGGAGAGCCCCTGTCCCCGCCGCACCCGGCACGAGCAGTGACAGTATCTGTGCAGCTCTGCTGTCCAGCGCCAAGTGGACACACGGGAGTGACCGAGGAGATGAGTCCCCCCGGCCACGTTCCTCGGGAGACCCGCAGGCGAGACTCTGCAGTAGAAGGAAGGTGGCCCGTCCCCCCTGCCCCACCGAGACTCCGTCCTCCCAGATGTGCCCACGCGCTCCGCCGGGGCTTCCACTGTGCAGTGAGGCCACACCTGGGGCTGTGCCACTGAGGGGGATGTGGCCAGCTGCCCCGACCGCCGACCGGCTGCCTCTCTCTTGCACTGGGACCGCGGTTCCCAAATCTCCAAGTGGATCCGGGCTCGCCTGGCCCGGGGTGTCTCAGCCTCGGCACTGCCAGCATTCGGGGCTGGGGGACTCTGGGGGGCATCTCCTGTTCATGGCGGGGTGTGGAGCGGCGTCCCTGGGCCCCCCCCAGATGCCAGCAGCACCTGTTCCCAATTCCGACACCTAAAAATGCCTGCAGACATCACCGAGTGTCCCCCGGGGAGCTGAGTCACCCCCCGATTGAGAACGGCAGCCCCCGGAAACCTCAGAGCACCCCATGTGTCTGGCGTCCCAAGAACCGGGAGTGGAGGCTGCTTTGCCTCTGCACCAACACCCGCCTCCCGCTCCGCCGTGCGTTTGGGATTCTCCACGCTGATATTTATACCCACAGAGTCCCCTGCTGGCTGAACCCCTGGACTAAATTTCTCAACACACAAAGTCTTTTTTTTTCCCCTGGATCTTTCTGTCCAGACTGAGCATGCTCGAGCCAGATGCGCTATGCACGCGGCAGCCCCACCGGCAAACGCCCTGCAGAAACGACAGCTTTGCTGGACTCCTGGGAGCTGCAGCAGCAGGAGGAGGGCGGACCCCGCAGGGAGAAAAGGCCCAGGGCAGGCGCAGGGGCGGCCGGAGCAGAATAAGCAAACGCAGGCTCCAGTCAAAGCGTGAGGGACTCAGGTCAGCTGCCAAGAAGAACTTCCCAGCTGCCGAACACCGGATAATCGAAGAGAACGTTGGGACTTGTCGAGGAAGAAGGTGAATTCTAAGAGGTGGCATCTTTGCCGTGTGCTAAGCAAAGCCGGGTGACGATGGCAGAGCCTGTCCCCCGGGTGTCACTCTCCCCCCGCAAGGTCCCAAGAACCCACCCTCTGTGATACACTTGCCCGTGCAACAAATAGAACACTATATGTTAACTATGTATCTATTTGTTATATGTCTTAACTGTAACAAAAACTGTAACAAAGTCACCTGCAATCGGTGCGGTTTTGTTTACACAATTCAGAAGGAAAAGTGGCAAGTTCACCATCACTCGGTGGATCCGTCCGACAAGCCAGAGGCCACGAGCCCAGCGTGGACCCCTTGCCACCTTCTCCCCGCATAGACTTGGGGAAATGAGCAGGTCTTGCTGGGAATAAAGGCTCCCCTCTCTCTGGGTTGCCTGAAATTGGGGAGGTGACTCTGTTAAGGGAAGAGCATGGAGTAGGACGTGGTGACGAAGCCACCACATTTCCTGAGTGGACACGTGCCCGGGCACCCTGCACACACGAATGAGGGGACGCCCAGCTGCCACCTCCCACCAACGTCGTTCCCAGCGCCAGCAAGTGGGGAGGAGTCCCAGGGGCTTCCGAAGCTTGGCCGGGTTTGCCTGTGAGCCCAAAGCCTCAGGAGTCCAGACGGACAGTTCCGGAAGCTGGCGGGAGTCGGGGCGTCTGGCCGGAGGCTCACGTCATGAAAGACGTCTGACATTCTCTCCAAAGGATGCCCCCAAAATATCTCAGCAGCACCCTGACCGGAGGAGGAGGGACCCCCGATTATCACTGTGGGGCCCAAGTCCCAGCCACACCCCACGTGGAACCTTCGGGGGGCTCCAGAAATCCCTCCCCCCGCCCCCGCCGAGACTAACCCAGGTTGCATTTTCACATTAACGGCGTTGATTTAGTTAAGCGTTATTATGCAAATGTAAATGCTGGAAACCACCGTGAAATGTGACAGTTGCCGGCTTCAGGGAAGGGCCGTTTGTCCCAGCAACGCCGGGCACGTGGTAAGCACCGTCCCAGCGTGTGCTGTGATCAATATCACTCTACTTAAGATGTCTCCCCAAAGTGGAATTTGCTATAATCGCGTTAATAGCTTGTGTGCACGTGCATGTGGTCTCTTGCAGTTTTTTTTGTCTCCAAAGCGCGTCTACAAATGCAGTTTGCCATTGTTTACACATCTGTTGTGTGAAGAACGGTGATACTGCATCTTACTGGGTGATCCTGCAGATTTGGGGATGTTCCTCGCCCGTGACAGGTGAGCTAGCGTCTACCTGGGCATCCTCCGTCCACCTGGGCATCCTCCGTACACCTCGTTTGCTTCCTTCGACTCCTGAAGACAACGTCGGCCGTGCTGGTCGGTACGGTTGGGGCTGGAGGAACCCGAGCCCCACAAAACTGTTAAGAACAGCAAAGACCGAATTAGTATGTGGTGGGCTGAATCATGCCCCCAGCGTGTCCACGTTCTAATCCCCACGTGGCCCTGCTAAATAACGTCTGTATTGCCCGATCTGTCACTGCCTCCTCCGGGCAGTGGAGCCCCTACCACAGCCGGACCCCAAGTCTCTACACAGAGAGAAAAACACGCATGTTGCAGATCACACCTGCTCAGGGCTCCCGGCTGCAGGTCATATGTGGGCCTGGGACTGCCTGGGTCTGCCTCAGAGTCCATCGACTTGGGCCAAACATCCTGCCCCTCGGGACCTGGCAGCCCAGTCTGCAATGTTTCCATCGCCATTTGCCACAGCCGTAGCGAGATCCACCCAACACCACTAAATCCTGAGAACAGGCTTCCGGGGATTAAAAAAAATAGAAGAAATGGAAACATTGTCCGCGTAGCGATTTGTTCCCAGCAGCCGAAAGGCAGCAACAACCTGAGTGCTTGTCCACAAATGAATGCATAAACAGAACATGGTCCGTCCATGAAGTGGAATATTACGCAGCCATGAAAAGCACTGAGGCTCTGACACCCGCTGCCACATGGATGAACCTTCACATCATGCTCAGTGTGAGATGCCAGGTGACAAGCTTTAAAAATACATCAATCAATTTTAAAATAGAAAAACGCTTATGGAAGAAGGATGGAAAGAAATTATTTCTGTACGGACGTACCCTGCGGTTTGCGTTTTAAGATAAACGTTATTACGAAAGAGCCAAAAAAGTCTGTAAAGCAAAAAAGTGGCAGTAAGCTCCAGTTAATTTCCTATTAAACACGGAGAAATGTTTTTTAGTAAATTTAGGGGTGGGTGAGCATGCGGTGTTTATAAAGTCTACAGCCGCGTGGCATGACGTCCTAATCCTTCACGCTCACGCACTGACCCACCCAGAGCGACTTCCAGTCCTGCCAGCTCCGTTCACGGTGAGTGCTCCACACAGGTGTACCGTTTTTTTACCTTTCACACCATATTTTTACTGGACCTTTCCTATGTTTAGGTATGTCGAGATACACAGATGCTCGCCAGGGTCTCAGAGGTGCCTGTAGGTTTCCGTACGGTAACACGCCGTGCAGGTGTGCGGCCCGGGAGGGACATACACAGAGTGCACCGTGCAAGCCGGTGTGTAGAAGGCTGTGGCCGCCAGGCTTATGTCTGTGTCCCCTATAAGATAAATGTGTCACTACGAAACCGCCTGACGACACACTTCTCAGAACACATCCGCGTTGTGAAGCAACCGGTACAGAACACGCGAGTGCCGAGAGACGGAAGGCAGATCGGCGTTGCCCGGGGCTGGGGAAGGGGACAGGGGAAGTTATTTTATAGGGTCCCCTTTCGGGGGAATGAGAATGTTCTGGAACTAGATAGAGGCGGTGATTGCACAACACTGTTGTTAAATATACAATGTCCGATGTCCTTAAGTCCTAAGTCTGACGGCTGATACCTCTGACATTTCACTTTGACACTTCTTATTTTATTTGTATTGTGAAGGTCCATCTTGCAAACGCACGTTCTTGGCTTGTGATTATCTTTCACCTTTTTTTTTTTTATTTTAGAGCAATATTTGTGAAACCATGGATAAGTCAAAATTTTGTGGTATTTTCGGATAGGAGTTCCGTCATGGAACCAAACGCAGCGCAGACAGCTCGAAATAATCAACAAAGTGTTTGGGAAGGATGTGGCCAATGAACGCACGGTACGTGGATGGTTTGAGAAGTTCCATTCTGGTGATTTTAATCTTGAAAATGAGCCACGTGGGCGACCTGAGACCAAGGTGGATAATGATGAGCTGAAAGCTGTAGTGGAAGTGAGTCCATCTCAACCTACGTGTGAATTAGCAGCAAGGTTTGATGATATCATTCCAATAATATTGGACCATTTGAAACAAATGCCCAAGGTGAAGAAGCTGGATTAAACATGCACCAGCAGAGAAATCGTCTCAAAGCTTGCCTTTCTTTGCTGTCACGACATAAAGGTGAACCATTTCTACACCGTATTGTTCTGTGCGATGAAAAACGGATCCTTTCTGACAATCGCCAAGTGTTCGGCGCAATGGTTGGATAAAGATGAAGTGCTGGAACACAGTCCAAAACTGAATACTCCTCAGAGAAAGCTAATGGTGTCTGTCTGGTGGTCCAGTGCTGGTATTATCCACTACGGCTTCATGAAGCCTGGTCAGTCGATGACAGTGGATGTGTCTACTGCAGCCAGTTGGATGAAACGATGAGGATGCTTGTGATTAACCAGCTGAGACGGGTCGACAGAGACAGGCCAATCCTCTTGCAAGATAACGCTCAACCACATGTTGCACAAACAACGCTGCTCAAACTACAGACACTGGACTTGGAAACTCTCTGTCATCCACCGTCTTCACCAGACCTTGCACCAACTGACGACCACTTCTTCCAGGCTTTGGACCACTCCTTGCAGGGAAAAATATTCCATTCTCAACAAGCTGTGGAAAACGCCTTTTGAGATTTCATCACCACTCGCTCTCCAGGCTTCTTCGCTGCTGGCATGAACAAGCTACCGTTAAGATGGTAACACTGTGTCACTAGTTTAGGCACATACTTTGATTAATTGCACGGCTTCCTGTTTGAGATATTAATAAACTACACTTTTCATTCGAAATCGGACGTTTCCTATTTAATGACCTAACCATTAATACCACTGAATTTTCTCTTTAGACTGGTTGATTGCATGTGTTATGAAATTCACCTCCATAAAAAAAAAAAAAACACTTAAAACTGCAGACTCCATTCCGACCGTCTGCAGAAATGGGAGTCGCTGCAATTAATTGCACTCGAACGCCGGACACTTCAGCCGACGGAACCCAGGTTGCCAACGGGTTCTGTGGGGCCGTGTAAAGCGTCCAAGGTGGCAGGGATCAGTCTGGGGTGTTTCAACAACAGAACAAACAAAAGGTCCCTTCCCGTAAACAGCGGAGTCTCTGGCTGCAACATTCAATGCCCGCCAAAAATAAATAAATCGCGAAGGACGTCTTGCATCCGGTGAGATTAAAAAAAATAAAAATAAAAATAAAAATAGAAGCACAGAAAGAACCCACAGATGGTGGCCTTGCAGGAGCATGAATATTTCACCACGTCTGCACCTCCTTGGATTACAAATTAACAGCAGTCGGGTCCCGGGGGCTGTTCCTTCCAGCCCAAACCCCAAGCCAGCCGCGTTTTCCGCAGATAGGTTTTTTAATTTCTGATTTGCACCCATCATCCCACACATAACCCTCTTTTTTCCTGAAAATGAGGGGTTTTTTTTACACTCTAAAGCAGAAGTGCTTTGGAAGAGAGAGAGGGAGAGTCCCTGACTCCCTCGTCTCCTGGGAAGAGCTGCGGACGCCGCGGTTCCATCCTCGGATGCCCCTGCGTCCCTCAGACTGCTGTCCCGGGTGTCTGTGTCCCCGGATCAGGGACAGGGCTCCGGCTAATTACCGGGATGCCAGTCCAGCCTTTCACCTCCTCAGCGCGTAATGCCCTTCCTTTGACCTCCTCCCCACTCTGACAAAATATCTCCTTTGGCCGGAAAGGTCTCAGGCTCCATCTCTGGCTGCGAAGGTTGAAGCAAATTGGACAAGCCATTTTTGACTTAGAAGGCTCTGAAAAATTAATATGTTTTTGACTTGTGTGAAAAGGGCCCAAACTTTTTTTTCCTGCTCATAACTCAAAAAAAAAAAAAAAAAAAAAAAAAAAAAAAACAGGCGGGGGCCTCTTAGGAGAGTTCTAACTTGCCACGCACTTGCTCAAAAAGGGAAGGTTATTATTTTGTTTTGTTGTTGTTGTTGTTGTTGTTGTTTCCGTGTACAGAGTTTATGATCTTCACACGCAGAGTCAGAAGATAGATTCCGGAGGTCCACAGGGCGGGAACAGACTATTGTGTGGGAGTTCTTCCGTGACAATATTAATTATAGTTTAGCAGGTCCTTGAGGACAACTGCCCCTATGTTCTCAATGTCTGTGTCCCCCCCAAATTCCTAGGTTGAAACCCTCACCCCCCAGGCGATGGCGGTAGGAGGTGGGGGCTTGGGGAGGGGAAGAGGCCCTGCAGGTGGAGCCTCATGGATGGGACCAGTGTCCTTATAAAAGGGACCCCAGAGAGCTCCCTCGCCCCTTCCACCACGTGAGGACACAGCGAGAAGGCGCCATCTATGAACCAGGAAGTGAGTCCCCACCAGACACAGCCGCTGCCACGCCGGGATCTTGGACTCCAGCCTCCAGAGCTGTGAGCAACGAATGTCAGTTGTTTATAAGCCGCCCAGGGTGTGGTATTTTGTAATAGCAGCTGAAATGGACTACGACAACTGTCACCACATCTATGAGATTCTAGTTTATACTTAGCAAAGTCTAAATGTAGCCAGAAGAGAGGAAGAGGCACCTATTTTCCAATACCTGTCTACGACGTGGTGAGTACAGCCACCCTCCTTCCTTCCCACCCATGCTCGGCACCAGCTGTCTCTCTCCTTGGCTCCCCGGCCCTGATTTGTGTCCACAACGAACCTACCTCATGATTGTTACGAATCTCCTCTTCCTCTCGCACAGGCCGGCCACGTGGAAATCCTCCCTGAGGTCTCCAAAATTCCCTCCCCTCAGAACTGGATGCTTTTCCGCTTTCTTCCTGATTCCTCAGTTCCCCTCTCCCGCTCCGTGAACAGAGACACGATTCCGGAGCAGAATCGCTGTGAGGCAGTTTGGGGCCTCCGTACCCTGGGGTCATTCCCGCTTTGCAAGCCCTGGTTGTAGCTGTTCCCACCTCCTTCCTCTGCGTCCTGGGCAGTGGACATTCTCTCTCCCCACGTCCTGCCATGCAGGGGGCTGGACTCTCTCTCTGCCCAGCACCTGGAGTCTTCAGAACATGACGCAAACCAGTGATGGGGAAAAATTACTTCTTTTTTTTTTTTTTTTTTGAGACAGAGTCTCACTCTGTTGCCCAGGCTAGAGTGCTGTGGCTTCACCTAGCTCACAGCAACCTCAAACACCTGGGCTCAAGCGATCCTCCTGCCTCAGCCTCCCCAGTAGCTGGGACTACAGGTGTGCACCACCATGCCCGGCTAATTTTTTCTGTATATATATTTAGTTGTCTATATAATTTCTTTCTATTTTTAGTAGAGACAGAGTCTCACTCTTGCTCATATTGGTCTCGAACTCCTGGGCTCAAAGGATCCACCCACCTCGGCCTCCCAGAGTGCTGGGATTACAGGCATGAGCCACCACGCCCGGCCAAGAAATTAGTTCTTGCTGCAGCAATAGCTCCAAAGCCCAGAGTCAGCATGGTGAGAGCTTCTCACCACCTTCCTCCCTCTGTTCTCCCTCTGAGAGCACACAGCAAGAGCAAGACCCTGTCTCTACTGAAAATAGGAAAAAAATTAGCCAGGCGTGGTGGTGCACTTGTAGTTCCAGGTGTCTCACTCTTGTCTCGCGTGAGACAAGAAAAGCAAAGAATAATGACAGGATTTCCGTAAACACTGTATCAGAATCTATGGGATACAGTTAAAGCCATGGCCAGAGGAAAATTCATAGTCTTAACCTCAAAAGACCAGGAAAAGAAGAACTTAATAAAGCAAAAGAAAACACAAGAAAGAAAATAATAATGATAAAGATAGGAACGAATGCGGTAAATAACGGAAAGGCAATAACTCGCAATTATAAATGAAAATACTGGTTCTTTGACGGTATCGACCCTCTAGACAAACCACAAGCTATGTTAGTCAAGGAAAAAGGCAAGAAAGCTCAAATATGCAAAATAAGAAATGACAAAGAGGAAATCATTATTCACACGGAGGAAATTTTTTAAATTACAAGACGACTTGGCACGTATCTATGCAAATAAGTTTGAAATGTAGATGAAATAAATAGTTTTGTAGGAAAACATAACTTCCAAAATGAATGCCAGGAGAGATGGAAAGGTTAAAAATACCAATTTCTATAAATGAAATAGAGAAAATTATCAGGGAACCACCTCATCAAAAGCAGTAGGATTAGCTGGTTTGAAAGGGAAATTCTATCAAACGTCCAATGAGCACGACACTCCCGATGTTACAGAACATGAAAAAGGAAGACAATTTCTCAAATCCTTCCTATGACACTAGTGTAGTATTAATAATTACACCTACATTGGGCACAGCTGGCACAAAGAAAAGTAAATTACATCCTAAAATCACTTATGAGTATTAATTTTAAAATCCTAAATAAAATATTAGCATGCAGACTCCAAAACCACATTAAGAAAATAATACCCCATGACCAAGGCTGGTTATACCAGCAAGGATGGTTCGATATCAGGAAAACTGTTAGTATGATTCACATAACAATAGATCTAAAGAGAAAAATTCTATCAGTAACTCTACAGATGCTGTAAAATCCCCTGAAAAAATTCCTAAAAATACTAAAAAACTAGGAATACACAGCTACTTTTTGTTTTGTTTTGTTTTTTTTTTGAGACAGAGTCTCACTCTGTTGCCTGGCTAGAGTGAGTGCCGTGGCATCAGCCCAGCTCACAGCAACCTCAAACTCCTGGGCTCAAGCAATCCTCCTGCCTCAGCCTCCCGAGTAGCTGGGACTACAGGCATGCGCCACCATGCCCGGCTAATTTTTTCTATATATATTTCAGTTTGGCCAGATAATTTCTTTCTATTTTTAGTAGAGACGGGGTCTCATTCTTGCTCAGGCTGGTCTCGAACTCCTGACCTCAAGCTATCCACCCACCTTGGCCTCCCAGAGTGCTAGGATTACAGGCATGAGCCACCTCACCCGGCCTACAGCTACTTTTTAATGTGATAAAAATATATATACATCAGAGCACCAAAGCCAGCACCCACCTCGCAGAGAAACACTGAAATCATTTCTTCTATGATCAGAGACCAAACAGGGACACCCAATGTCCCTGCTACTATTGAACCTTGTCCTTAAGATATTGGCTAGTACGATAACACAAAAGAAAATAACTAGATTTATAAGAGTTGGAAAATAAAAACAAAACTATATTTACTTTCAAAGGACATGAGAGAATGCCTGGAAAATCCTATGGAATTAATGACAAAAGTAACTCAGACAAGAAAAGTATTCAGCAAGGTGGTGGGATATAAAATTATTGATAACATGGAAGAATCGTTAGCCTTCAGGCCAGGCGTGGTGGCTCACGCCTGTGATCCCAGCACTCTGGGAGGCCGAGGCGGGAGGATCGCTTGAGGCCAGGAATTCGAGACCAGCCTGAGCAAGAACAAGACCCCGTCTCTACTAAAAAATAGACCCAGTTAGAATATATAATGTAAGAGAAAAATGATGTTCATTTACAAAGCAATAAAAATGATAAGATTCTTAGGGATAAATTTTTTTTTAAAGTTCAAAACCAGTATGGAATGAAGCTACAAAACACTCCTTCGATAAACAACTATAAGTTTGAGCAGATAGCAAGACACGGCTTGTTCTTTCAGGGAACTCAGCATTCTCAAGCGTGAGTTCTAAGCTCATTTACAAACGTACTGTGATCCCAGCGCAAACAAGCCTTTTGTTCTAGAGTTAGACAAGCTGACACTGATGTTCATAGCAAGAATAGCAGCAAAACCCTGAAATATAAGACAGGTAAGGGAAAAGTAGGGCAGGTAGCAAAACATGCTACAAAACCTGGCGTTAAATGGTGCATTTCAACGTCTGCATAGACGGACCAGCGGACAGAACAGGGGTCCAAAAATAAGCTCAGATACACGTGGAAATCACTGTGGGGAAACTGGACATCTCATTTCTAAAAATCACCTGCATTCCTGTTACTACACACAAACACATTCATCAGAGAACTACGTATTTTTTAAATGACATTATACAAGCAATAGAAGAAAAAAAAACAATTGAATTCCTCCATCCTCTGAGTCGGGGGGAAGGCTTGCTAACTATGACTCAAAACCTAGATGCAATAAAAGGAAGAATGACAAATTTCACAATATAAAAATAAACAAATAAACCTCCTAATTCTGCAGTTCCCTAAACCCCTGGGCTGCGGATGGTTCTGGTCCCTGTCTGGTTAGGAACCAGGTGCACAGCAGGGGGTGAGTGGCAGGTGAGTGAGCGAAGCTTCATCTGTATTTATAGCCGCTCCCCATGGCTCACATCTCTGCCTGAGCTCTCTCTGCCTCCTGTCAGAACAGTGGAAGCGTTAGATTCTCACAGGAGCTTGAACCCTACTGCAAACTTCGCGTGCGAGGGGTCTAGGTTGCCCACTGCTTAAGAGAATCTAACGCACGATGATCTGAGGTGGAGCTAAGGCCGTGACGTCACAGCTGGGGAACAGCTGCAAATACAGGTTATCCTCAGCAAAGAGCTTTGACTGCACAGCGACCTTAATAAATCAATGGCTTGCAGACTCTGATCCAAACCCTATCAGTCAGTGGCAGGTGACAACGTAATAATAATAAAAATAAAGTGCACAATAAATGTGATGTGCTTGAATCATCCCAAAACCATCATCCCCGCTGCCCCGGTCCGTAGAAAAATTATCTTCCACGAAACCGGTCGCTGGTGCCAAAAAGGTTGGGGACGGCTGATCTAATGGACCCCAAAAAAACACCCACCATAAGCAAAGCCAAAATTAAAAGATAAGTCATGAAAAACTGTTTGCAGCAGATAATTCTCAACAGTAAGAACTTTAAACAAAGAGGGAAAAATACCAATCGTACGGACCCTGGGCAAAACATACAGACGCATCAGAAATGCAAAAACAGGAAAATTGTCCTTCTAGGTGTGAAAAGATGGATGGATTTCGTCATAAAAAATTAATAGTTTTTTTTTTTTTTTTTGCCTCATAGTGGGTAGGAAAACAAGGAGGTATTACAAAAGGTCTGCACACGTCTACCAAGAAAGCAGGAAAATGTAACAACCTAGGGGCGTTTTATACCGAAAACGCCAGGATTAACATTCTGCGCTAGAGCAGGGAAGACCAAAGGGAATTTGCCCCGGGGCGTTTGTCTCTGTGTTGGCAGCAATAATCAGCTGTTGTGGGAGACATATGTGTCGTTTGTAGCCGTCACGTGGGTCTCCGTCAACAAACGTCCCTCACCACGGTTTCTGGGGTCCCTTTGAACTTCACGGACACCCGGCTTCGCGGGTAGCTCGCTCGGACGCCGCGTCAACCGGCAGACGGCCCCCGAGGGGTGCATTTCGGATATGCATACGGACACGGCTGCACATACGTGTGTAGGTGTGAGCTGTGGGCATGTGTGTGTGTGTGAATGTGGCTGAGCAGGTGGGAACTTCCTTCCTCCTCCTGGGGGGCTGTTGCCGGGCCCCGGTGTGCCTGCCTCCCCGCCACAGTGCGTGTGCGTCTGGGCTGCTCTGAGGGTGCCACGCCGTGCAAGCAAGCAGGCGGCTGGCAGGCACACGCGGCACGGGGTCTCCAAACCCACCCGTGTCCCGGAGTACCTGGTAGTACCTGCTGCTGCTCCCCGGCCTGGATCCCAGACAAACTTTTATTTGACAGCCTTGCATGCTACCATGAGGCTGCCTGGTGGGAAGGCAGTCCTTCCTCCTCCCCCTCCTCCTCCTCCCCTCCTCCCCCTCCTCCCCCTCCCCCTCCCCCTCCTCCTCCTCCTCTCCCTCCTCCTCCTCCCCCTCCCCCTCCTCCTCCTCCTCTCCCTCCTCCTCCTCCCCGTCCCCCTCTTCCTCCTCCTCTCCCTCCTCCTCCTCCTCTCCCTCCCCCTCCTCCTCTTCCTCCCGCCCTCTCCTCCTCCTCCTCCCCCTCCCCCTCCTCCTCCCCCTCCTCCTCCTCCCCCTCCTCCTCCTCCCCTCTCCCTCCTCCTCCCCCCTCCTCTCCCTCCTTCTCCCCATCCTCCTCCTCCTCCCCCTCCTCCTCCTCTCCCTCCTCTTCCCCCTCCCCCTCCTCCTCCTCCCCCTCCTCTCCCTCCTCCTCCTTCCCCTCCTCCCCCTCCTCCTCTCCCTCCTCCTCCTTCCCCCTCCTCCCCCTCCTCCTCCTCCTCCTCTCCCTCCTCCTCCTCCCCCTCCTCCCCCTCCTCTCCCTCCTCCTCCTTCCCCCTCCTCCCCCTCCTCCTCCTCCTCCTCTCCCTCCTCCTCCTTCCCCCTCCTCCCCCTCCTCCTCCCCTCCTACCCCTCTTCCTCCTCCCCTCCCCCTCCCCTCCTCCTCCCCCTCCTTCCTCTCTTCCTCCTTCCCCTCTTCCTCCCCCTCTCCCTCCTCCTCCCCCTCTCCCTCCTCCTCCCCCTCCTCCTCCCCCTCCTCCTCTTCCTCCCCCTCCCCTTTCTCCTCCTCCTCCCCCTCCCCCTCCTCCTCCCCAGGCCCCCGCCCCGTCCTCCCCAGCCCACGTCTGCACGATGAGGAACAAATATGATTTCCGATTGAACATCACTGTCTTTGCCAGCTCTCTGGTCTTCTCTCATCCGGCTCCGCACGGCTCGGGCTTTGTGGTTAAATTATGTATCAGGGTCAATGTCAAAACACAGCAGCTCCGTAACCTGCAGGGAGCTGCCTTTTAGACGTGATTACGGTGAGGCTGGGCCGCCTGTCAGCCAGCCGGGGCGAGCGGCGCAGCGAGGGGGCGGCCGCGGCGGGGCTCTACAAAGGCGGGGCGAGGGTCTCCCAGGACGCACCCCGGGTGGATCTGCCCGGACCCCCCGCCCGTCTTGCCAGCCCCGCGCCCCCCGCCCCCGTCTCAGAGCTGTCAACGCACCTATAGAGTCGTGTCAGGAATCAAACGCAAAGGCTGCACCCCGGGGACACCCCGCACGTCATGTACCCGCTTGTAGTGCGAGATCTTCTAAAGGAAGACTGTGTCAGAAGAAGGCAGGCTGGGAGGAACGCGAGTGGTTTTTTTTCCTGGTTTTTTTTTTCTTTCAAAAAAAAAAAAAAAAACGTTTGAAAAGACGAGTTGTAAACTTTTTTTCTCAAACTTCCCTCCTTCTGAAAGCTCGGCTCTGCCCCGCCGTAGATTCTTCGGGGACTGTTGTCAAATGAGAGTCCCCGAGACGGGGTGGTGGGACAGTGGGGGGGTCCCCCAGGAGTCAAGCGATTTCTCCGGGGCATGTATTGATTTTGCTTCTGCCGCCGGGGAGTGTTTGCCAGCTTGCAATTCTGTTGCTTCCTGGGTCTGTCTGTTAACCACATGCAATTCCTAATTTTTTTTTGCATTGACAGATAAAAATGCACATATTTATGCTGCACAATGTGATGCTTTGAAACACACACCCATTGTCGAACGGCTCGATCAAGCTAATCAGCAGGTGCATCATATCACAGACTGATTTTTTTGGGGTGAGAGCACTTTAAAATGCACCCTTCTAGCAACTTTGAGCACGCAGGACGTTGTTATTGTGTTAAATGCAGTCAATACATTGTAGCAGGATCTCTGTACAAAGATGCGGAGGCCTCGGTCCGCGACTCGTTCCTGCCCCGCCTTTAAAAACATTCACCTGTGCTAAGAAAAAAAAGGAAGTTGATATTCCAGTGTTCGAACTCACGTGTCTCCAGCACACAAGGTCTTGGCCAAAGGGGAACTTTCAAAGCCATGTCTAACCAGCCCCCCCAGACATGACATGCCCCCCGACGTCGCAGGGAATCCGGATGAAGTTGTAACGGTCGTGCGAAACACGGCTGGGAAAAACGGATGCATCTCGGTTGTGCCGCTAGACGCTGCTTCCACCATGTGCAAACTTGGGGCGGCTCATCCTGGCTCACCCACCCCCCGCTCTGCCCCCAGACCCACTGCCGTCTCCAGCCGGCAAGGAATACGCATCAAACTGACGTGCCGCTGTGGTCTGAAAGTTTGTATCTCCCCAAAATTCATACGTTGAAATACCCCAAGGTGGTGGAGTCAGGAGGTGGGGGCTTTCGGAGGGGATGAGGTCCTGAGGGTGGAGCCTCATGGATGGGACCAGTGTCCTTATAAAGGGACCCCAGAGAGCTCCCTCGCCCCTTCCACCATGTGAGGACACAGCGAGAAGGCGCCATCTATGAACCAGGAAGTGAGTCCCCACCAGATACAGCCTCTGCCACCCCGAGACCTTGGACTTCAGCCTCCAGAGCTGAGAGCAACAAGGAGACAGGAGGGTGCGTGGGTTCAGGACACGCCGGCAGCCCTCAGCTGAGCTCGGCAGCTTGAGCTGCGGCAAACGCCAGTCGTGCACGGGCTGGACAGGAGCAGGGACCCCTGCCGGGCTGCCTGCACACCCCTCGTGCACAGTGGGTGCTGCTGCTGCCCAGCCTGGCACGTCCGTGCACTTCAGAGGCTCCGGGTGCAGGAGACAGGCCCGGCCCCAGCACGGGGAATCGTTCCTGACGTCCGGCTCTCATTACCGCCTGGGCACTGACCTCCCGTCTCCTCTTATCAGCCAGGCGGCGGCACGGGGCGCCCGGCCCAGCCAGGCCCACGCTGGCGCATACTAATGAGCGGTAATTACCGGAAGCTCGCCGGGAGCCTGGCTAATGGGCCGCGTGCTGGTAGCTGCCGGCCCCTCCGCGGCCCAGACGTGTCCCGGTGCCACCGGCACGAGCCTGCGCCCCGCCCTGATGACGGCTGTGCCCCCAGCCCCATCATGTGCCAGCAGCATCGGCCCCATCTCTGCCGACACCCACGCTGGCCACGGCCACAGCCCAGCTGGACCCGGGCAGCTGCCACCTCGTGGGGACCTGGGGCCATGTGTCCCTTTGCTGGTGTCCTGCCAAGGGGCTGCCATTTGCACTTCAATCCTGCATTTCCCGGATGAGCCGTGAGAACCAGCCCTTCCTGTAACGGGTCTGTGTCCCCCCAAATTCATCCGTCCAAGCCCTGACCCCCCAGGACGCCAGACTGGGGCTGTGTTTGGAGATGGGTCTTTAAAGAGGTGATTAAGGTAAACTGAGGCACTAGGGTGGGCCCTGATCCAACAGGACTGGTGTCCCTATAAGCAGAGGAGACGAGGACACACACACGCACAGAGGGACGACCCCGTGAGGACACAGGGAGAAGACGGCGTCTACACACCCAGGAGAGAGGCCTCGGGAGGGACCAGCCCTGAGACCCCTGGATCTGGGACTTCCGGCCTCCAGGATGTGATGGAATAAACGTCTGTGGTTTTACGTTGCCCGGTTTGTTGCAAAAGCCGCAGGACACGCACACGGGCCACACGGCGACTGCCACGTAGATCTCACGACATTGCTGCTTCAGGGAGCACAGACATAAAAATAACTCCTGTGTGTGCCGGGTGCTCGGCTCGCAGACATCTGCAATACGGGAACTAATCTACAAATTAAATCCCCGCAAACAACAAACCGCTTGAAGTTCACGTTTTCCCTCTGGGCTCAGCGGCCAGTCGCCCCCACCACGGGGGAGGTTCCGGCTCCGGGGAGGCGGCTCTTACGTCCCCGCTCTCGGACTCCTGCCCCGGATACCTGTGCTTGTTACTGGACTGCCCAGCAGGTCAGAACCGACGTTGCAAAGCATGTTGCAGCCCTCCGAGCTCCTAGAATCATGCTAGGACCCCTTCTAGCTCCTGGAATCTACGTGTTACACACTTTGCATCCAATGCAATATAGCAGGGCCCAAAGCGCCCCGTGCTGGACGGAGCAGAGAGCAGAACTGGATTCCACACCTAAGGCACAACTGGGCCCAGCTCACCCTGGGGAAGATGCCAGAACCAACAGGCAATGCCAGGGAGAAAAGGTGGGATGTCATGTGCGGGATGTGGGCTCAGCCAAAGGGGACATTTGTCCAAGCTGAGGACATGAGGCCGACCAGCCCTGCAGCCCAGAGTCCAGCCTGAGACACGGCCAGGCCTCCCGATGCTTGTCTGCGGCAAAACTTTCAACACAGTCAACTGTTGCTCAAAACAATTAACGAAAACATGCATTTGGTGCAGGTGCGGTGGCTCATGCCTGTAATCCCAGCACTCTGGGAGGCCGAGGCGGGAGGATCACTTAAGGCCAGGAGTTTAATGCCAGCCTGGGCAACATAGCAAGACCCTGTCTCTACAGAAATACATAGATTGATTAATTAAAATAAATAAAAATTTCAAACCCATTTAAATGCCAGGTGCGGTGGTTCACACCTGCAATCCTGGCACTCTGGGAGGCCGAGGCGGGTGCATCATTGGAGCTCAGGAGTTCAAGAGCAGCGTGAGCAAGAGCGAGACCCCCGACTCTACTAAAAAAAGAAAAATTAGCCAGGCATGGTGGTGGCACCTATAGTCCCAGCTACTCGGGAGGCTGAGGCAGGAGGATTGCTTGAGCCCAAGAATTGGAGGCTGCAGTGAGCTATAACGACACCACGGCATGAGCCCCGTGCCCAGCCGTAAAAGGCATCGTTAAGCTACCAATTGCAAGAACCATGTGAGAGCTAAAAGGAACACGTTTAGTGTGCTTTGGGAATAATCCCAGGACGGCATAGGAAAACTGACCCCCAAACTGAGATGGTGCCGGGGGGCGGGGGGGGGGGGGCCCGATCACCACGTCGGGCTGCAATTGCTCACAGATAAGACTCAGCTTCCTGGGCAGAATGACCCAGACGAATCCAGCTGGGTGCATTAGATGCATTTACTAGAGGTCACTTGGGCAAGGTCCTCATGCCTGCATAGGAGTTCGCGGGAGAGTAAAATCCGCACTCCGGGCTGGTTGTGGAGCCGTAAGTTTCTTCCCGGCGAGTGACACAGAGGTCGGTCTGCAACGTTGCGAGTTTACACACGGTGCAGACTAAGCACGCACAGCACCGCCCTTCAGGCATGGCCTTTACTGTTACAATTAACTGAGGTACGGAGGCAACCGAGGCAGACTGGCCGTAGGCTTACGGCGACCCGTGCAAAAGCTGCTACGTGAGAACACCCTCCGCTCTGTGTTCCTTCCGGCTTTTTGTTTTCCTCCACGTCTCTGAATTCAAAAGGAACCTGCACAAGTTCTGCTAAATGTCACAAGCCGGTGGTGGGGACCCCGTCCTCTTCCTGCAATGTGGCAAAGAGGTGTCAGGCATAGGTAGCACATTTCCATGCGACATGCGTAATTGTGAACAAGCCAGGAAAGCAGACAAATGCTACATTTCCCTTTGGGGCATCAGGAAAGCCAGCCACAGGGCCTTTGCACAACCGTTTCACAGTTTGTTCCGTCTTCCTACCCAGGGACTGCGGCAGCACACGACCCCACACTGACAGCCTGAATCTGCACAGATGTGTCCCCTCCCAGCCCCGGAGCCCAGGAGTGTGAGACACAGGGGTCTCGGGGGCTCCCTCCGCAGGGTCCAGGGGAGGCTCCTTCCTGCCTCTTCCAGCTCCTGGGGGCTCCAGGCGTCCCTGGGCTTGTGGCCGCGTCACTCCAGCCTCTGCCTCCGTCCCCACGTGGCTTCTCCTCTGTGTCTGTGTCCCCTCTGCTGTTTCTCAGGGGGACACTGTCACTGGGTTTAGGGACCTCCCTACTCCAGGATGGTCTCTTCTACACCTTGCCTTCAGAGCCTTGCATATAAAAACTGAGAGAATAATTTCCACTGGCTACAGCTACCAGTTTGCGGAATTTTAACAACATGAGCAGAGACTCCCATGAAGATTTATGAGGTGCCGCTACTGGTTAACGTCCTGTTCCCATACCTGACACCCTCCTGCTCAGGAAGAAATTCTAATTTTCTCATGCATGTAACTGACCCCAACACCCCAAACCCCCATGACAATGGCAAGAGTCCCAGGACCCCCCAGGACTCCCCAGGACTCTCCTAGGACTCCCCAGGACCCCCCAGGACTCCCCAGGATTCCCAGGACTCCCCAGAACCCCCCAGGACTCTCCTAGGACTCTCCTAGGACTCCCCAGGACCCCCCAGGACTCCCCAGGACTCTCCTAGGACTCCCCAAGACTCCCCAGGACCCCCCAGGATTCCCCAGGACCCTCCAGCACTCCCCAGGACTCCCCAAGACTCCCCAGGACCCCCAGAACTCTCCTAGGACCTCCCAGGATTCCCCAGGAACCCCCAGGACCCCCCAGGACTCACCAGGACCCCCCAGAACCCCCCCAGGACTCCCCAGGACCCCTAGGACCCCCAGTTCTCCCCTGGACCCCCCCAGGACTCCTCATGTCCCCTCCGTGACCCCCTCCCTGCACTTGCCCCCTCCCAGACCCCCCTCCCATCCGGACTCTCTCTGCCTCCTCCTCACCCCCTGCTGCCCTGACCTTGGACCCCACAGCGTGACCTCCAGCTGGGACCTGCACTGGGGGCAGGGTGGCTGCAATTTGGACCCTCCAGGACGGAGCATCAGGACAACCCACGTCCCCTGTCCCTTAGGCGGGACCCCAACACCCTCACGTGCCCCGGCCGGCCCTGTGCACAGCGGGGTCGCTGCCCGGTCTGGTGGGGACGGGAGGAGGGAAGGGAAACTGGTCCTTCTTCCCAGCCGGGCGTGGAAATGCCCTCCCCGTGCAGCGGGGGGCGGCCCCTCTCCCCCGTCCCACCCTGGTCTGTTTATCTCAGGCGGCTGTGCCTGTAATTTCGTAACCACGGCTCCCAATCAAAGCCCCCCACGCAGAGGTCATTAACACAACGGCTGTTGAATTAAAGATGGGACACGTGGCAGGGGCTGAGGGACAGTCTCCCAGGCCCAGATTATGCCGAGACAGACCAATTAGCACCCTGTCTCTTCTTTTATGTTAACTTCAATTAGGCCTCCTTAACATTTTTTAAGTTATTTTCTTTCTTACCCTCTCCGAGTGTCAGACCCCACATCAAAGTCTCTCGCTCCGAGGACACCACAGGTGACACTCATTTGCACAAAAACCCGGGAGGGGACCCGCTCCCAGGCATCACCTGGGCGTGAATCACACCGCACCGGAGTCAGAAGTCCCAGGAAGGAGCCGTAGGAGGAGGAGCCCTGGGTACATTCACGGGGTCACTGTCCCCTTCCAGCCAGGAAGGCTCCGGTGGGCCAGGCCGGTTCCTGGGCTCAGACAAGCCCTCCAGCGCCAGGTGGGTGGGCAATGGGGAGGGTCTTTCTTTGCCCCCCACACGCTGAGCTCCTATTGGGAAGCTTTAGTTCACAGGTTCTGGGTGGACATGAAGTGGGAGGATCGCTTGAGCTCAGGTGTTTGATGCCAGCCTGAGCAAGAGCGAGACCCCCGTCTCTACTAAAAATAGAAAAAAAATTAGCCGGGCATTGAGTGTGTGCACCTGTAGTCCCAGCTACCCAGGAGGCTGAGGCAGGAGGATGGCTTGAGCCCAGGAATTTGAGGCTGCAGTGAGCTGTGATGATGCCACTGTACTCCAGCCTGGGCAAGAGAAAGAGACTCTGTCTCCAAAAATAAAAAAAATAATAATAATAATATTAATTCCCAAATGTCTGTACTGCGGTTTGACGATACAACCCTACAAAGAACAACTGTCTTCCACCACGGCTGCTTTGCCCTGAGGATGATGCAGTTCGGCCTCACTTCATCCACGCCAAGCCGGACTTACAAATTCTCTTTGCAAAATGCACGCAGCGTGTATCTGTAACCAGCAGGTGCATTGAGTGCAGTTTAATTCCTGAATGGGTGGCTCCTGGGTGAAACATTCCAGAAGGCAAACAGGCCAAAGGGGAGGGCGAAGGCGGCATTTTGTGGGTCCGATGAGCTCTGAAACTATCTGCAGGCGTAGGAACCCTCCGGACACACGTGATGTGTCTACAGTCCTTAGTCAGAAATGTCAGCATTAAACAGTCAATGCAGAATAGTCCCTGCTACTCCTGCCCCCAAAGACGTGAAACACACGCACACACACGTACACACATGTCTACGGCAGCACAACTCACAACACATAAAAAAAGTGGAAACAGCTCAACGTTCATCAACAGACAGACAGATAAACAAATTGTGGTCAACGAGTGCAGTGGAATATTACACAGCCATGAAAAGGAAGGACGTAACCTGAAAACTTCACAGTCACGCGAATAAGCCAGACACCAAAGGCCACCCGGTGTGTGATTCCGTTTGTATGAAGCGTCCGGAACAGGCAGATCCACAGAGACGGGAAGTGGGTTCGTGGTTGCTGGGGCCGGGAGGGGGCTGGGGACTGACTGCTGCTGGGGACGGGGCTTCCTCTGGGGTCGTGACAATGCCCTGGCGCTAGACAGAGGTGGCAGCCGCACAACCCGGGGACTATGCTACGTGCCCCTGAACTGTGCACTTCTAAAACAGTTAATTTTATGCAAGAGGAATTCTATATTAACTAATTTTTTAAAAATTGTGGGCAGCTAGGCCGGGCGTGGTGGCTCATGCCTGTAATCCTGGCAATTGGGAGGCCGAGGCAGGCGGATCATTCAGGTCATTCAGTCAGACCCCAGCCGTGAGCACCGAGCTGGCCAGGCTGCGCCCAGAAAGGCCGACTTGAAGCAGGTGGACGTCCCAGACAGACCCCCGCGTGCGGAAACAGGCAGGCAGCGAACTCGAGAACAAAACGAGGAAGGTCTGCTCGTTTTCAATAATCAAGGTTGGGATCAAGTCAACACAGGGAAGAAAATTCCTCTGCACAGACCGGGCACCGGCGCTGTCGGGCCCCGTCCACGGTCTGGAAGAGCAACGTCTTCTCCAGACCACGAGGAAGGTGCTCTTTTTGCAGCAAGAAGCCAATTCTGGCTCGCTTCAATGTAACATTTCACTGTTAGGGTTCCACAACTTTTTTTTTTTTTTAATGAAAAAACACCATCAAAACTGAGCCAACTTTGGCAAAATGTTGGCATTTTTCATTGCTCCCTCTCGGTCTCGGGATTAGGAACCAAGAGAGATAAAATCCCCTTCGTGGTAACGTGCTACACATTTCTACACCCAGTCGTGCTTCATCACTTGCTGCTCCCCCGGGACAACCAGATATTTCGGGGCACAAGTGTGCTCTTTTTACCCTGATAAGCAAAAACACAAGCCATTGCATTTCTCTGTCTCTCTGTCTCTCTGTAGCTCTCTCTGTCTTTGCACAACCCTCGCCACCCGTATTCACGTCAACTTCCAACAAAAGTGACAACCTCCTGTTCCACAGGAAGGGCCCCGTGTCGGCTTTGAGCAGCCGGCAATACTTGTGAATCCCAGACACAACATTCGATGCAGCCTCATCCTCCCTACCCCGTCCTAAAGTGCACAAAATTAACATATTCATGAATGTGAAGAGAAAACATAACATGAAAATGAAAAGCAAAGCGTATTGAGTTGGAATTATGCTTGATAACAATGGCTCAGTATTTCACCTTACTTAGAAATACCATCTGGGTATCTAACCACTACCCATAAATTAACTCAATGCAATGATATAGACCCGTGTTTTTTCTTTTTAAGTTTCTTTTTTTTTTTGTTTTTGAGATAGAAACTCACTCTGTCACCCTGGCTAGAGTGCAGTGGCATCATCACAGCTCACTGCAGCCTCCAACTCCTGGGCTCAAGCCATCCTCCTGCCTCAGCCTCCCAAGTAGCTGCGACTACAGGTGTGCACCATGATGCCCAGCTGATTTGTCTTATTTCTTTGTAGACATGGGGTCTTGCTATGTTGTCCAGGCTTGTCTCTAATTCCTGGGCTCAAGAGATCCTCCCTCCTCGGCCTCCCAGAGCGCTGGGATCACAGGCATGAGCCACCGCACCCGGCAATGAACCCATGTTTTTAAGTGACCTAAGATTTTAGAAATTGTGTTTAAGGTAATATACTCTAAATCATGACGGATATTACTACAAACAAGTGTGTCAGAATGATGATTCAACTTAATTGAACACACATTTACATTTTTCATACTCTCAGACACTCTATGACGGGGTGGTACTTTATTCATTTGATCCATAAACCCATACGAACCCATAACATGTATGCTCATTTTATATTTAACCTCGAACAGAGAAAGACATGCACCTGTTCTTCTTCTTCTTGCTGAAGCCAAAACGATTAAACCAGCCTGATGCGTTCACCGTACATCTCTAAACTCGGATTCTTAACAGGCTTCTGAGCTTGCAGTCCCTGCAAAAATGATTTTTTTAACACGGGATTTTTTTTTAACACGGTGCATTTAAAGCAGCAGAAGTTCCGTTGTGGACTGTCTGTGGTCTCCGGGAATATTAGGTTGATATGTGGGCGCCTCTGCGTGTCTGCAAGCCAATCAAAGCAGCTCCCCTTTCATGTAGGAGATGTAATAATCTAATTTATTAATACCTGCCAGATGTCGCCAATATTTCAGGCTCACACAACGAGAGAGCAAGGCCCATGTGTGATACAGGCACACAGACTCTCGGAATTCAGCGCTTCGGTTGCACGCCAGGCGTGATGGATCCAAAATAAAACTCAGGGACGCAAAACGCCCCGGGGCTAGATTCCACGAAATGCCCTCTCTGCCCGGGGGCACCAAGGTCTCCCTGGACGGTGTTCTTGTAGACACAAAAGCCAACAAACCCACAGAGAGACCCGCAAGCTGGGTTCTGCGTCCTCCCCCGCCCCACCGAGAAAATCGCTCCATCAGAAATCACCAAATATTTAGTCCGCAAACCCAATTTCCAGTTGCTGCTACCAGGGGGCGGATGATTTATTGGCCTCGCACAAACCAAAAAGGAAAAACGAAATCAGGGGAAAGGAACTCAAAACAAACAAACAAACAAACAAACAAAAAAAGGAGAAAAAGAGCCAGACGGGAGCGTTGACGTTTTACGGCTGCTGAGAAGCCCCTTCCGGAGCTGGAAGCTTCTGGGGTCACCTGCTCCCGCCAGACGCTCTCTGCATGCCTGTGGGTCAGGTGACACACACAGGTTAACAGGTAACGGGACGGGGTCTGGGACGTGGGGTTATGTGTGAACTCGGACCCCAACGGAGGCCCTGCCTGGGTGGTCCTCACCCCCATGTGGCACTGACAGAGTGTTTTGTCCATTTTTGTGCCCCATTTCCGAGCTTCCGGACACGTTTCTGACTCTGACGAGGGTCCCCATGGTGCTGAGCTGTGGTCTGGGGGCTGCCCTTCGAGAGCCACCGCTCCGGGCCGTGCAGGGCTCTCGGGGAGTGACGTTGGCTGTATGTTCACACCCGTCTACCCGCCTCGCTTGGGGTCCCCTGCCCTCCGATCTTCCCGTCCCAGGTGACCTCAGACGGTGCCCTGCAGCAAATCGGGTGCCCAGAGGCTCAGACGTGATCCTCAAATTTCCACCACGGGTCTTACGTCACAGGGGGGAGTTGTGTGCAAATGTTCCGGGCCCTGGTGTGAAGCCGCCAAAGCGTTGAGACACCTGTCTTTGCCCCGCACACGACACCAGGTGTGCAGGGGACCGAGGTGAGGATTCCGCACCTCTCGGCTGCGGGTTTGTCACTCACCTGGGGCTCGACCCACGCTCACCAAGTGCAGGTGCTGAGCGGCTGGGCCCCACGGAGGCGGCAGGTGTTTGGGCTCACCAGCCTCCTGCAGCGGTACCGAGACACCAGCCGGCTACTCCGGGATCCCACGTAGAAATGTCGCCTCCCATCAGCAGGAAGAACTGGGTCTGTCCAAACAGCAGGAGATCCAGATTTCACAGCGACGTCAGGGTAGACTCGGTGCCCACAGAAAGGGGGCTTAAGGGGGGAATCACAGGAGGGACTTTCGTGGACTTTTGCAGCCACTTAAACAAAAATAAATAAATATGGCCGGGCACAGTGGCTCACACCTGTCATCCTAGCACTCTGGGAGGCCGAGGCGGGTGGATTGTTTGAGCTCAGGAGTTCGAGACCAACCTGAGCAAGAGCGAGACCCCGCCTCTACTAAAAATAGAAAGAAATTAGCTGGACAGCTAAAAATATATACAGAAAAAATTAGCCAGGCATGGTGGCGCACGCCTGTCTGTAGTCCCAGCTACTCAGGAGGCTGAGGCAGGAGGATTGCTTGAGCCCAGGAGTTGGAGGTTGCTGTGAGCGAGGCTGATGCCACAGCACTCACTCTAGCCAGGGCAACAGAGCGAGACTCTGTCTCAAAAAATAAATAAATACATAAAAGTTTTTAGAAGAAACGCCAACAAGCCAATGAGGCGTGGGTGAGATGTGGCATTTGCGGGTCACAAGTGCACAGCCGTGAATTCCACAGACACGGGGTGCAGGCTGCCCCGACGGGCCCGGAGTCTCCCCGACATCCCTTGGGGAGTCCCCACCCAGCTCGGACCAGGCGGAGGAAGCCGTTTTCTTCCCAGGACTGTGGCTGGGGGAGAAGGTTGGGAGTTAACGAGACACTGAAAACCGCCTGTCGAGCGGTTGATTTTGATCTGATACGCTGGATGATCGTTAAGGCCGGGCAGCTCTTGCTTGGTGGGTGGGAGAGTCCGAAATGTCCCTGAAGGAGGGGACAGTGCTGTTAAGAAGAGCCCTGAACCGTCCTGACACCGGGTCTGCACTAGTCGGTCAGCGTCTACACTGCACGCTGAGCACGGGGGAGGGAGGGGCCCGTGCGGATTTGGGGTGAAGTCGGAACACAAGACCCCGAGGAAGGCAGGGAGGGAGGGGAGGGGACACAACAGGGGTGAAGGCTTGAGGGTTCCAAAGCTGCAAGCCCAGTTCCACGGGTTACAACGCCATCGTGTGGCCACAAGCGAACCAGCAACGACAGACAGGCCAGGGCTGGCCAGGCTGTGCTGTCACTAGAGTGTCATTAGGGTGGCTGTCCTGTCTCTGGCATCAGTGTCCTGCCCCAGACTCGAATCTGGGCCATGAAGAGACGTCCTTCACCCACCCCAGAAAATCACCCAGGACACTCCGAGACTTCACTCTGGCCGCCCCGTGAACGTGTTCGGGGAGAAAAACAATCACACGTTGGCCACCGTCACACATCAGTCACACGCTTGGGTGACCATCATGGAAACCGGGATGTGGATGGGACATTGTGTGTTCGGGGAATCCTTGACGTTTGTGGATGTTGTGTGAGCCCCGTTTATAAGGGATTCGACCAGAAATACTCTAAGCTGTGGAAAACATTTGCAAATGGCTCAGAAAAAAACATATATACACACACAAATACCTGTGCACATATATGTGTGTGTCTATATTTATTTATTTATGTTGACATATATATTTTAATATATATAGAGAGAGAGACTGAGAGAGAGAGAATTTAGGTTAAATTATCTCCCCCAAAAAGAAACGCTGACGTCCCAACTCCCAGCCCCCGGGAATGAAACCTCCCTTGCAAACAGAGTTTCCTGGATGTGACCGAGTTAGGATGGGGTCACACTGCAGTGAGGTGAGCCCTAAATCCGGGACCCAGGGTTGCCATCAGAGGAGAGACTCGGACACACTTGTAGAGGAAGACGGAGGCAGAGCCTGGCGTGACGTGGCCACCCCAGCGAGGCCACGGCTGCAGCCACGGAAGCTGGGAGGGGCCAGAACAGACGCCCCCTGGGAGCTGCAGAAGGAACGAGCCCCGCCGACACCTTGACGGGGGACTTCCGGCCCCAGAACTGCAGGAGGAGAAACCTCTGCTCTTTGGAGGCACCGGCCGTGGTTCTGTGCGGCTCCGGCAGACTATTATACCACATGCACACGCACACACGTGACCAGTGGCACGGACACGCGTCCTCCGTGCACTGATCTTCCGACCGTTCTGTGAGGTGGGAGGTTCTCATAGGAGGAAATGAGCAATGAGGGGAACAGGCACGGAGGTGACAGGCAGCTCAGGGCTGGGAGCCGTGTTCGCCCCGACCGACGGGTCTTCGGGGCTCTACAGACACGGAAACTACAGGTCCTCAGGCCACAGAGAGCGGCCGGGCTGCCTCCCACGCTCCCGGCCCTCCCCCTCCTCCCGCAGTTTGCAGGGTGGTGGGTCGCTGGGGCACCTTCCCGGGGATCTAAGGCCACACCAGCAAACTGTGACTGGACGCCGGTGGGTCCAGCCAGGTGGGTCTTGTTACTGCCCCGTGTGACACAGGAGGAGACTGGGCACAGAGAGGGTGGGACACCGGGCCAGGTCACACAGCTAACAAATGGCAAAGCTGAGGTGGAGGGAAGGAGGGAAGGAAGGAGGGAGGGAAGGAAGGAAGGAAGGAAGGAAGGAAGGAAGGAAGGAAGGAAGGAAGGAAGGAAGGAAGGAAGGAAGGAAGGAAGGAGGGAAGGAGGGAAGGAAGGAGGGAGGGAAGGAAGGAAGGAGGGAGGAAGGAAGGAAGGAGGGAAGGAAGGAGGGAGGGAAGGAAGGAAGGAAGGGAAGGAGGGAAGGAGGGAAGGAAGGAGGGAGGGAAGGAAGGAAGGAAGGAAGGGAAGGAAGGAGGGAGGGAAGGAGGGAAGGAAGGAAGAAAGGAAGGAAGGAGGGAGGGAAGGAAGGAAGGAAGGGAAGGAAGGAGGGAGGGAAGGAGGGAAGGAAGGAAGGAAGGAAGGAAGGAAGGAAGGAGGGAAGGAGGGAAGGAAGGAAGGAGGGAAGGAAGGAAGGAGGGAAGGAGGGAAGGAAGGAGGGAAGGAAGGAGGGAGGGAGGGAAGGAGGAAGGAGGGAAGGAGGAAGAGGGAAGGAGGGAAGGAGACAAAGAGGGAGGGAAGGTTTCTGGGGCTCAAGCTCCGCCCTCTTCCCTCTCTCCTGTCTCCTGAGACTTGGAAACCACCCACCTGACCAGACGGAAGGCACAAGTGTCGTGAGGACGTAGAGAAAGTGAACCCTCACTCATTTGCTGTAGGGATGAAAACCCGGTGCGGCCACTTTGGAGAGCAGTTTGCTGGTTCCTGGACACGTGACCCATAGACTGAGCCTGGCCCAGTAACCCCACTGCCAGCCGTGCACTCAGGAGACTCGGAAACAGCTGTGCACACAAGCCCTCGTGTGACAATGTTCATGGCGGCACCGTTCCTGACAGTCAAGTGGGGAAACAACCCCAGTGTCCATCAGGGGTGGGTGGATAAACACTACGTGGTCGGTCCACACCGTGGAATATTACACAGCCAGGAAAAGGAGTGAGGCTCTGACACCAGCTACAATGGGGAAGGACCTTGGGGATGTCACACTCCGTGAGAGACGCCAGACACAAAGACCACCTGCCCCGGGTTCCACCAGCACGAAACGTCCAGAGGGGAACCCACAGAGACAGGAAGTGGATCGGTGGCTGCCAGGGGAGGATGGAGGGAAAGGAGGCATTAGGGGTGTCGTGGGCAGAATCGTGGCCGCTGCGGACATCCACACCCTGGTCCCAGACCCCGAGGCTGTTCTGCGTCCCCTTGCACAGGGAATGAGGGCTGCAGACAGAGTGAAGTCGCTGGTCCCTCACTTGAGACAGACACGACCCCGGGTCACCCGGGGGGGCCGACGTCCTCACAGGGGCCGGGAGAGGGACGGGAACAGTTTCTCCCCTGGCAGGAACCAGCCCCAAGACACCACGACTGTACCCCGGGGGGACCCCGGCTCACTTCTGCCCTCCAGAACCACGAGAGAATGAATTTGCTTAACTTTAACCCACCAACTTTGTGGCAATTTGTTGGAAATTAATACAGGAAGGGACGGCTAATGGTTACCGGATTCTTCCGGGGGCAACCGGAACATTCCGGAATCACATCGCAGTCGTGGGTGCACAACCGTGTAAGTATTCTACAACCGCTGACACGCACACTAGAAACAGGTGAATTCTACGGTCTGTGAATAATATCTCTGTAACGCTGTTATTTTTTAAAAGTGAACCTTCCCATTTATTTTTCTTTCATGTATCTCATCTAACCACTAAAAAACATGCGTTTTTTTAACAACCCGCATGTCGGTCGCTGCAGACCAAACCTCCACCCTGAGCCGCAGACTCTCGCCCTCTGCCCACGTTCCTCCCCGGGATTGCAACGGGCGTCTCACGCTGACCTTGAACAAAACCTTGCTCTTGCCCCATGAGCACAACTGGGCTACAAGCCCGGCGGACGGCAGCCCCGCTTACTCTCTTCCTCGCCGCGTCGCCCGCTCCGCCAGCCAGCGCTGCGTTTCTGCACCCTGAATACGTCCCGGCTGGGCCCCAGACTCCTCTCCGGGCGGAGGAGCTGCCGTCCCTGCACACGAGGTCCTGGGCAAGGCCATCGAGGGTGGGCAGTCTCTCTGGAGTGTAGACAGGAGAGACAATGTCCGTGATGGGTCATTTTTGTGTCAGCTTGACCGGGCTGCATGTCTTGGTCAGACGTCATCTCCGGGTGTGTCCGGCTGCAAGAGACGAGTATGTGAACCTGTAGACTCACACATCCTCACCGACGCGGGCCGGCGTCATCTGGGCCATCCACAGCTCGGATACGACAGAAATGGGGAGGAAGGGAGGATTCGCTGAGTCCTCTCAAGCTGGGACGTCCTACCTCTCCTGCCTTCTAATGTCAGAGCGTCTCAGGCCTTTGGACTCAGACGGAATCAGACCCCAGCCCGCCTGGTCCTCAGCTTCCAGACGGCACTCCGTGTGTAGCACTTCTCGGCTTCCATCCCATAGTAAATCTCCTCCCCTTCATCCTGTAGGTTCTGTTTCCCCGGAGACCCCTATAGGAGGCAATAAAGGGTGTGTTTGCCGGGCGGTGCCAGCTGGAGTGTAGCCACGCCAGGGACCCAGGGGGACAGCAGAGGGTGTGCCTCATGGCTGTGCCTCTGAGGACCAGCGTTTGGGGTGTTTGTATAAACACCGCAACCGACAGGCTTTGGTTGCAGGAGACTCCCGAGGGTGTCGGTTGGTTCCACGGCTCTTCCAAGCTACCACTGCAGTGGGCTCCACGGCCCAGAGACAAATCCACAGGGGCGCAGGAAGCAGTATGCGGTTCGACCCATGTACCGTAAGCAGGACAGAGTGAGGGGCATGGCTGCCCGCTGACTGCTCCCCTCGGGCAAAGCTGAGCTGATCCGGCCATTAGGCCTCCCTGGCCTGGTCTCTGACAACCCCAAAACCCTCACCTTGGAATCCTGTTATCTTCCCCGCCCTTGGCCTGCCTGAGATACTCCCAGCTCAGAATCTTTGCACACGCTGGTCCTTCCTCCTGGATTGCTTTTCCCTGCACACGGCTGGCTGGTCCTCTGCATCCCTTCAGCATTTTTTAAATGTCATTGCCACCTCCAGCACACCTTGCTCCTCTGCATTGCAATACCTTGTGTGTTCGTTTCCCCCAAAGAACTGAGAGCGAGCAACAGTTACATAGTATCTTCTCTGCCTGCTTGTGTCTGGTCTCCTGCGTGCCCCACGGAGCGGCAGTTACATAGTATCTTCTCTGCCTGCTTGTGTCTGGTCTCCTGCACGCCCCACGGAGCGGCAGTTACATAGTATCTTCTCTGCCTGCTTGTGTCTGGTCTCCTGCACGCCCCACGGAGCGGCAGTTACATAGTATCTTCTCTGCCTGCTTGTGTCTGGTCTCCTGCACGCCCCACGGAGCGGCAGTTACATAGTATCTTCTCTGCCTGCTTGTGTCTGGTCTCCTGCACGCCCCACGGAGCGGCAGTTACATAGTATCTTCTCTGCCTGCTTGTGTCTGGTCTCCTGCACGCCCCACGGAGCGGCAGTTACATAGTATCTTCTCTGCCTGCTTGTGTCTGGTCTCCTGCGTGCCCCACGGAGCGGCAGTTACATAGTATCTTCTCTGCCTGCTTGTGTCTGGTCTCCTGCACGCCCCAGGGAGCGGCAGTTACATAGTATCTTCTCTGCCTGCTTGTGTCTGGTCTCCTGCACGCCCCACGGAGCGGCAGTTACATAGTATCTTCTCTGCCTGCTTGTGTCTGGTCTCCTGCGTGCCCCACGGAGCGGCAGTTACATAGTATCTTCTCTGCCTGCTTGTGTCTGGTCTCCTGCACGCCCCACGGAGCGGCAGTTACTTAGTATCTTCTCTGCCTGCTTGTGTCTGGTCTCCTGCACGCCCCACCGTACACCCAGCCCCGGCGGGGCTCCGTCCAACCCTGGGTGCTCCACAAGCGTTTCCTAACCCAAACTCAGCCGGGGCAGGGCTGGGAGGCTTTGGTGGGAAGGGGAACAGCGTACTCCGGGGCGGCTCCCCGGGGCCCCATCGTGTGCCAGAACCACTTCCAGCCTGTGTTTTCCTTCCCGGACGCCCAGGCTGAGCACGTGATAAATCTTTCGCCAGCAGCGCCGGCCCCTTGCAAGTTGGAGCCAGCAGCCACCTACGTGGCAGGTCTGTAGGGACCCCGGGAATGCCACCACCTCGGTCGCCTGCGTCCAGAAACATGCTCCCCCTCCCAGCCCAGCCGCAGGTGCCCGAGAGGCCTTGCTTTCTTCTTCAGGGTGAAGAATTGGAGGCAGCTGTCAAAACACGCATTTTATCTGGGTGGTGAAAGCCATTAGACAGGGGTTGGCCATGGATGCCTTTTCCCCAGCCAGTTTCTCTGGAGTCTCGGTGGGGCCCGGGAGTCTGAACAGGGAAGGGCCCACCTCCCAGGACACCAGAGTGGATTCCTATGAATCGAGGACTTAGAGATGACATGAACAGCACAGAAAGACCCCCCAGGGGGACCCGGGAGAGGGTCTCCAAGACGCCTGCACGGCTTCCCGGTGCAAAAGGGACGAAGTTGCAGTCTGGTGAATTTGATGACACAAACTTCTAGATGCCGAGAAAATCACAGGGAAATTATTTAACATAAAGTGGGAGACGTTTTTACCAAAGCTCTTCATAATCACTACGTAAAATGACCGTATGTGTTAGGGAAAAAGGGAAGAGACAGAGACTCATATGGACATTTCGCAGGAACAATGCAACTGACTAAAAACGTGAAGGCAAAAAAGTGTGGCCCCACTGGTGGTCCCCAAAATAATGCAAAGTAAAGCAACAAAGAGACCCTGTCGGGGGTTGAGTTGTATCCCCCCCAAAATGATATGTTGAAGCCGTAACCCCTGGTACCTGTCAACAGGACCTTATGTAGAGATAGGGTCTCTGCAGATGCAATTAGTTAAAGATCCTGAGATGAGACCATCCCGGATCAGGGAGGGCCCTAAATCCAATGACAGGTGTCCCCCTAAGAGACAGCAGAGGAGACACAGATGCAGAGGAGAAGCCACGTGGAGACAGAGGCAGAGCCTGGAGTGACGCGGCCACAAGCTCAGGGATGCCTGGAGCCCCCAGGAGCTGGGAGAGGCAGGAAGGAGCCTCCCCTGGAGCCTGTGGAGGGAGCGCGGCCCCGAGACCCCTGCGTCTCACACTCCTGGGCTCCGGGGCTGGGAGACGATGAATCTCTGTTGTTTTAAGACACCCAGTTTGTGGCACTTTCTTCCTTCCACCCTGGGCATTGCATGGAAAGCCCATTTCAACCGTGGAGTTGGCGCCAACGACACCGGACAGCAGAAGGGACACGCTATCCCCTGGCCCCCCCACCCGGCAGCCACAGACTGACACCTTCTGGGAAAGCGACTTGGCGTCGGGTATCAAAGTCTTGAAAAAGTTTTATCCAGTGCCTTCCTTCCAGGAGTTCATCCCAAAGCTGTAAATCAGGGCTGTACCCAAAGAGCAGAGCCCGGGAGCCTGAGTACCGTCCTGGCAGAGTAATTTACGGTGCTGAGTTTGGAATTATGCAAAACGCCCAACATCGGGGAAACTGGTAAATGGACTATTGAACGGCTGCACCGCAACACCGTCCTTCCTTGGAACTAGAAAAACCGTTTCCAAAGAGTTTTCGTGGCGAGGGACATGCTCAGCACGCTGTTTCAGCAGAAAAATTCTGGAAATAAAAGCACACGCTGTCGGTACGGTGGGATCCCAACTTCTAAAACTGTCCAGGAGCACTATCTGTTCCCGCGGAGGGAGAGAGAGATTAATACGGACGACGATATAATTAATCGATCAGAAAAGTTCAGAAGGAAAAAGCCGGAATGTCTGTTCCCACCTACCTCTAGACGCTGAGGTTACTTCCACCTGTAGCTTGGTCACGGTTTCACCAAATATATTTATTTTTTGCCTTTATCATTTTCCAGAATTTCCCACAAGGAGCCTCCTTGGATTTCTTTTGCAATCAGAAGGGAGCGCTTTATGATTTTTAAAAGCCTAGAGTCGGTTTCTTTCTGGCTTTGTCCGGAGGATGCAACGCCGTGACCTGCCCGCGGGCCCCACAGTCCCCATTCTGGGGGGACACATGTGGGCAGGGTGGGTGAGGGAGGAGGTAGCAGAGACAGACACCTGCCCTGGGGGAAAGGGTTAGGGCTAGGGTTAGGCACCGAGCCCCCATCGGGGTCAGGAAGAAGCAGCCACTGCTACACAAGGACCCCTGTTACCCTTCTTCCTAAGCAGGTGGCAGAGCCGGATGACAACGCCAGGCCTCCCACCTCCGAGGCCCACACAGCTGCATCCCAGGTGAGCCGCACCTCCAAATGGCGCATCTCCACCGGGCAGGCGACCCCACCCCGAGGTCGCAGACACTCTCCTTCTTACGGGAAGCCTGGCATCCTGTGTGGCAAGGCGGCTGGGGAGGTGGCCGGGGAGGTGGCCGGGGAGGTGGCCCGGGAGGATTAGCACGTCTGGGCGCTGGCGGATGTGGGTGGCCGAGGGCCGAGGTGGCCCCGACCCAGGCCGAAGCGAGCTGTTGTCCTCAACACAGCCCTGTGATGTGGCAGCCAGGCGCCCGGGGTTCCGGGACGCCAGAGCGAGGTCTCGCCGTTGGCTGGAGGCTCCGGGGCCACTAAAGACAGACCACGGATCCCAGCTGTCGGGAACGGGGCAATTAGCCGAACTGATGGTGTGTGCAGGGCTTTCTCCGGGACTGGCGTCCTTTCGGGGGTGACATCTGGAGCAGTGGGGGGTCCAGGTGGGGTGTCCCCAGCCAGGCTCGATGTCACGGGCGTGTGGCGTCCTGGATGGCCGGTTAGCAGCCGGAGCACGGCCGGGGGACACGAAGGCCAACGTGGGAGTCCTTGAATCGGGCACCCGGGCTCCATACGGCCACTTCCTTGTTGGGGGGGACACCCAAGAGATGTCCTGCTCTGCTGGGGTCCCTGACGGCTCAGCGTGGACACAGCTTGGGGGGCCACAGCCCGGGGTCCTCACCCACCCCCTCGCCTGCAGCGGCTGTGAGTGATGCTCACACACGCACAGAAGGACGTGGGTTTGCATTCGGCCGTGGCAGCATCTCCACTTCCTCCTCCAAACCAGCGTCAGCCCAGCCCGGCATCTACGTTCCAGAAGGCGCCAGGAGGGAGGTTTATTTGGACTTCATTCAACCCCCAAACTTATCTTGGGGGTCTCAGGGAGGGGGGACAACTCCCTCTCCATGTCAGACACAACCCTTGGCGCTTGGGGGACACGTCCTCACGAATCTGCAACTCGGTTCTTTCCCCGGAGTTGTCAGTTGCTCTGAGAAGTCCGGGGACCGATGGGAAGACAGAGCTTGACTACGTGCCACCGAGTGAAGGTTCCCACCAGCCCGGAAACGACCTGGACGAGCCCACCTTGCGCTTGGCGGGGACGGCCGCGCTCCCTGCTCACCCTCCCACGCCGCCACATCCCTGGTTTGTGGGAAACAACACGCATGTGCATCTCCACTCTGGGATCTGCCGGAAACACGCAGGACCGGGAAAAGACGACAGGAAGGAGCGTTGGAGAATAATGACCCTCGCTGGGGAAGAGGGTGGTTCGTAAGTTAAGGGAGGGCGTTAAGCAACCCGCCCCGGATGGAGACAAGAGAGCAAGGACGGAGCCCCGGGTTTCCCTAAACACGTGTGGTCTAGAAATGTAAGTTCTGATGTCTGCAACTTGCAGATAAAATCTACCATTCATGCAAGAATTTCCTTTTTCCTGCTACCATGCGGATGGAGCTTGAGGATGTGAGGCTCAGAGAAACAAGCCAGGCACAGAGGGACACATGCTGTACGATTCCACTTGCCTGAGGTCCCCAGAGTCACCAAAGCCATCAGACAGAGAGTAGAGCAGTGGGGGCGGGGGCAGGGATGGGGAGGGAGCAATCCGCGGGCCAGAGTTTCAGTTTGGGATGATGAAAATATTCGGGAGGTAGATGGTGCTGATGGTCACACAATATTGTGAATGTTTTTAATACCATTAAACTGGACACTTAAAAATGGCCAAGATGGGCCGGGCACGGTGGCTCACGCCCGTGATCCCAGCACTCTGGGAGGCCGAGGCGGGAGGATTGCTCAAGGTCAGGAGTTCAAGACCAGCCTGAGCAAGAGTGAGACCCCGTCTCTACTAAAAATAGAAAGAAATTATCTGGACAGCTAAAAATATATATAGAAAAAATTAGCTGAGCATAGTTACACATGCCTGTAGTCCCAGCTACTCGGGAGGCTGAGGCAGGAGGATCGCTTGAGCCCAGGAGTTGGAGGTTGCTGTGAGCGAGGCTGATGCCACGGCACTCACTCTAGCCAGGGTGACAGAGCAAGACTCTGTCTCAAAAAAAAACAAAAAGAAAAAATGGCCAAGATGGTAAATTGCACGCTGTGTGTATTTCACTGCAGTAAACCCACAGAAATCGGGTAAACCGCAAACATGAGTTGGCCGCTGAGGGAAGACCGGGCATGTCTCATGTGCCTTTATTCATTTCTATAATGAGCTTCCGCCGAAAGCTCCGCGCCGCTCAAAAACCAGCTATTTGGTTCGAGAGCTGCGGGAGTCCCTGCTACCTGGGGTGTTCCGACTCTTAATTGCAAAATAATTAGAGAAAATTGGTGACTTCTTTCATCCTTGTCTCATCTTTCATCTGCATCTAATGAAAGCTCTGCAGCTTGCAGGGTGAAAGGCAAAGTCCACAGGCTGCGGGTTTTGTTCTAATGATGCACTGAGCTTCAATTAAAAAAAAAAAAGCAAGTACAATGTTTTGTAACATTTGGATATGTTTTTCTAAATGTAATAAGGGGCATTTAATTTCTTTTAATGAAATGTTTTTTAAAAGCCCATCCCTTGAATTGCGGAGCAATTGACCGGCAAATGAGTATTGTTGGGTAGGGATTCTGTTTTCACCCGTAATAAATGTGAAAAAGTAAACAGAACCCCAAAACTGAGAGAATGCTCTCAAAATTAACTAAGCAAGTACACAAAAGAGAATCATATTCTCTTGCATCTAGAAACACAGGAGGGAGAAAACATAAAATAAGGCAATAGGAGGAAAAAAATCATTGTGTATTTGAATGACGTATGAATTGATAAGTCTAAATATTCCTTTACCAGTTACTATTAATTAAATGGTATCCACTAATGTAACACTTACAAAAGGGCAGAAAACAGCAAAGCAACTGTAACCATAGCTGAGACACTTAAGTAACTCTTCATGCAAAGCAATTCTTGCTAAGTTGTAACTACTTTGTTGCATTTCAAACACGCCATGCAACCAAACTCTCCAGGCCAAAGGAATAAATGAGTAAACTTGGGACCCTTGTCTTTAAAAGTCAGGCAGGTGAGAGGGGGAGGAGGGGAGGGGTAAATTCACACCTATGATGCACCTGTCTGCCTGTCTGGGATGGACTGGCTTATAGCTCTGACTCCGGCGGTGCAAATGCATAAGTGTAACCTAAACATTTGTACCCCCATACGATGTGGAAATAGGGTCTTTGCAGAGGTTCTGAGGTTACGACGAGGTCGTTAGGGGCAGTGTCATGACCTGTGTCCTCACACAAAGGGGGAAAATTGCAGCCAGAGAGACAGGCACAGAGAGAAGAGCACACACAGACACGGGGAGGAGGTGGCCGTGGCATCTCACGGCACCCCCACAAGCCAAGGACGGCACAAACACCAGGAGCTGCAAGACACGAGGAAGCTTCTTCCCCCAGAGCCGTCGGAGGGAGCACGGCCGGCCAAAGCCTTCATGCCGGACTTCCAGCCCTAGAACTGTGATCGGATGAACTTCTGTGGTTTTAAGCCACGTGTCTGTGGCACTTGCCACGGGATCCCAAGGAAACTAACGGAGGTGAATTATTGATCTTTCATCAAAGACTGTGATGGCCGGATTAGGTGGAGGCAGAGCAGGTAACATGATCCCACAAGCCCTCAGGATCACAAGAGATGGTTCTTTGGTTTGGGGGGGTTTTTTTGTTTGTTTCATTTTATTTTGTTTTATTTTATTTTGGGGGTGTTTTTTTGGTTTTATTTTATTTTATTTTATTTTTGGTTTTATTTATTTATTTTTTTATTTTATTTTTATTTTTTTGAGACAGAGTCTCACTCTGTTGCCCAGGCTAGAGTGCTGTGACGTCAGCCTAGCTCACAGCAACCTCAGACTCCTGGGCTCAAGAGATCCTCCTGCCTCAGCCTCCCGAGTAGCTGGGACTACAGGTACTCACCGGTGCACACGGCTAATTTTTCTATTTTTAGTAGAGACGGGGTCTCAGTCTTGCTCAGGCTGGTCTCAGACTCCTGACCTCAAGGGATCCTCCCACCTCAGCCTCCCAGAGTGCTACGATTTACAGGTGTGAGCCACCATGCCCAGCCCAAATAACGGTTCTTTAATAAAGTTCATATCGATTGTGAATAAAAAAGGCTCTGATGTGGATCCACTTCTCCATGGATCAGCATTGCAGAGTCTCCAATTTTGCTAAATCCCAACTTGTACGAATCCCCCCTGACACAACGCTCAGCCCCACTTTCCACGAGGGGATATTAAAGAAAAATGGCAGGACATTGGGCTCCATCCCACTGAGAACTGCACCGCAGGGACGGGAGGTTTTTGTGTTTTAATCTGAAGCAAGAAAACTCCGCACCTGAGCAGGTGTCAGGTTGGTAATGCAGGCGCCCGAGGGGTGCAGCCGGCCAGGGTTAGGCGGGCACGGGGAGGGACAGTCCCTCCCAGGAATGTATTAGATACTCACTGTCTCGGATGCATGGAAACTGCATCCTTCCCGCCTCAAATCTCACAGCAACAAGCATCGTACAGGGGAGACAGAGCTTCGCGACCGGTGTGTGATAGAGAAAATGAATCCCGGATGGCTGGTGCATGGGCCACAGCTCTGTGCAAGCAATGACTTGCATACAGCGAGCCCCACATCTTGTGTTGGTTCCACACACTCTCTCCCGGGAGCTGCAAGACCCTCACTGATGTGCCCCAGCCCGGCCCCCACCAGCCCCGCCCATCTCAGCAAAGGGACCCGTCCCCCGCACATGCCTCCGCTCCGGCCCCAACAGTCCACGCAATTCTGTCACCAGCCAGCCACCTGCCCCGGAGTGCGTGGGGGGCCCTCGGACCCCCACACACCTCTCTCTTAAACACACTTTTATGACCTCATAAAGCACGAGCGTGTTGCCAATACCTCACCCGGTTTGCAGGAAGCTGCAAAGATGCATTTGCACGGGGCAGATTAATAGCAGGAGGTTTATTAGCGCTGGGAGAGGAATAAGGATTAGCAGGCAAGTGCGTCGGGCTGCAGCCACCTTCCTGAGCAGGCGGGGGCCCGTCGGAGGGGGCCCAAGGGACCGTGTGGCTTCTGGGCAGCCCCACAGCCCCCGCCTACAGCTCTTTCCCTGAGACGGCGGTGGGCACCTCTGCAGCAGGAGGCCGGACACAGCATCCACCCCTGGGAGTCAGCAACACGCCCTGCATGCTCCCGGAAGGTGAAGGGGGTCCTTCCACCCCTGTTGTACAGGTGGGGAAATCGAGGCTGGGAGCTTCTCGGTGAATCAGCGGAGACCGTAGTTGTGCCATAAGAATTGTCACAGCAGGGCTGCGCGGTCCACACCCTGCAGATTCACCTAGCCCCGGGTGGGGGTGAGCTCCAAGCCCTTGGGGTGTCCTGTCTGATAAGAAGATCTTTATACACCTGGGCCCTCAGCCTGGACCCGCGAATCTGCATGGGCGACATGAGGTGTGGTGGGGTTGGGGGGACACAGCTCAGGGCAGAGGTTTCACGTGAGCCATGGGGGGTGATCAGGCCGGTGAGACAGGAGACCCCAGATCCGGGAGGACCAGAGCTGTCAAGGCTCCTGCCCTTGGCAATAGGGAGCCATGGAAGGTTGTTGGTGAGGGCAGCGCCCGGTAAGAGCAGGAGTCTGAGAAATGATCTCATCTCAAATCCTTCACCAATCACATCTGCAGAGACCCCGCTTACAGACTCAGCCCCATTCCTGGGTTCTAGGCTCGGCCACCCCGAGTGTGTGAGGCCCCCCCCAACATATGCCCAGGGTGGTGGAGTGAATCGTGCCCCCCCAAAAACCATGTCTACCTGGAACCTCGAATGGGGGCCTCATTTGGAAAGAGGGTCTTTGCAGACGCACTTAGTTACATTAAGATGAGACCATCCTGGATTAGAAATGGCCCTAAACCCAATGACAAGTGTCCCCCTAAGAGACAGCAGAGGAGACACAGACGCAGAGGAGAAGCCATGTGGGGACGGAGGCAGAGACTGGAGTGACGCGGCCACAAGCCCAGAGACGCCTGGAGCCCCCAGGAGCTGGGAGAGGCAGGAAGGAGCCTCCCCTGGAGCCTGCGGAGGGAGCGCGGCCCCGAGACCCCTGCGTCTCACACTCCTGGGCTCCGGGACGGGGAGGGTGAATTTCTGTTGTTTAATCCCAACCACGCTGAATGGTCTGTGCACGAGGAGGCGTTGCCACCTCCCTTTGCAGGAAAAACCATAAACTGTCCAGTTTGGAGGCTTCCCGGGGCCTTGGCCAAGCCCGGGGGGCTGAGTTGAGGGTGGCTGGTCCACCCCCCACGCCCTCCTCATTTGCAAACATGAAACGGCAACTTCACCCTCTGCTTTGTCGAGCGGCTGGTTGAACAGACGAACCGTCCGTGGGCGGAATCACGTGGCCTGTGGGCTCCCGAGGGCAGGGACCCCGTCCTGTGCCCACCAGGCCCCGGCACAGGGGTGGTCAGGTTCGACCGGGACAACGTATGCGACGTCCGAACTTGCACTGGACAAACACATTTGCTGGAGTAACTTCCTGACACGTGGGATCGCGACATCGGTGATGCCCGTGGGGGCTGCACCTGGAAGATGTCTTCCTCTTTCCCTAAATAACTGGGCTCAGTGACCAGGAGTTGGGGGCACGTCTGGTGGGGGTTTATCGGCCGGTGCACACAGCGAGGGGGTTCTGGGTCTTGGGGGAGCAAAGAGGCCCCGACTGGGGTGGGATTTCCCCCCACGCCACCACGGCTGCGGAAGTCCCAGTTTGGTGCCCCAGCACAAAACCAGATCCTACGGGAGCAGCAGTAACGTGCCACAGACTCCTGTTATTTTATTATTATTATTATTATTATTATTATTATTATTATTATTATTGTGTATATTTAAGGTGTACGTGATTTTTCCTTTTGAATTCTACCAAGCATTTATTTTTCAATTGAGAAAAAATTGCCTAGATTTCGGGTGTACAACAGGTTCTGAACTATGTCCACGTTGTGGAAGTTACCTATACCTCCTCCCACGGACTCACCTGGACTGGTGGTGGGAACAGGTGACGTCCACTCTTGTGGTGATGTTCAAGAGTAAGAGGCGTCGTTACTGACCACAGTCACCATGTGGCTCTGAACTATGTCCACGTTGTGGAATTTACCTACAGCTCCTGCCACCCACTCACGTGGACTGGTGGTGGGAACAGGTGACGTCCACTCTCGTGGCGATGTTTAAGAGTAAGGTACGTTGTTATTGACCACGGCCACCACGTGGCTCAGTAAATCTCTTGAACTGAATCCCTCCCATCTCACTGATGCTTTGTACACCTTGATGTGACCTGTCTACCCGCCATGCTGGATCCTGATCTCATCCCACGGGGACACGAGTCTGTGCCCTGTGACCGATATCTCCCCATTTCCACATCAGAGAATCCACAGCCGTGTTCGTGGCAGGACAATTCCCAACCGCCGAGATGTGGAACCCACCCAAGAGCCCCCACGACGAATGCATGAAGAAAACATGTACACACCACGGAATGCCATTCGGCCAGGAGGAAGGAAATCCCGCCACGTGTGGCACCATGGCTGAGCCGGGAGGACTCACGCTGGGTGAAATGGGACCGGAACAGAACGGCAAATGCCCACAGGGCCACCTGTCACGCCACCCTCCCATGGGGTGTCTCACTGGGCCAGCCGGCAGAGCCCTTCGGGGCCGACTGTGGGATCTTGGATATTCCGGGACCGTGTCAGCATCTTCCCCGGGACCAGCCGTGGCAGGCACCAGGCCCTGCATGTGTTGTCTTGGGTACCCGGAGAGGTTTGGGGTCACACGTGTGCGAGGCTGCAGAGGTGCCCGCGGGGCCAGACGTGCCCCTTGGAGGCCCACGAGTGCCATCGGGGCACAGGTACCCTGCACTCTCCACTCCTGAGAAACGCCTGTCACGATGCTCTCCCTTCTCTAAAAGTGTCAACTCTCTTCTCTGACTTTATTATCCAGCCAATACAGTCCCCTGTCGCCTGCTATTCCGACTTCGGAAACTTCACCGCCGGCCCCTTTGCAAAGCACACCAAGGCCACGTCATTCATCCATGAGATGCTTCAGAAAAATACTCGCATTGTGCCCAAAGCCCAGGTGGGGACTCAGGGACAGCTCTGCCGGCATGCGGGTCCCAGGGTGGAGCCCAGTGTGGCTAGAGCCGGGGCGTCCGCTGAGTGGTTCCCGGGGGCTCACCCTGATGTCACAGACAAAGTGACTGCAAATCATTTGTCCTAAAACTGACAAGAGTCATGCACAGTCAGCCCTGTCCTGAGTGCTCTGTCGGGCACTGACCCGTGGTTTTGAAAACTGAAGGAAGGCAGACGCTGTCCTCACCACGTCTCACCTGTCACTGCCTTCGGGCCCTACAGACTCGTGGGGCACTCTGCTGGGGACCTGTCACCAAACTCCCTGCTTCGGAGTGGTCTGTGAAGCAGCCATGCCCCCTGCAAGGAGCGGCACGCCCGCAAGTGACTGTTTACAGCAGCCGGTCCTTGGCCCCCTGGGGTCGGTTTACGTGGCTCACGCCCTGGCCCCGGCTGACCCGCTCCTATTTATAATGCCCCAGCGTCACCCAGCAACGGGGCACAAACACAGCTGAGCTGCCACCGCCAGTGCCGGGGGGGGGGGGTCTCAGACATACAGATCCTCTTTCCATACAACAGCCCAGAAGAGGTCAGGGGCTCCCCTGTGCCCCCGGCCAGCGCCCCCAGCCCTCGGGCAGCTGCGTCCTGGCGCTCAGCCTTGGGGCCCAGAGGAAGGAGAGAGGCTGTGTCATGGTGCTCCGCGGGCGGGCGGCATCCAGTTCCCTTCTAATTCGGAGGGTGGCACATTCCCTGAGGCTGAGATCACCCTGCTGAGCCCAGTGACAGGCACTGGTCGTCCTGTCCAGTGGCCCCACTTGGGTCAGAAGGGCGTGGCGAGGCTGGAGGCTGTGGCCTCTGCCGGCTTCTCCCCTCTCCCTTCCTCCTGGACTGGCACCCCGACGGCCCCACCGGGAAGGCATCTCCTCTGCCCCACCGGGAAGGCATCTCTGCCCCACCGGGAAGGCGTCTCTGCCCCACCGGGAAGGTGTCTCTGCCCCACAGGGAAGGTGTCTCTGCCCCACCGGGAAGGCATCTCCTCTGCCCCACCGGGAAGGCGTCTCTGCCCCACCGGGAAGGTGTCTCTGCCCCACCGGGAAGGCATCTCCTCTGCCCCACCGGGAAGGCGTCTCCTCTGCCCCACCGGGAAGGCGTCTCCTCTGCCCCACCGGGAAGGCGTCTCTGCCCCACCGGGAAGGCGTCTCTGCCCCACCGGGAAGGCATCTCCTCTGCCCCACCGGGAAGGTGTCTCCTCTGCCCCACCGGGAAGGCGTCTCTGCCCCACCGGGAAGGTGTCTCTGCCCCACCGGGAAGGCATCTCCTCTGCCCCACCGGGAAGGCGTCTCCTCTGCCCCACCGGGAAGGCGTCTCCTCTGCCCCACCGGGAAGGCGTCTCTGCCCCACCGGGAAGGCGTCTCTGCCCCACCGGGAAGGCATCTCCTCTGCCCCACCGGGAAGGCATCTCTGCCCCACCGGGAAGGCGTCTCTGCCCCACCGGGAAGGCATCTCCTCTGCCCCACCGGGAAGGCGTCTCTGCCCCACCGGGAAGGCGTCTCTGCCCCACTGGGAAGGCGTCTCTGCCCCACCGGGAAGGCATCTCCTCTGCCCCACCGGGAAGGCGTCTCTGCCCCACCGGGAAGGCGTCTCCTCTGCCCCACCGGGAAGGCGTCTCCTCTGCCCCACCGGGAAGGCGTCTCTGCCCCACCGGGAAGGCGTCTCTGCCCCACCGGGAAGGCATCTCCTCCGCGGAGACCTCAGTGACCCCTGGCAGCCCCAGCTGCCCCCAGGGTCCGCGTCCACCTGCCCTGTGTCTTTAAAAGGCATGTGAGGCCGTGCCAAGGGGGATGTCTAAATCCGTTTCTGCAGCTAATCTTGACCTGAGCTAATCCCCCTCGGAGGCGGCTTGCCTGGCCCTCCGGAATGTGTGAACCGAAGGCTGTGACCAGGTGAGCCCACAGAGGCCCCTCCTGGGCGCCTATTCATAGCCACCGGCTCTGCGGAGAGTCTCCCGGGCTGGCGGGGCTGAGCCGGCCCCTGCAGCCTCCGGGAGCTTTGGAATTTCTGGAGGGGCCGAGGGGGCGGGGCTGGCAGCTGTGTCTCTCCCGCCGCTGGTTTCCATTTTTATTTAAATCTCACTCCCAGGAAGATTTTTCTCTTTCCGTCTCCTTCGGGCTGAGTGAGACCCCATCTGCCCCCCCGCAGGGCTGCGCCCTCTTCCTTCCACGGAAATTCTTTTTGCTGTCATGATGCCCCACGTTTGACACGTCCCGGCCAAAATGACAGCGTGAAGCCCCAGCACGGGCTATAAGCCTTGAACGCATGATGCCCTGTGACGGGAGCCGGACACGGAAGGCCACGCGGTGCGTGACTCAGTTTACCCGAATGAACGTCCGGACCAGGCAGATCCACGGAGCCAGGAAGTGGATTCGTGGTTGTCGGGGGCTGGGGAGGAGGTGAGGGGTGACGGTAAATACTGATGGGGGGTCTTGTTTTTTTGGGGGGGTGGGATGAGAAAGCTCTGGAATTAGATGACAGTTGCACAACATGGTGAATGTTCTAAGCGCCACAAAATTATATACTTTTAATCGGCTGATTTTGTTGTGTTTTTCCTCAATAAAAATAAATTATTACCCCCCAAAACATCCTCCACAACCTCATCCACTGCAGAAGACAAGCCCAAGCCCTCAGTGGCCCCATAAGGCCCATGTCCTGCCCTGCCCTCCCCACGGGTATACCTCTAACCCTAATCCTAACCCCTAACCCTAATCCCTAATCCTAACCCCTAATCCTAACCCTAATCCTTAACCCCTAATCCCTAACCCTTAAGCCCTAGCCCCTAATCCTAACCCTAACCCCTAACCCCTAACCCTAACCCCTAATCCCTAACCTTTAAGCCCTAACCCTAACCCTAACCCCTAATCCTAACCCCTAACCCTAACCCCTAATCCTTATCCCCTAATCCCTAACCCTTAAGCCCTAACCCCAACCGTCCCTGCCACTGCACCCCTCACCAGCCATCCACCCAGCCACACCCGACCACTGCGGCGGGGCCTCTGCTCCCGTGGGTCCCCCCACCGTGTCCACACGGCCCCCAACTCCCGGCCTTCCAATGTCTCTGCACATGCCAGGTGGCCACGTGTCAGAACATGCACACACACATCTCACACACAGAACACACGCAACACACACATCACACACAAACCCCCCACACACCGCGTTGCTATGCCCCGTCCTGTGTTCTTTTTTTCCACAGCAGGAATCTCCCCAAGAGAGGGAGGGACACAGGTGGGCGGATCAACGACAAGTGGCAGGTAAAGGGACGGACGGGTGGACAGATAAATAGCATACAGGTGGCTGCAGAGAACACAGGTGCATAGGCAGATGTCTGAGCCGCCTCCCAGCCTGGGGCAGTGGCTGGGGGTCCCCTCCGGCTGTCAGAGCGTCCCCCAGACCCCCGTGAATGGGGTCCACGCACACCCGGCATCTGCTGGGATCCCTCCTCCAGCAGGTGCAAGGCGGGGGGGTTTCCCGGGAGACGGTGCAGGTTCCGGTCACCCCTCGCAGGACGGAAGGTCCACTGCACGGGAGGCTGGGGCAGGAAGTGCCATGGGGGCGGCGTTAGCAACGTGCACGGCGAAGGCTCAACACAGCCAGGCCCTGCTGACCGGACGGAGGCTGCCGGGGACGCCAGGAAGTCAGGCGCCAGCTGTCCCCTGCCAGCAGCTGCTCGACCCCGTCCTGGGCCACGACCCCAGCTGGGGACAGCTGCTCCATGGAGTGCAGGCACACCTGAAGCCGGGCCACATCCCTGGCCCGGAATAAACTGACGTGTGGGGCCAGGTGAGCAGAGGCGTCGGGGTAAGGACGTCAGCAGGTGTGTTAGGACGTCCACACTTCTGCTTGGAGGCCGAGGGCCCAGGTCAGTGGCGCCGGTTCTTGTTCAGGTCCCTGAAGAAGCGTGGGGCCTGCTGACAGCCACCTGGCTGCAGCCACTCAGCCGCGGCTGTCATTTCCCTGTGGCCCACGAGGTGGCGCCGGCCCCCACCGCAGCCGCGGAGCTCCCGCCAACGCGCTCCTTCCAGCCCCAGCGCCCGGCTTGGCGGTGGTGCCTGGCACATCCCCCCAGCTCCAAAGGCACCAAGAAAATCGGACGAGATACCTGATACGTCAAACACTGAATGAGGTAAACAAAAACACAGTTGACAACATGAAATAAATTTACGGCCAGGCGCGGTGGCTCACGCCTGTAATCCCAGCACTCTGGGAGGCCGAGGAGGGAGGATCGCTTGAGGCCGGGAGTTCGGACCAGCCTGGACAACACAGCAAGACCCTGTCTGTACTAAAAATAGAAAGAATTAGCCGGGCATGGTGGCGCATGCCTGTAGTCCCAGCTACTCGGGAGGCTGAGGCAGGAGGATCGCTTGAGCCCAGGAGTCTGAGGTTGCTGTGAGCGAGGATGACGCCACGGCACTCACTCTAGCCCGGGCAACAAAGCGAGACTCTGTCTCCAAAAAAAAAAAAAAAAGTTCCTGATGCACTTCCCTGATTTCCCCCAGTAGCAGACCCCAGATGGTGGCTCCGGACACAGCCCTTCAGTAACAACCAGACGTAATGCAGGGTTGCAGCCAGGCTCGGCCACAATTTCACGTCCCTCTGACCCACGGTCCTCAGCAGACATCTCACGATTTAGCCACACGATCCTCAGCCGCAGCTTCCAACAAAAATTTCACTGTGGCCTGAGCAACTGGAAGACAAGCTGCCTTTACCCGACAGGGAGAAGATGATGGGTGCAGAGAATACATTAGGAAAAGAGGAGAGCAAACTTCTGTGTCCCGTCCTGGGGGTGTGCGAATTAAACCAAGACTCGAGAATCTACCCTTTGAACGTCAGCTTTCTTTTCTTTCTTTTCAATTGCATATATTTACGTTCTACAATTTGAGGATTTGATATATGTACAGACAGTGAAATGATCACTACAGTCAAGATAATTAAAATATCCATCACCTCACATACTTGCTTTTGTATATACGGTGAGAATGCTTAAGATCTACCCTATGAGCAAACTTCAAGTATACGGTACAGTATCACTACAGATCTGTTGGGCAACAGACCTCTACAACTGACTCCTCCTGTCTACCTTTAGTAAACTTAGTTTACTAAACAACTTACTCCTCCTGTAAAACTTTAAGCCTTTTGACCAACGGCTCCTCCGTCCCCAGCCCCACCCTGGCGGCTGGCAATCACCGTTCTACTCTCTGTTTCTCTGTGTTTGACTTTTTTACATTCCACACAGACGTGGCATCATGTGGTATTCGTCCTTCTGTGCCTGGCTTATTTCCCTTAGCATAATGTCCTGCAGGTTCCTGTACCTTGTCTCAGATGGCAGAATTCTCTTCCTTGTCAATATTACGACTATAATCAGAGCAAACACCAGCACGCTCGTCTTGCACTTCCTCAGCCTCCAATTTATGTGCCTGGGAATGCAACAAGGCCAAGTGTGCTCAGCAGATTTCCAGGCATAAAATTCAGGCCTGTGGCTCTTTCCCAGAGCGCAGAATGGAATCGATCTTCATGCCTGGGAGCTGCCTGCCCGTCAGATACTTGCATCCCATGGTCAAGACTGCTGCCCTGGGTCCCGAGCTCTGGAATTCTCTGGGTGTGCAAATCTCACCTGACCTAGAGCAGTTCCCTCTGCAAACCCCAGCAGAGCCCTGCTCAGCGACCCAGCTACTGTAGGTGCTGAGAACCAAACATGCCCTCAGAGGCCAGCTCTGTGGGAGACAGGACCGACTAAGTACCTTCAGCTCAAAAGTCCAGAGACCCCCCACTCAGCATCCTGCTTAAAAGTTAGCTGTTCTCAAAAGCATTGAAACCAGAGATTCAAGCAAAATGTGTACAGGCATGCTCATAGCAGCATTATTCACAGTAGCCAAAAGGCAGAAACAACCCAAGTATCCTTCAGGGGTGAGTGGATAGACACGACGTGGTCCATCCACAGGGTGGAATAGTACGCAGCCATGAAAAAGGACCGAGGCTCTGACACCTGGTATGACGTGGATGAGCCCTGAAGACACGCTGCTCCGTGGGAGACGCCAGACACAAAAGGCCACACAGAGTGTGACTCCGTTTACCTGAAATGTCCACAACAGGCAAATCCAGGGAGACAGAACTTGGACCGTGGGTGTCAGGGGCTGGGAGTGGCGGAGAGAGGAGAGCTTTCGGGGTGACGGCAAACAGATGTGGAGTTTCCCTCTCAAGTGATGAAAATGTCCCCAAATCTACTGCGTTGACGCTCGCACAACTCTGTGAATATACTTCGAGCATCCTCAAAGCCACTGACTGGGGCACGTTAAATGTGTGACTTGTCGGACACGTGGATTAGAGCTCAATAAAGCTCTTTTCATAAAAAAAATCAAGCGATGTTATAAACCGTATTAATAGAATAAAAGACAAAAGCCACACGATCATCTCCATAGGTGCAGAAAAAGCATTTGAAAAAAAAATCTAACACCCTTTCATGATAAAAACTGCGTAAATCAGGGAGGAGCGGGACTTTTTCAACCCAATAAAGGGCTGGGGTCTGGCTCACGTCCACCTCAAGGTGCAGCCCTGCAGGACACAGAGACACTGGGACCCCAGCACTGAGCCCTGGGAGTGTCCCTAAGCCCGGGGGACAGCAGAGACCACACACACCGAGGAGACGATGTCCTGGGCTTGCTGAAGTCCCCACGCACCCTCCCCGGGCAGTGAGATTGTCACCCAATAGGGTCCCAGGATGAGGGGCTTCTCCAGGGAGGGACCCAGCGTCAGACCCCAGCGGTCAGTCCTGTGGTCCCTCAAACGCCGGGTGCCTGGGGAAGAACCCGGTGATCGGAGCCGGCTGCTGTCCCACCCCTTCCGAGCCACCAGCGCACCTTGGTGGATTTCGATTCATCTACCCGATGCGCGTCACAGAAAAATGTGACTTTGTGACTCCGCGTAAAATAAAAATGTCACCGAGGAAATGAACTACGTTTCATTAAAAACATGTAACAAAGCAAATGTTACCGCAGACTATTTACAACGAAGCACTTTTCTGTTACTTTAAAAACAGATTACACAAACACTGCCACAATGTTTTAGATCAAACGGGCGCCCATAAATGTCAGCTAAAGTGGTTTTTTTTTTCCTTTCTGTCTCTTTTTTTTTTTTTTTGGTAGAACTTTTTCCCATTAAAACAGTTAGATTTTGTCTAGAATTATTACCTCCTTGAACAAAAAGCACATTTTTGTCTCGGGGAGGAACAAAAAAAAAACCACACAATTATGCTATTCAATGTGTGGCCACAAAGATGTACTGTAATATAAAGTCATAAAAAAGGAAAAACAATATAAAGTATGAGTTAGAGAGATTAAATTACCTAATAGCAACCGGAGCAGGGGAAGGCAGGTTTCCTTTATTGAGAGAGCTTTTACGAACGTGTAATCAATAATAAAGTTTATACATCCTGTCTGATGACTTGATTAAAAAATTCTTCTATTTATTAAATAAGCCCGTGTCCCCTCGAGAAGTAATGAAACAGCCGCCACGGGCCCCGGGGGTCATTTTTCTCTGGGGGGATGGTCGGCATTCCGCACAACTCTGCCACATCCGGGGGTGGCTTCCCCGAATGCTGACTGCGGAGGTTGAAGCAATGTGAGTTTATCTCAAAGAGACGACTTAATTTCATTCCCATTCCTTCCCTCGAAAGACAGGACAGTGGGACCCCGAGTTTTCCATATGTTGCCATTTCTGCAGAAAAATCACACGGTTCACATGCAGGACAATTTCTATTTCCAACCTGGAGGAAAATAGCAGAGAGCTTTGATATAATGACAAAGGCATTGGATGTCTGAGCGGGAGCCTCCCAGCCCTGCTGCCGGGTTCCCCGGGCAGAGGATGCTCAGGGTGCATCTTTGAACACGGACACGGGTACCTGCCCGCTCCTTTGTGGGGGGGTGGGGGGGGCCATCACGGAGCTACTCATGTCTGCAGGAGGCATCTCTGGTCCTAGATTTTACAGCGGCAATTATGCTTCTGGGGTTCCCACCTCCCAGCCTCAGCCTGTTTGCCGCCCTGCCGGGGGGTGGGGGAGTGACTTTGGGCGGAGAGGCCAGTGGGAGCTTGAGAGGTCTAAGAGGGAGAGCATCCATGCGGTCAGGGGCTCAGGGCTGGCTTGGAACCTCAGCCCCACCGTACATGTGGGAGGAAGCACCCCAGGAAACTCCCCGGCCGGGAGGGGCGTGACGGTGCCCACCCAGAGGGGTGTGTCATCCATGCCAGGGTCAAGTGCCTGCCAGGGTCAGGTGCCTGCCGGGGACACACAGCCGGGCGGCCCATCTCCCGCCTGGCCGGCAGTGGCATTTGCCTTCGTGACCCTCCTGAGTGTGTAAGTGAGACCAGGCGGGCAGGGGCAGATTTCCTGCCACTGTCCCTCCCTCGGTAGCACCCCTTCCTGCCGGCCCCCACAGCACACACACACACACACACACACGCCCAAACATACTGTCACACGCTCACACACACCCGCACATGTTCACACACACGCACACCCCCATACACAGCGGGGCACACGCTCAGACACGCACACGCACCCACACGCACACACAGGCACACGGTGACACACGCACACACATGGTAACATGCACACACACAGACTCACACATCATGGCGCACACTCAGACACGCACAGCCCCACTCCCACCACCAGCACGGACGCAGCGTCTCACACGCACACAAACACACACTGTCGCGCACACACCCCCACCTCCACGGATACTTTATTCCTAAAACAGGAGTGCGGACACCAAGCCGTGGCGAGTGAAGAGATTTCGGGCGATATCGTCTTGACCGAGAAGCTCCAACCACCAGGACTGTGGACACAGGGCTCGCCCCCTCTTCCCGTCCCCAGCGGAATGTTCCAGAATGGCGGCCACTGTGCTATGTGATGGGAGCATCCCATAATATCCAAGGGTGAGAAGACAGTAAAAGAAATGGCACATTTTTAGTTATGAATGAACATCTTTTTTTTCCTAAGTCACCTCAATTTCCAAATTAATGGCGTTTAAATGAGTAGGGGGGGTGGGCTTGGGGGTGTTGATTTGGGGCACTCTAAAGAAACTCTTATTCTGCACACAAATGGCTCTTGGGACATGGCTGGTCCCCCACACCCTCCCGGGGAGGGCAGGGGGTGGGCTGCGTCCAGGAGACCCCCCCCCAGCCTCTCCAGCTATTGTTCTCCCTGGAACAAGCGAGCTCACTGTCATCTGCTTGACTCACTTATTGGTGGAACAGACTTTGATTAGAAACCCACCCTGGAGGCCGGGCGCGGCGGCTCACGCCTGTAATCCCAGCACTCTGGGAGGCCAAGGAGGGAGGATCGCTCGAGCTCAGGAGTTTGAGACCAGCCTGAGTAAAAGCGAGACCCCGTCTCTATAAAAATAGAAAAATTAGCCGGGCGTGGTGGCGCATGCCTGCAGTCCCAGCTACTCGGGAGGCTGAGGCAGGAGGATGGCTTGAACCCAGAAGTTAGAGGTTGCTGTGAGCGAGGCTGACGCCACGGCACTCTAGCCAGGGCAACAGAGCGAGACTCTGTCTCAAAAAAAAAAAAAAAAACAAAAAACCCCAAATGGAGGTTTTACGCACTCTTTCCTGAGCCGAGCAGTGCAAGGCTAAAAAAAAAAAAAAAATGCTAGCAAGGCCAGGAATGCCTTAATCCTCCTGCCCATAATAGCAAAACCGCAGGGATGCATCCTTCCCCCAGCTGCCCTCCCAAAATAGAGCCACTCAGCCCCGCGGCTATCGAGTGACCGGCACAGCGGTGAGCGGACAGATGCCGTCTGCAGGCTGCGCTCGCGACGTTTTTAGGGCGCTGAAGTCCCGTCCGTTTGTCCTGCAGCCAGGAATGACCTCCCCTGCCCAGATGCCCAGGCGCCCCGGGGCAGGTGGGCTCGGTGGCATTTGATCTGCCTTGTTCCTCTGTGCGGAGGTGGCGGAGGGCCAGGACGGGACCCCCAGTCCCCCAGTCTCCCCCGGTGACAGGCGGAATCACATCTCCCGCTCGCTGACGGTCTCACATGCACCCTTTGCAGGTTTTTTGGGGTCTTCTCCCCAGCACGCTCTCACGGTGCTCACTCACCCGTGTCCCTTTCATTCACGAGCCGAGACGCAGCTCCGGCGGCCCCTGGGCTGTCAGCCGTCCATGTCTCCATCCTCTGAGCCCCAACGAGTCCCTCTTCCTGGGCGTTCAGAGCACACAAGATACGGGGTCCGGCCGTTGCTTGGGGGTGCGACCAGTTGAGCACGAGGGCCGACACATTCCTCTGCTCATGAGCGGAGGATTTCTGTGTTCAGTGACAAAGGCTAAAGTGCTGATAAAACAAGTAGGCGCACACTTTGGCCAGGGGGCAGGTTTGCTTCCTGGGTGCCTGGTGCAGCCCGAGCCGTGCGGGGGCAGGTCCGGGTGCCCACGGCCTCTGCAGAGAGGGGGGCTCTGGCCCCTGCTCCCTGGCTGTTTCTCTGGTGGTCCTCACAGCAGACTGCCCCCAAGGTGAGCTCTCCTTGCCCCACACCTGAGACGCAGCACACCTGGCTCCTTCAATGTCTAGATTCACAGGCGGGAAATCCCTTCAGGCCAGACGCAACCAATCCAGCCCTCCTGGGAGCAGAGGCTCCTGCCCCCATAGCCACCCCAACCCCGCAGGGTGCCAGGGAGAGAGCGGGTACAGGAACATGCCAGAGAACTGGCGCCACAGGGCAAGGATGGGGTGAAAATCCACATTTGGGCTGGGCACGGTGGCTCACACCTGTAATCCTAGCACTCTGGGAGGCCGAGGCCGGAGGATCACTTGAAGTCAGGAGTTGGAGACCAGCCTGAGCAAGTGCAAGATCCCATCTCTACTAAAAATAGAAAGAAATGATTTGGACAGCTAAAAATATACATAGAAAAATTAGCTGGGCATGGTGGCACATGTCTGTAGTCCCAGCTACTCAGGAGGCTGAGGCAGGAGGATCGCTTGAGCCCAGGAGTTTGAGGTTGCTGTGAGCTAGGCTGACACCACGGCACTCTAGCCAGGGCAAAAGAGCAAGATTCTGTCTCAAAAAAAAAAAAGAAAGAAAGAAAGAAAGAAAAAGAAAAAAAATCCATATTTGAACCATCAAAGCCATCTTGATAATTCTTTGCATTATGAAAACGATGCAAAGAAAGAAATCAAATTATATATAGTATCTATACCGAGTCTCCAACTTAGTATGGTTCAACTTAAAATGTTTAGGCTTTACAATGGTGCAGAAGCCATCAGTAGAAACTGTCCTGTGAGAGCCCACATAACCTTTCTGTTTTCACTTTCAGTGCCGTATTTTGTAAATCACAGGAGATGTTTCACACTTTAGTATAAAACAGGCTTCGTGTTAGATCATTTTACCCAACGACTGGCTGACGTAAGTGTTCAGAGTGTGTTGAAGGCAGGAGAGAGTAAGCTGTGATGCTCAGCGGGTTAGGGGCATCGAATGCAGCTTCTACGTAGGACGTTTGCAACTTAGGACAGGTTTATTAGGAGGCAGCCCCAGCGTGACTCAAGGAACATCTGTAATATAACATAATATAATATGACATAATATAATATCATACAGTGTTATATATGCATATATAACATAGTACACATATAGTATATGTTATGGTGTATACTATGTATACATGTATAAGAATATAGGCAACATATGTACGTATATGTTACATAATATATATCTAATATCATATGTTACAAAATACATAAAATGTATAATTATACAAGGCATATTATGCATATTACATGGTTATTCCAAATAATAATGCTATGCATGATAATTACATATTGTATTCCACAGTATTTTTAATATGTCACTATAATACATACAACTTTTTGTGTGCATGTACACGTATGTCTCAGAAAGCCTTGGCTGTCTCCTAGCAATGAAACCTCTACATCCAGCGTGACCTTTCTCTGCTTAGGGTTCGGGTTAGGGGTAGGGGTAGGGTTAGGGTCAGGGTTAGGATCTGCCACTTTCTCCGCACACACGCTGGCTCTGTAAACACGTGGCATACACGTATTTATCTTAAAGGAAGTGTACGATGCAGACTGTTTGCAGATTCCTGTTTGTCCCCTAAAAGCACATCATGGACATCCTTCCCCTCGGAGCTGAGAGGTCGTCCTCACGCCCCTCCCTGGGCACCCTTCACCTGCCCCAGGTCCCGGGGCACAGCCGCTGTCCTGCCCTTGCTCCGGGGCCCGTGTGTCCCGGGTCCCTGTCTGGGCGCTGAGCAGGGGCCACACCTCATTCTTGCTATGCTCCTGAGCCTCCACCTGCATGATCATGGGGGGCCATGGGTGGAGGCCGAACCCCAGAAACTCACGGTCAATCTTGAATCTCACCCCATGGATCGATCCACTGATCCATCATCCATCCGTCCATCCACCTACCTCTTCAGCTATCATTTACCTATCGACCATCAATTACCTATCAATCATCTGTCATCAACCTATTTCTCATGTACCTATCCACCTACCTGTCGTATCTAAGGAGCTACCATCTATCTATCTATTCAAAGTCTCTATATCCACTGATCTATCATCTGTGTCACCTCCCCACCCATCCTCTGTCTCATCCATCTTCCTCGTCCTCTCTGACCATTTACCCCCCTTCCCTCTGTGCCCAGAAGGAAACTCAAGCCCACCACCGAGTCACACCTCAAGCATCCAGGTGTCAACCGTCCCCGTTCACTGGCGGAGGAAGAACTGAAATTGTTTTAGACAGCGAGACCAGGTTTGGGTTTAAAGTGGGTCAGGGAGGGAGGCAGAGTGAATAACCCACTTTGTGCAACCCAGTTCCGACTCCCTCTCGCTAGAAAATGACAAGTCGACAGAAAAGTCCACAAACTGCCGAGCGAGAAGCGTCTTGAGCCATTTGTGTCACGGACAGCTGAGGGGACAGACGGGCGGTATTGGGAAGGTCCTGCTGCTCCCACCGAAAGCGTTGGCCGTCGTCGAACAGTTAGAAATGCCACCAACTCTCCGAGAGCCTGGTATGGCATCCCCAGAAAAGCTCTGTTGCCACCAAAACCCGTCCTGTCCCGCCCGCGATACTGCGCTGGATAGACACAGACCACGCCACAAATGCCACAGTGTCCTGGACCCCAAATAGTCCCCGTGTCCGCCTCCCCCCAGCCAGGGGCGCAGAAAACAGTGCGTTTGTGCCGTGCAAGTGCCTGGTGCTGGTTGGGAGCCGCAGATCAAGAGTTAATGACATAGTTCAGATTCTGGAGGCACAGAGTCATGTGGCTTTAATGCCATGCGTGGCTGTGACTTCCTGAAATCTGCTGGGACGTAACCTCTGGGGCATGAACGAGAGGCCTTAAAATAACCTGAGTTATGTGCTGCCAAAACAAGACCGGGACTTCAGCTGTTCCCCCCAAGGGCGTTTTCCGCACGCAGGCTCCGCGGGAGAACAAACGCAGCGGACGGTGCCGGCTGAGCCAACGTCCCCTTGAACCCTCGGGAGGGAAGGACCCTGGGGTCTGGGGCCATGTCACCAGACCCATGCTAAGCTGTTTAAGCATGACACGGGGGTCTCTGCTGGCATGGAGCAGATAGGCACATGCACGCCTGCACTTCCCCAACTCATCCTCCGTGCAAGGGTCCTGGGGTTACATGGCAAAGTGCCACAAACTGGGTGGCTTAAGACAACAGGAATGTGTCCCCTCCCAGTCCTGGAGCCCAGGGGTGTGAGACGCAGGGGTCTCGGGGCCGCGCTCCCTCCGCAGGCTCCAGGGGAGGCTCCTTCCTGGCTCTCCCAGCTCCTGGGGGCTCCAGGCATCCCTGGGCTTGTGGCCGCGTCACTCCAGCCTCTGCCTCCATCTCCACGTGGCTTCTCCTCTGCGTCTGTGTCTCCTCTGCTGTCTCTTAGGAGGACACTTGTCATTGGGATTAGGGCCCTGCCTAACAACCTCCTCTTAACTAATTACATCTGCAAAGACCCTATTTCCAAACAAGGTTCCATTCCTATGTTCCCGGGGTAAACATGTGGATTAACTCACAAGCATTCATTCATGGGATATTTACGGAACCTGATCCCACGGCTCAAGCTCCAAGTTCGGGGGTGTCCAGGGTCCCTCTGTCCTGCAGCGTCCCCTTCGGGAGGCCTGAGACCTCAGCTCCAAGTCCAGCTGGGTCTGCACACAGCTCACCTGGGCACGTCCACTGCCCCATTCAGGCCAAGGTGTCTCCCCTGGACCCACGGCCACCTTCTCAACCACCTTTTCCATTTGAAACAGCTTCATTGAGTTATAGCTCACAGGCCACCCAAGTCACCCCTCCACAGTGTACAGTCACGTGGCTTTACTGCACACACAGGTGTGCACTCAGCCCCACAACTGCAGAGCATCACGTCACCCCGAAAACAAACCCTGCGTCCTTTAACTATCACTCCCCTCCCTCCCTGTCACCGCCCAACCCCAAGAAACCACGGATCCACTTCTTTCCCTATGGACGTGCCCCTTCTGGACATTTCATATAAACGGAATCACACAACACAGGGTCTCTTCTGTCCAGGTTCTATCACCGGCCATGAGGTCTTCAAGGTTCATCCTCACTGTAGCAGGGGTCAGAGCTCGTTCCTTTTCCTGGCTGTATAGTATTCCACTGCACAGCCAGACCACATTTTCTTTATTTGTCCACCAATGGGCATTTGCATCGTTGTTTCTGGTTTCTGGCTATTGTGGTTGATGCTGCTATGAATTTTCACGTGGGAGGTTTTGCGAGGATGTATGTTTTCACTTCTCTTGGGCATATGCACAGGAGTGGAGTTGCTGGTTCATATGGTCAGTCCACGTTTAACCATTTAAGGGACTGCCAGACGGCTTCTCATCACTCAAAAATACAAATCAGACCGGGCGTGGTGGCTCACGCCTATAATCCTAGCACTTTGGGAGGTTGAGGTGGGAGGATCACTTGAGGCCAGGGGTTCAAGACCAGCCTGGGCAACATAGCAAGACCCTGTCTCTATTACAAATAGAAAAATTAGCTGGGCATCATGCATGCCTGTAGTCCCAGCTACTGGGGAGGCTGAGGCAGGAGGATGGCTTGAACCCAGGAGTTGGAGGCTGCAGTAAGTTGTGATGACGCCACTGCACTCTAGCCCGGGTGACAGAGCGAGACCCTGTCTCAAAAAAGTAAAAAGTACAAATCAAACAGGGTCACCCCTTTGTGTAAGATTTGCAATGGTTTCCTGTCCTGTTACTACAAGTCCCTGCTGACCGGCCCAGGCTCCCTGACCCCAGCCTCATCTTATCCTGCCCACCTGAGAACCAACTCCTCCAGCTCTGTGGACACCCTGAACTCACTCCTGCCATGGGCTCCTCACTGGGCTGTCTTCTCTCCCCGGGACCCTTCCCCACATTTGGGGGGCCGGCGCCTGGTCCTTTGTATCCCTGGACCCCCCTCCGGACCTCCCTGCCCAGAGGAGAGGCCCAGACCCCCTGAGCACACCCCGGATTCCAGTTCTCTGGGGAACACACAGTCACCCCTGTCCCCTGCCTGCAGTGACTGGCCAACGTCCTCAGCCCCCATAATTAATAATTCCTGGCTTTATTATGTTTAGAAAATCAAAGCTGAGCATGCAGCCTTACTGTTCTCAGCAACATGTGGTTCTAGAAACTAGTTTGCAAATTTTTTTTCACCTCTGGGTGGGACAACCCCAGGGTCATTTTCATTTTCTTTATACTCCATAGTTCCCACGTTTTCTCCGGTCAGTACCTATTACTTCTCCAACCAGAAAAAAGAAGTGATTTTTACAGCAGTGATGTGAATCTCTACCCCTGGCTATCCGAAATGCAGCCCTGTGTCATTAAGGAAAACGTGCCTTCCGCCAACGGCACTCCGAGTCAAATGTAGGTCTTAAGAAAGAAAAAAAAAAACAAAAAACCCAGCTTTTACCAAACTGGGCATATCCTGCCCTCATTCCCAAGTTTCTTAAAATTGTGCTGACTGAAATAGAAGAAGGTACCACGTCTGAGATCTAAGAGTTTTTGCCTCATTTAAGTTTAGAGGGAAAATATGTGTCATAGCAAAAGTCGTCTAAGGTTTTCATGAAAGAATCATCCAGAAAACTATTTTTCTTAAAGAAAAATTTGCAAACTGTTTTCTAGAGCCACACATGGCTGCGAACGGCACGACTGCATTCTCGGCTTAGATTTTTCTGAACGTATTTGTAGCCCGGCCTTTTGCAAAATAATTTTAAGTTAGATTTCTTTTGAAATCACAAGAGTGTCGTTATCGGAAGTTTGGAAGGTTGTGGACCGTGTTGAGCTACAGCACTTCTGACGGCCAATGTGTGGGATCCTCCTCCAGCGAATTCTCCAGCTCTGCAGACACGGACGGGGGGGTCCCACGACTCAATCCCATCGTGACGCTGTCCACCGGGGGTCAGCGCATGCCCTGCAGGTGAAGGACGGTTCCACAGGGCCACCCCCACCTCAGATGCCAGCAGCAAAGGACTGAGGCCCCCTCCCCAATCCAGGATGCTGTCGTCTCGAGATCCTTCACTGGAGGAATCGGCAGAGACCCTATTTCCAAATAAGTTCCCCCTGTGCAGTTCCAGGTGGACGTGGATTTTAGAGAGACACGACTCAACCCACCACCGGATGCATTACTAGGGGTGGGCCAAGGTCGTGTTCAAGGTTGCCGCCTGCCAAGCCCAGGACCAAGCACCCCGGGAAGAGGATGGGAACCCCCAGCTGGACTCGGGCATTTCTCCTCATAGAGAAGAGGGGACGACAGGGGCCCCCGCCCCCGCCCCACGGGTCTCAGAGACTCAGAGGCTGCCGGGGCAGTGCAAAGGCTTCAGCTGCATCAGAAATCTGCCAAAGGATTGGGGTGACCCAACATGGAGGTGCCCCAAACGTGGCTCAACAGGATGCTCCCCCAGAGACGGCTGCCACGGCTCACATGCCAACCCCACAGAGAAACTGCACTTGGAGGAGTTCTCTGATAGGAGGTCACATTCTTAGCACATGCCAAGAGCCGATCTTCGGCTTTGACCCGAGTCAGTCCATCCAAGGCTCAGTGGGAGACTGTGCTGAAGGCAACGACACAAATGAGGAAACCAAGGCTCAGAGAGGGCAGGTCGGGGACAGCTCACCAGGGGGTGACACATGGAGATAAACTCCTCCCTCCAGGAAGGGAACTGTTGAAGCACCCTTCCCAACAGCCCCGAGGCAGAAACAACCCCAGTGTCTACCAGGGCTGAGTGGATAAAGAGAACATGGTCCGTCCACGCAGTGGAATACTACGCGGCCATGAAAAACGAACGAGCTCTGACAGCTGCCATGACATGGATGGACCTTGAAGACACGATGCCCAGTGACAGACGCCAGGCACAAAAGACTCCACTTACAAGAAATGTCCACAACAGGCAAACCCACAGAGACAGAAACTGGATTACTGAGTTATGTGCACATATGGAAGTGACGTTCATCGGGTGTCGGGCAGGTGCGGGGGGAGGAGGGGATGGGAATATTCACACCTAATGGGTGTGGTGAGCCCCGTCTGGGGGATGGGCACGCTTGTAGCTCTCACTCAGGTGGGATAAAGGCAATTTATGTAAGCTAAACATTTGTACCCCCATTATAAGCTGAAATTCAAAAAAAGAAAGAAAGAAAGAAAAGAAACTGGATTACTGGTTGTCAGGGGCTGGGGAGAGGTATGGAGAGTGACCACTGATGGGGTCTCCTTACGGGGTGATAAGAATGTTCTAGAAGTAGACAGAGGTGGGGGCTGGACAACATGGTGAATGTGCTAAATGCCCCTGAACTGTGGTTCGCTTTAAAACGCTTCATTTTATGCCAAGTGGAATGTACCTCAATAATAAAACTGAAAGTAAAAATCTCAGAGGCAGCTAGATGTGTCTTTGCAGCTCCAGCACGTTTGGGGGTGCAGGCAAGAGAGAGGGGTTCGTTAAGGGGCACCTGACAGCCCAGGGAGTGGGGGGCGGGGGGCGTGGAGACCCAGGCTTGGGCGGCACAGATGAGAACCCCCACTGCAGGCGGGGCCCTCCGGGGACACCCCCCGAGACCAAGAGACAGTGACGCCGGGGGCTCAGCCTCCTGCACGGGGCCCCCCACAGCCCTGCCCTCTGGGGCGCAGGGACCTCAAGCCCAGCCCGGGAAGGAAGGCGTGAAGGGCTGTCATGCGGCCACCTGGACTCCCACCTGTGCCCAGGTGAGAGGGGCCGGAAAGCCGCCTACGCAGAGCAGCTCCTGGTGCAGAGAGGCCACCTACGCCCCGGTCACCGCACCCTTGTGTCTGCAGGGATGGGGTCATTGTACCAGGGGCGCAGATGGGCACCCCACCTCCAGGTCACGGCCCCCTGGGACGGGCCAGGAGTGTAGGCAGAGAGAAGACCGTGCCCAGCCACGCAGCCCACGCAAGGACACAGCCGCCTCCCGCCCCTGCCGTCTCGGGGATGCTACAGAAATCTCACCCCCCACCCCTGGCAGAACTTTGAGAGGAAAGCAGACCCCTCCTCTCCCTCCAAATGCCCCCCAGAAACCCGCCTCCCTCCCCAAAGCACCCGCTGCGCACTGCGATCCGTCCTCTGAAACACCTCGCGCTTGTGCAGCTGGAACGAGCCAACCTTGGCTCCCAGCGCCCCCAGAAAGGACGGAGCGCGCGTGGGAAACCCGGTTCCCGGTGCGCTCCGGCGTGCGCCAGGTTCGCTCAGGGACACGGATGACGTTCATTACGATCTCGAACGACACCAGAACACACTGAGTTGCGCGGTGCACCACACACAGAAAATTGCCCTTTGCACCTGCTTTTCAGATATTTCCTCCTCGACGGCTGGTAGAAGAATAAACCCAACGATGCGCGCGACCACCCGGCCTCTGCGTCTGCTTGTTCCAGCGGAAGAATCTTCTTTCCGATTTCCAGCTGCGGGTTCTCAACCCCGCAGTCTTTCCCAGCACCCCCGACACCCCGAATCCCGCATGCACCGCCGATCTCTGTTTGCATCGGCGGAAGCGTCATCGTCTAACCTGTGGACAACTTGCACGGGGCAGCAGGATTTATATGCAACGTTGCGCTTCTCATTCTCCGTCCCCTGGAGAGAATTCAGCTTTCCTGGCCCCGAGTGCGTCTTAGGGAACGTGCGAGCGGCCGGGGCGCGCGGTGCTGCTGCCTCGGCAGGTTCTCACGGGCAGACTGGCTGCTCTCCGCATCTCAGTTTATGGATGCAAACGCAGCCTCCTTTGCCCTTCCTGAGCGCCCGCTATTCCATTTACACGCTCCCACTTGTATTAATTCGTAATTTCTGACCGCGCTTCCCTTCTTTCCCTCCCCTTTTACAATGGAGATGTTATTGGTTAGGTAATAAGAGCAACCTGGGGTCCCCGCGATGCGAGACGCATTCCTGCACCTCGGGAGGATATTGAATACGCTTCATTATTCCCCTCCGCACCGGAGCGCACTCCGCCATCTGATTACCTGACCCACACTGGCGTCTCCGAGGGACATCCGTCACCCCGGCCCGGCGCGCCCACGGAGCGCTGAATATTCAGATTAAATTGGGACCTTTTTCCCTATGAATAAGGAATTTGATTCGAGTCTATAAAGTACACCGTCTCCGGGGAGAGGAAATTGAGTTGGAGGTTGCTGAAGGCAAGGGAGAAAATCGTATTATCCAAATACAAAATTCTTTTCCGCCATCATCAGAACCTGAAACGGAGCCGTGGGGAGCCAAGGGGCCAAGGAGAGAGAATTCAATTAGAGAGGAAAATGGAAAACGGGGGCGCATTTTTCAACTTGCCTTTTATTTTCCCAAACAAGTGGCAGCAAGGAGCGATCGGCGCAAAGCGGCTGTTTGTCAACGGCTGTGACACTCTTGCAGGTGACTCGGGAAGCCGTCGCCGTGAGTTACAAGAAGGTAAAGCCTCTACCGGGTGCTCTCGCTCCAGGGAGCTAATGAAGTCCCCCTTGGGGACCCAGGGAACCCCGAGAGGGAGCGTATGTTTTCAATCCCGTCCTCTGGGGGTCTGGGAGGAGGCATGAGGGAGCCCAGGCCAAGCTGTGACAGGCGTCTTAAACGTCCCGGAGAGGATGTGGCCGGCCGTTATGCCCCCGGTGCCCCTGACTCAAACACGCACTCAAAGAAACCACAGGACTGGTTCGCAGCACACCTCCAGCACAGGAAAGGTGCAAACCCGCACAGCATATATCCACAGCGACTTCTAAAAAAGAAAAACTCAAGACTCTCTTGTGAGATCTGGCAGGAGCCATCACCTCTCACTTGGGCCCCATGTTTAAAATACACCACACTGACCACCCCTGCAGGGCTGGACACCTCTGCCGGGAAGGGTCAGAGCCACAGGGTGCTGGGTCTTGTTCTGCTAGAATCTGCCGGTTGTAACAAGCACCCAGTGTGTAAGCGTGGTGGGGCTGTCCTACCAAAGCACCAGGACCAAGTGGCTTTGAAAGACAGGACTGTGTCCCCTCCCAGTCCCGGAGCCCAGGAGTGTGAGACGCAGGGGTCTCGGGGCCGCGCTCCCTCCGCAGGCTCCAGGGGAGGCTCCTTCCTGCCTCTCCCAGCTCCTGGGGGCTCCAGGCGTCCCTGGGCTTGTGGCCGCATCACTCCAGTCTCTGCCTCCATCTCCACGTGGCTTCTCCTCTGTGTCTGTGTCCCCTCTGCTGTCTCTTAGGGGGACACCTGTCACTGGATTCAGGGCTCACCCCAATCCAGGATGATTTCGTCTCGAGATTCTTGACTGAGTTACATCTGCTGAGATCCTATTTATTTCCAAGCGAGGTCCCACTCCCAGGTTCCGGGGTTAGGACGTGGACCTATGTCTTGAGGGGACACCACTGAACCTCCTGCACCCAGACATGTAACTTCTCAGAGCTGTTTTCCCCTCTCTAGAGGTGGCACTGGGCTGGGTCTACACTCACAAAAACTCTGAGCAAATCCCGCCCTGACATTTGTCAGTGCTCATGGAGACAGAGGCAGGGAGGGAGGGGGCAGGTCTGCAGGAACGGGGGGGGGGGCTCTCCCCCAACCCCGTTTCCTCCCGAATCCTTCTCTGACTCCCTTAGTGCTTCTTCTGCCTGCTCCTCAGTCAGGGTTTCTTTCTGGGCTACTTCTCGTTTTCTCCCTACCTAAGCCCTTTCCTTTTTTCTTATTTTACTGAAGTGAAATTCACTAAGAGCAAATTCACCACTTTAAACAATTCAAGGGCATCCAGTGCATTCACCGTGTTGTGTAACCAGCATCTCCGTCTAGCTCCAAACCATTTTATCATCCCCCAAGAAAACCCTGTCCTTGGCCGGGCGCGGAGGTTCACACCTGTAATCCCAGCACTCTGGGAGTCCGAGGCAGGAGGATCGCTTGAGCTCAGGAGTTTGAGACCAGCCTGAGCAAGAGCGAGACCCGGTCTCTACTAAAAATAGAAAAATTAGCTGGGTGTGGTGGCAGCTGTAGTCTCAGCTACTGGGGAGGCTGAGGCAGGAGGATCGCTTGAGCCCAGGAGTTTGAGGTTGCTGTGAGCTAGGCTGATGCCACAGCACTCTAGCCCAAGTGACAGAGCGAGACTCCATCTCAAAAAAAAAAAAAAAAAAAAGAAAGAAAGAAAGAGAATCCTGTCCCCATTAGCAACCACTCCCCTCCCTCGTCCCCAGCCCCTGAGAACCACTGACCGGTTCTCCGTCTGTCTGGACTTGCCTCTCTGGGCATTTTGTACAAAGGGAATCCTACAACATGCACCCAGACATTGGACTTACTAGACAAGGACTTTTAATACATTGCCTAAAATACACTCCAAGAGCTAAAGGAAACCAGGAGAATGATGTCTCACCAAATGGAGAATCTCAGTATAGAAATTATAAAAAGGAAGCAAAGAAAAACAGTCTTTTCTTCACCTCTGAATTCTTTGCTACTCTTTGGACAGTTGAGATTTCCAAGTAATACTCATCACTAACATTCACAGGGTTTCATGTTGCCATGACGCCCCCAAGTCCAGCTCTGGACCTGTTATGGACTGAACCATGTCACCCCAAATTTATACGTTGGAGCCCTGACACCCAGGACCTCAGACTGTGGCTGTTTTTGGAGATGGGTCTTTAAAGACATCATTAAGGTAAAACAAGGTCACTAGGGTGGGCCCAGATGCAACAGGACTGGTGTCCTTTTTTTTTGAGGCAGAGTCTCACTCTGTTGCCCAGGCTAGAGTGAGTGCCGTGGCGTCAGCCTAGCTCACAGCAACCTCACACTCCTGGGCTCAAGCCATCCTGCTGCCTCAGCCTCCCGAGTAGCTGGGACTACAGACATGCGCCACCATGCCTGGCTAACTTTTTCTGTATATATATTTAGGTGTCCAGATAATTTCTTTCTATTTTTAGTAGAGATGGGGTCTCACTCTTGCTCAGGCTGGTCTCGAACTCCTGACCTCGAGCGATCCACCCACCTCGGCCTCCCAGAGTGCTGGGATTACAGTCGTGAGCCACCACACTCGGCATTTCGGATTTTTCAGTTCTCTTTAGTTTGGTTAGAATGGCTATGAATTAGGTTCGTTTTTCCTCTTTTTCTTCAGCACCCTTATTCTTCTTTGAAAGCTTATCAAAACCATCGCTAACAAAATAAAACCATTTTACAAATCACCGGGTCCATAGGGCATTTTACCTAAAATGCCGCTTAGATAGGAAACTTTTAATGGATTTTTTCCCCCCTTTTTGTCCTGGGAGCTGCAAGGATATGTAAGGAATCACCATAAACCATCTCGGTTGGAAAAAACCTTCAAGGCCATTGGATGCGTGGTTCTGTCTCCGTTTCCATCAAGCAAAAGAAGCCTCTCTGGTCCTGGGTCCGCCTGCATCCAGGAAGGGACAGGGTACGGGATACTCAATGTTTGAATAATGGAGCTCGTCTGCCGTCAGCAGGGCTCGAAGCGCCCACCTTGCAGCAATACCCAAGTCACAACACAGGAAGAGCAAATCCCTCCACTTAAACATTTTTCCAAAAGACCGTTTTATTGAGCAACAAACAAAACCAAATGTCGAACCAGGAAGTCCGTCAGCTATAAAGAAAAAAAAGCAAATAAAAACGAGGAAGGGAAAAATGAGCAGCAGAATTTACAAATGACATCAGGACGAGGCCCTTGGAGAAGGACCCGGTACACAACTCCACTGAACTCCTCGTTACCGACTTTGAGAGGAAATCACTTGAAATCAAACGTGTGCACATTTGTGCCTATTTTGGAGTTCACGGAAATAAAGGTTTAAAAAAAGGAAAGCCATTCAGGTTGAGTGTATGTGGCACAGAGATAAAGTGGGTCACGCTTGGATCTCTGGCTGCACGTGCAAGTCAACTTGGAGCTTAGGGTCACCCAGGACCAGAGGTCCCCCTGCAGGGCCCTTCCCAGGGGTCATCGTCATGGCTCCAGCGTTAGTGTGTAATCAACCACCTGCAGCCGGCTGAGATGCAGGGGTGGGACGATGCAACTTTGCATTTCTGAGCAGACCCGGGTGGGGCTGCAGCAGCAGCTGTGTGGACCACGCCGGCAGGGGCTGGGAGGGCTGCAGGCTGCAGGGGCTGTGGCCCCCACCTGGGACCTGGGCTCAGGTGGGCGGAGGAAGGCGCCTCTCTCCCTCCCCAAACACCTGGCTACCTCCTCTCCCACCTCCCAGGGACAGCGCCCACCCGGGGAAGCCGGTGGTCCACATACATGCTCCTCCCACCTTTCCTTCCCGAGGACAGCTCTGGTGCCAGCCACCCACCCTCCGTGCAAGGTGGACGGGACCCAGCCTGCAGACCTTCCACTCTGCCTGGAGCCAGCGAGGATCACAGCAGTCAGCAGAATCCAGCCCCTGTCTGGGGTGAGCTCTAGGCTCCTCCCAGGCCCACAGCACCTCCTTGTTCTCCCGGGGCCGGGCCCCCCAGGCCCTGCACAGGCTTGAAGGCACATTCTGTGTCTGCCCGTCATTTATTTCTGTCCCGTTGGCGCTGGGCCTCACCGCTGTGCCTGGGCAGATAAAGCCCTCTTGTGCAGGCCCTCAAAGCAGCCCTTTCCCCCCCAAAACCACACCGATGAATGGCACGGTGACTTACGGCTCATTGAAATACCCGGAGTGAAAAGACGTCTGTACACAATCAACTCACACAGCCATCTAGATGCGTTCACAGTTACTTCCCTCCAGAAATCACAGCCTCGAACACACAAACATTTGCGTGCCAATTAATAAAAATAACTCCGCAGAATTCCTGGGTGATGGCGCTCCGACAACCAAGTGTAGACGGGTTTCTATCTCCAATCAGGACACACAAACTAAGCTGGAAACCACGATGCACACAAGACCCTGGCCTGAGCGAGTTATTGAGCGAGCCTCGCTCTATTTACACAGCTCAGAGGCAGGAGGACGTAGCTCACGAGAGACCTTGACCCTCCAAAAGGGGCAAAAGGCTTCTTTGACATAAATTTAAGAAAAAGGAAACATCTCCCAGAAAACGGCAAGGTGTAAAGGGCAGAGGCGTGTTTGGGCAGGACAGACGATAATGCATTGTCTTTAAGGACCCCTAAAAAGTAGAAACGTCATTTAAATGATGTCCTCCTGCCCCCGCAGCAGAAATTGTTATTTTTGCAATTATCAAAGCGGCCCATTCCCATCCCAGAATGCTGGTGTTTGAGGAAGTCGACCTCCTGCAACCCGTCTTCACTGCTCCGTAATCGAAACTGCTGCAAACCCGGCCCTCTGGGTCAGAGGTCGCGCATCTTAATGGAAAACTGCAACTCCGGCCTTCGAGCGCGCTCCCGGTGCCGCCCACTGCGCATGCGCACCCCTCTCGCGCCCCCTGTCCGCGCACACACGGCCAGGCCTCGGGCTCGCTCCCGGCGGGCACGTACTGCGCATGCTCGCCCGACCGCCCTTCCGAACCCAGCTTCGGTGGCCCGAACAGCGCATGCGCCATCTAGCCAATTGCCCCTTCCCCGCTACGGCGGGCACGCACCGCGCATGTCCACACCTCCGCGGTCTTAGGGGCTCCTCGCTGGCGTGGGCCGCACCTCTCAAAAGTTTCAGCGTAGGAAGGTCTCCCCTGCTCGCGTTCTCAGCGTAGCCCCTCAGTCCCCGCCAAAGCCTCCTTCAAAGGCTCCGGGGCGCCAAGGCCGGCGTGCGGCGACCCTCTCCGTCGCCGCGGTGATGACGTCGCCGCCGCCGCCGCCGCCGCGGTGGCGTCGCGCGCGATGACGCGCACGCGGGCGCCCGTGTGTGGGAGCGCGGCCGGCGCGCCCGTTTTGAAGCTGCTTTGAGCCGCGCGGGCCACGCCTCGGTCCCGGCCGCGCCCCCTTCCCGGGCCCGGCCCCGCGAGTTCCGCGCAGCCCCCGTAGGCGCGGGCCGCCCCCCGCCGCCCCCCGCCGTCACCCCGCGGCCCCGCGGGCCCCTCGGGCGCCGGGGTCCCTCCGGCCGGGGCGCCCCGGGGGCCGAGCCCCGCCATGCCGCCCGGCAAGGTGCTGCAGCCGGTGCTGAAGATGAAGGTGGACGAGCTGTTCCTGCGCTGGCTCAGCGAGTCGGGCACGCAGCTCATGCTGCAGGAGTGCCTGCGCAGCATCCGGGCGCCCGCCCCGCCGGCCCCCGCCGCCAGGCCCGACCGCCCCGGCGCTCCCGGCCCGGCCCCCGCCGCGCCCCCGGGCGGCGCCCCCGCCAGCCCCCGGAGCGGGCCCCAGGCGCGGGCCGCGCGCAGATCGGCGGGGACGCGCGTGGTAAGTCGCCCCCCTTCCGCCGGCGCCCGCGGGGGTGACCCGGTGCCCCCTGACCCCCCGCACGAGAAAGTCCCCGCCCTGCGCGTTTCCTCGGGGACGGGTGCCCAAGGCGCTCGCACCTTCGGAGTTTGTGTCCAGGCTCGTGGGTCGGTTTTTGTTTATCCACCTACCAGCAATGTCCTCTGCTCGACTTACCCAAGGAGCCTAGAGGTTTTGTCCCTAATTTGTCTGGTGGCAGATCTACCATAATTGGAGCTGGACAGCAGTGTCTTTAAAAAAAAAAAAAAAAAAAAAAAAAGAAGGTGCTTTCTGCCCCTTAATAGTGTGTCAGTGAAAAGTAATGCAACGTCGCCTCCAGACGTTACGGAAAAATGTGTAGTTGGTGCATATTGTAGACCTGGGGCACTCGTGAACCCCGACCTATTAAGAATATCCCAGTGGAACTTGTTCATAACATTCTAGGATTTAAGACTGGACCTCGGCATCTGGTTGACAGCACCAAGCATATATCATGAAGTGATAATTGGGTAGTTCCAGTAGTTTCCTAACCACAGTGGCCGCCCTCTAATGCTGAGTGAGAGGCCGGCGGCCGTCCCAGGACAGCTTGTTGGTTTCCAAATCGTTGGTGGTTCTCTTACGGGTTCGAATGGCTCTAGAACATTTCCAGAAAGGAGGTGCGGGATGAGAATGTGAAGTAGGGCTGGAGTCACCCTGCAGACCGTCTGGCTTAGGTCCTCCAGGTACATCCAGAGGGGACTCGCCTGGACCCATCCCTTCAACACCTTCGCAGCAAATGGCAGAACCTTAGTGCTCGTTGACTGAGGAAATAGGATGTGAGCCAGTGCTGGAGCTCAGGAAGTGCACTCTAAAAACTACAGTTCCCACCCCCACCCCTGCCGTGGCTTTCTTGCTCATTGGGGTTCCTGGTGAGCCACCACTTTGTCATTAAATGTGTTTCCATGACAGAAAGCCAGGTCCTACTCTAAGGTAGATTAGCGTTTTCTGACCCCGTGACTTTGTGTGAATTCCCTTAGGACCGGAATGTTCACGGAAGGTCAGCTCTGTGCGTGGAAGGCAGTTTGGGTGCCTGTGAAAAGACTGCATGTTCTGCAGGGCAGGCAACAATAAGCTTCTAGCGTGGAAATTAAATTCCTAAGATGTTCAGGGCAGAGAGAAGTCATTTCTCCCCTTGGAGTAAGAACTCCTGACCTCGAGTGATCCTCCGGCCTTGGCCTCCCGGAGTGCTAGGATTACAGGCGTGAGCCACCTTGCCCGGCCTAATTTGTTATTTTTTATTGTTTTCCGTGCGTGAGTTATTTACAACGCAATCCGCGTTTTTAGAATTAAATTGTCAGTATTCATTGTAACAATAAGAACATCAACAAGTAAGATTTTGAAGAACCGACTGCAAGGTTTTGCTTCACGAGGCCCTGGGGCTCAAAACTAGCCTGAGTTAAATGCAACTCGCATGGCGCTCAGCGTGTTAAGCATTCAGACCAGTGTATTCTGACGAATGTGTAAAGCTGCATAAGTAGCCCCGCTGTCAGGGTACAGACCCCTGCCCCCACCCCAAGTTCCCTGTGCCCCTTGGCCCCACCAGCCACTAGTCTGCTCTGCCTTTTGTCATTTTCCGGAATCCAGTTCCATGTGTTGGAGACTCGATAGCTGAGGAGGATTCCATTGTGTGTATGTTGCACGGTTGATCAATTCAATATTGACGGCCGTTTGGCTTCTTTCTTCTCTTTGCTTATTGTGGATCAAGCTGTTGTGGACATTGGTGTGTAGCTTTGTGTGGGCAGATGTTTTCATACCTTAGGAGTGGAATTGCTGAGTTGTACGGTGAGTGTATGTTTAACTGAAAAAACAAAAACTAAGAAATTTTGCAGAGCCACATACGATTGCAAAGTGGTTTTGCGGTTTCCACCAGCCCGTGTGAGGGTACCCAGTTTTCACATCCTCTCCAACACTGGGGGTGGTTGGTCTCATTAATTTCAGCCGTTCTGATGAACGTGTTCTGTCTCGTGGTTTTAATTGCACGTCCCTTTTGCCTAGGGATGAGCATTTTTTGGTCAATTTTTATTTTTATTTATTTATTTATTTTTTTGAGACAGAGTCTCTCTCTCTCTGTTGCCCGGGCTAGGGTGTCGTGGCATCAGCCTAGTTCACAGCAACCTCAAACTCCTGGGCTCAAGCGATCCTCCTGCCTCAGCCTCCCGAGTAGCTGGGACTACAGACATGTGCCACCATGCCCGGCTAATTTTTTCTATATATTTTTAGTTGTCCGGTTAATTTCTTTCTATTTTTTAGTAGAGACGGGGTCTGACTCTTGCTCAGGCTGGTCTCAAACTCCTGACCTCAAGCGATCCTCCCGCCTTGGCCTCCCAGAGTGCTGGGATTACAGGCGTGAGCGACTGCACCCAGCCAGTATTTTCAATCTGTGAAGACGGCAGATGTTTACATTTATTTAGGTCTGTCTTAATTTCTTTCAGCAACGTAGTGTAGTTTTCAGTGTACAAATCTTGCACCTCCTTGGTTAAATTTATTGTCCCTTTATTCCGTTCTTTAATTTCTTGCAGCTGTTTCATGGTCTTGGTCTCCAGTCAAGCCTTGACTTTTCTCTGAACACAGACAGGCCTGCATTGGAATGCTAGAATTGGGCTGTTTGGAGATAAATACACGCACACGCATATTTATTTTAATGTTTCATTACAGGTTCATGCAGAGTACGTTGGAAGACAAAAACGTGCCTAAAACCCCGCAGAGCAGGAGCTCAGGGTTCCAAATGGTGTCTGAACGGGAGGGAACCTTGAGTTGCTTCGCGGCTGTGTCAGGGGATGACTGACCTTTCAACAGTCATTCATAGCTGGCACCAGGGAGAATCTCTGTGCACGTAGGAGGGAAAATGCTCAAAGCTTTTTTTGCAACCTCCGAGAATTTGCAACCGTTGACATTATTTAAGGGATCTCGTTGCTCCCCTCTTTTTAACTGACGAATAGAATGATGACGTTTCTTGAGATACGGCAGCTGGACTTTGAGTCCCCTAGAGCCTGTCCTCCCAGGGCCTCCAAGCGGGGAGGAAGCCCCCATTCTGGGGACTGCGCCTGCTGCTTGAGGCTGACGGGCTGTGCTTGCAGAGGGGATGTGTCGGTGCCTTACGCGCTTTGTACAAATGGCGTGTCAGTCCCTTACGCCCTGTGGGTGGTGCCCCAGCTTCAGGGCTGCTGCCTGGAGCTGCCATGTCCCCTGTGCCCCAGCCGGGCACACTCTGAGCCGTAGAGGTGCCCAAGGGGCTGGGACACAGACCCCACCCCAGCAGGAGCCAAGCGTCTGCACTGAGCCCCCCTTGCAGGGGAGGGAGCCGTGGCCGGGAGTCCCGTTGGGGCTGTGTTCCTCAGGCCTGGGTGGGGCCTGCTGGGGCTAACAGGGGGTTGGTGCAGAGCCTCTGTCCCTGCCCAGCTGCCCCGGGGCCCAGGGTCACCAGGGGGCAGCACAGGGTGGCTGGGGAGCCCTGGATGAAAAGGGGAGTTGGCAGTGAGGCCGGCAGAATCCAGGGTGAGCTCCCCAGTGAAGACGTAGCTGATGGTTTCTGTCCTTGGGCCGCCTGGGGACCACAAGTCCCCTGGGAGCTGTCTGGGGGCAGCATCACCCAGGGGCCTAGAGAAGGAGGTGGAATCTGGTCTCCTCTGGCAGAGAAAATCCCAAGCAGACTCGGGGCTGGCGTCCACCCAGTGGAGATCGAGGTCCCACTCAGCCTCTCGACTTCCAGGAAATTGTGTGCTTTGAAGGGATTTTATTGACTGTTTATTTTAGAAAAGAATGGTAGACGCTCCCCGTCCCCGGCTTTCTAACATTGCTGCCCAAGTGTAATTTGTTGCCATAGGCGTCTACACATGCAGAGTTCTCTCTCGGGGAGCTCGAGGCCGTGTTGTGGGAAGAGCCCGGGGTTTGGGGCCAGGCAGCCCTGGCTTTCGGGACCTTTTGCTGGAGCGTTGCACAGAGGGGCTGCGGCAGAGAGCTGCGGGGACCCTGATGTGTGCTGTGACGTCCCTGAGACACCCGGGCACACGGGCTGGGGTCCTCCCGGGTGTCTGGGCCAGGACTGTCGGCCGGGGGAACGCCGGAGTCCCTGGGAGGACGGGGACGCTGGGCCATGTCGGGGGACGGTTTTGGTTGTGCTGCTGGGGGTGGAGCCCAGGGACACGGTGCACAGGACGGCCCACCGCGGAGTCACCCAGCCCCAAATGTCACCGGTGCTGTGGCTGGGGGACCCCGGCCTGCAGAGGGCACGATCCTGTGCACCGTAGTGATTGATTTTGGTCGGTGTAGCCTTCAGAAGGTGCCGGCGTCCTCAGACGTGTTGCTCACACTCAGGCTCTGGGGCATCTTTGTGTCCCGTGGGTTTCTCTGTGACTCGTTATGCTGCTAAATACCAGCTTTGCATGTTCAGGAAAACATTTTCTCACAAAACTCTGTCCCCACGTACGCCTTTCCCATCTAGAATGTTCCAAAAGAACATGGGTCTGCTCGCTCAATACAAATTTGTATCCTGAAACAAGCCGCTTGAACAAATGAGTATTTAATCAGAAGAGGATGAAAAGTGAGGAGATTTTTATGAAAATTTTTCATAAAGGTGTTCTGGGCAGATGAGGAGGTTTAGAGGTCAAGGGTGCGACTGTTCTGTGTCCCCGTGAGCAGAAGGCGAGTGGGGTCGCGGGTGCTGCTCTTGCCTTTGTCTGCCAAGGTTAGAGTTTTGTCTCCACAGGGGAAGGATTGGGGGGAAACCCTGGGCTAAGAACAGGTCTCACAGATTCTGTGCTGCCTTGTGGGGTGTAGACAGCTCCATCCCTGCCCTGCCCTGTGTAGACAGCTGTGTCCTGCCGTGCCCTGTGTAGACACTTCTGTGTGTGCCCCATCATGTGTAGACTGCCGTGCCTTGTGTAGACAGCTGTGTGTGCCCATGGTGTGTAGACAGCCCTGTCCCTGCCATGCCCTGTGTAGACAGCTGTGTGTGCCCCGTGGTGTGTAGACAGCCCTGTCCCTGCTGTGCCCTGTGTACACAGCTCTGTGTGCCCCGTGGTGTGTAGACAGCCCTGTCCCTGCTGTGCCCTGTGTAGACAGCTGTGTGTGCCCCATCGTGTGTAGACAGCCCTGTCCCTGCTGTGCCCTGTGTAGACAGCTGTGTGTGCCCCGTGGTGTGTAGACAGCCCTGTCCCTGCCATGCCCTGTGTAGACAGCTCTGTGTGCCCTGTGATGTGTGCACAGCTCTGAGCGGAGGGGGCTGGGCCTCTGCTCCCCTGCACATCGCTGCTGCCCAAATGGTCCTCGAAGGAGGACGTGAGCCCCGTGTGAGGTGGGGCTTGAGCAGAGACAGTGCAGGTGGCTGGAGTCTGTGGGTGCAGGGCGGGCGCAGGAGGGCTGGGCCGCGGGGAGCAGGTGGGTCCCCCTGGAGGACGTCTCGGGCAGGGGGAGCAGCCGGCATCCTGGTAGGCAGCTGCCCCAGCAGAGCCGGGTGGCAGCAGAACCGTGAAGGGCAGCCTGGGCTGGGGGAGCCCAGAGACCAGGCAGGGGGTTCCCTCAGGAGGTGAAGTTGCAGGGGCTCCATGAGGAGGTGGGGTTTGAAGAGCACAGAGGGGAAGCTGGTGGGTTTGGCGTGTCTGTGTGCAGGTTCACCGTGGGCCTTTTAAAGGCATCTTGCAGAACCTTTGAGCAAAGGCGTTAAACCGTGAGGCGTGACATTGGCTGGGGAGCTGCTGGCACAAAGCTGGCAGAAACTGCGTGGCAGGACAGGGTGCCTCTGGCCCCTGCTCCCCGACGTTTGCCAATCTGAGCATTGACCCTCAGGATGAGATTGGGAGAGATTCCATCCTGAGTCCGGCTGTCCCAGGTGTGGTCCCAGGGCTGTGTTGGGCGTCTGCCCTCAACAGGAGAGGCGGAGCTTGTGCACCTGTGTGCCTGCCACGTACAGCACACTTTTTACCTGTCACCACGTGTTTGCGTGCGTGTCCCCTGGTGCTGTCTTCGGGCCTCTATTTGGAGAACTTAGAGGGTCAGAGGCAGATGCTGCCCAACTCAGTGTGGGCCACTTGGGGGTCTCCCTGCTTGTTTGCAGGACTTCTGTGACTTCAGTTTGCTTTTGTAAACAAACTCTGAATCTGTGCCGTGCACTGGGCCACCTTTCCCACGAGGGCAGGGAGCGGGACCCGTTTGCCTGGCACGTAGACGGTCCGCAGGCCGCAGGTAAACGAGAGAGTGAAGGAATGAAGGAACGGGGAAGTGCCGGGTGGGGGGGACAGGGAGGGGCAGAGACACACACAAGGCCACCTTCTCTTCAGGGGCCCTAAAGTCAAGGACTGGAGCTGACTTCAGGGACGCTGATGACTGAACAATAGCTGTGTAACTATAACTATGTAATTATTAATAAACTTCGGGGGCTTTTATAACTAAAGGAACAGAATAGGAGGTGAGAGACAAGCTCCCTCGACTGGGACAGGGCAGGAGTGGGGCGTCGTGCCCCGGGAGGCCAGTGGCAGAGCACCCGAGCTGGGGCCAGGGGACAGGGGACGGGGGTGAGCAGACCCCAGAGCCTGGCTCGGAAGCTGGGGCCGGGTGGGGGCACAGCGTGCAGCCCTGAGCCTGGTGCCCAGAGGTCACTTGTCCCATTGAGAGGTCGCGTCCTTCAAGGGGCTGTGGCCCTGCAGGGGCAGGACAGGCAGGGGAGCGCTGTCCAGGCCGGCTGTCAGCCCTGCCGGTACTGTCCACGCAGGGGTGCGTCTGGCATGGCCCGGGCCGTGCTGGCGGTTGGGGCTGCTGCTGTCACTGCCGCCCAGAGCACAGGCACAGACACACATGTTACATTGTCCCACCTCAGACTTTCCCTTTTATTTATTTACTGTTTTGTGGCAACATCTCTTAAGTTTGCTGTATTCCCAGGTGTGTCCCCTGCAAGCCTTTCTGACGCCTGCCGGCCAGTGTGGGCCGGTCCCTGAGCTCCGCTCCGCGTTGCCGTTGCGGGTGTGTTAACGGCCGTCTCAGTTCCCAGTGGGACCCGCGATTCTCCCGGAATCCGTCAGTAGACAGGCTCGTCCGGGCTGTATGCTGGCGGCGTCCCCCGTGGGCTCAGGTGGAGTCAGCTCTCCCGCCAGGTGGAGTGGAGGTGGAGGCACCTGGAGCCTTAGTTCATCCTCGGGCAAACTTCCGAGGGCACCTTTTCCCCCTGCCGCTTCTTGGCTCGTTCTCACTGTGATTGCAGACAGGTGCGGTTGTCAGCGTGCAACGTGGCACAGGAGACGTCAAAGCCTGAGCACCCGCACTCCGGGTTCTCGCAAAGGAGACATCAGAGCGCCCGCTGCGGTCCAGCTCGGCCTTGCAGACGCTGAGGCCCGGGAGGCTGCGGGCCGTCTGGGCAGAGCCTCGTGTGCAGCCTCCTTGCGCTCGGGTGCAGGGGCCGGGGTGCCCTGCGCGGGAGCCCTGCCTGGGGACTGGAGGGGGGCTGGTGAGGTATGGGCGGTCTGGGCAGAGCCTCGTGTGCAGGGGCCGGGGTGTCCTGGGACCCCTGCCTGGGGGCTCGCGGGGGGCTGGTGAGGTATGGGCGGTCTGGGCAGAGCCTCGTGTGCAGCCTCCTTGCGCTCGGGTGCAGGGGCCGGGGTGTCCTGGGACCCCTGCCTGGGGACTGGAGGGGGGCTGGTGAGGTATGGGCGGTCTGGGCAGAGCCTCGTGTGCAGCCTCCTTGCGCTCGGGTGCAGGGGCCGGGGTGTCCTGGGACCCCTGCCTGGGGACTGGAGGGGGGCTGGTGAGGTATGGGCGGTCTGGGCAGAGCCTCGTGTGCAGCCTGCGCTCGGGTGCAGGGGCCGGGGTGCCCTGCGCGGGAGCCCCTGCCTGGGGGCTCGCGGGGGGCCACTGTGCCTTGCAGCCAGGTTCGGTTTGTGTTTGCACACTTCACTTCTCGGCGGGGGGAGAGGGGGGGAGAGGGCGGCCTGGCCGCGTCCCTGCGGGAGGAAGGATCTCTCCTTGCGGACTTGTGTGTGTGCTGTCCGGGGCCAGCCGCGTGACGGGGTCGCTGTGCCGAGAGCTCGCTCCTGCGCTGGCCCCGCCGGGGAGGGCAGTGGGGGGGGGAGGAGGAGGGGAGGGGAGGGGAGGGAGGGGAGAGGAGGAGGAGGAGAGGGGAGGAGGGCAGCGCGGCGCGGCGCAGGCAGCCGTCCCTGCAGCGCGCAGACAGCAGGTGGCCCCGGACGGACGTGCCCGCTCCGCTCCCTCCGCTCCCCGCGCGCACTTGTGGCCCGGGGCGGGGCGCCGCCGGCCGCTCCCCACCCTCCTCCGCCGTGCGCCCTCCCCGGCCTGTGCGATGCGCGTGGCCCGGGGCCGGTCCCCACAGCGCCTGGCCGGCGACGCATGGAGCGCGCTGAGCCCAGACGCCGCCCGGAGCGTCCCGCCGGCGCCGGCCCGGTCCTGCCCCGCGAGCGCGGCCCGCGGAGGCCCGTGCGCGCCGACAGCATGCGGCTCCGGGAGCTGTCCCTGCGCCAGGACCCCGACCTCAGGCAGGAGCTGGCCTCGCTGGCCCGGGGCTGCGACTTCGTGCTGCCCTCGCGGTTCAAGAAGAGGCTGAAGGCCTTCCAGCAGGTGCGGGCCGGGGGCTGCCCCACGGCGGGGTCGCGGGAGACGGGCCGGGGGCTTCTGGTGCCCGCGGGGCACGCTCGCTTCCCCTCCGTGTGCGCGTGTCGCCTGCGGCAGCTCCGTCGCGGGTGTGGACCGGGGCGTCCCGCGTGGCCTGGCGTGAACACAAGTTTTGCAGCGTTAGCGGTGCGTGCGGGGAGGCACGGGGGCCGCGGGAAGCGGTGTTTGTCTCTGCACCCTGCCTGCAGCTCGTTCGGAAAACAGCTCTTTAGAAAGGGCATCGGCGCCTCCCTTCCCTGTAGTTTTAGCTGCGAACAAATATCTGGTGGTGAGAACATTTTTAGGGCCTGTGTTGTGTGAGGATTATCTGCACAGAGAGTTTAAATTTAAACAGTAGCTTGAGTTGTTGGTCGTAAACAGCGGGAACGTCCTCACTCTTTGTAAAATATGCGCCAGTGAAACCGCCCCTCCTTACGGAGCAGGCGGCATTCCTCCCTCTGGGCTAATTTGGTTTCTGAAAGGCTTTGTTGAGCGGTGACATGCCAAACAACTCACCAGCCTGGGTCTCGGTACCTAAGTGCCTTTGAAATTTAATCTGAAGTCTCACAAGTGCTCGGGGAAGTAAAATTTGTCTGTGTCTGTAGCTCACATATATTTTATATCGGTTTTAGGAATACCGTGTGTGAGACTCTTCACTTGACAGCCCCGGTGTGATTTGGTAACTGTAGGTTTTGGCTGTGGCCCTTTCTTGTCCTCACCTGGCCCGTGGAGCCACGGGGACTGGAGGCAGGTCTGTCCCCAACGGAGTCTCAGGGTCCTCACATGCTCACACTTGCTCTCACACTCACTCCGAGGCCTCGCGTCTTGGTTCAGGGACAGGTTGGCCCATTAAACAATTGTACTTTCTCTTGGTTTAGGAGTCCTGTGCCCCAGAACACCAAATGAGCCAAACCATCCTCTTTGGGGGAACAGAGAGACCTGCTTTGTGTGGATATCTTAACTGGAATGTTTCTAACATCACATCTCAACTTTTACACGACTTTGAGTTTTTTCTGTTTGACCTCTGTCTTCTGAATTTTGTCTGGGAGTGGGTGTAGGTAGTGGTTTTAAGTCTCTTCTGTGTTTTGAAGGAAAGTCTCTTGAAAGTCATCTTAATTTGGAGCCCTTCAACATGAAATCAGCCTCAGGATGAGCTTGTTGTACGTGATGGGAGTTAAAATTTCTCTTCCCTGATGAGCTAGGATGTGTGCAGACTGAGGAATCCTCCTCCCGGCGTGGTTTGCCTGGGCCGTTGAGACCTCACAGAGCTGTTTGCCTTTACGGGGTTCCAGGCCCCGGGAGGCGGGACCCATTATGAGAGTCTGGGTGGTTTTGGGACGACTGTTTGTTTCACAGAAATGACTTTTTGGGAAGCCAGAAATTCCATTCCCAGGAGGTGGGTTCATTTCACAGAAAACGTCTGGGAGTTTCTAGGCGTGAGGACGTTCCCCGTCTGAGGCGTGTGCTCTGAAGTGCAGCGGGTGCACTGGGGGCTTACTGGGGGTGTCTGCGAGGACTGGGGAGGAGAAGGGACCTTCCCTGGCTCCGTTTGCGTGGGGGTCTGTCTGCCGGGGCCCATGGGTGACGTCCCTGCTGGAGCCACTGGAGGTGCTGGGGCGCAGTGCCCGCCCTCCCACGCTGCCTGCGGTGGCCGTGGTGGTTTCCAGGGGTCGTGTGACGGGCGCCGCCTTCTGTGGCTCTCGTCAGTCACACCCACGGGCCCCTGACAGATGCCCCCGCGCCGGGCCTTGTGCCTGTGCCGGAGCCTTCCGCCTGTTTCTATTTCCAGTCGGCCTCTTGCCACTGCGGCTGCCGCCCGGTGAGGGCCCGAGCCAGCCCCCTGCCCCGCTGCCTTCTCCCTTCCCTGGTGCATTGGCCACAGGGTCTGGGAGGCCGGGTCCCCTGCGGGACAGTGTGGTGTCACGTGGGAGTGTGCAGCAGCCTCATGGTCTCTGACCCCGCCCTTTGAACTCTGCCCTCGTTCCTAGTGGGACCCTGGCCTGGTGGTCCCCTGTGTCCTCACTTCCGCTGTGATGGACAGGTGGCCACCTTGGCGTGTGCCTCCTGCGTGTGTGTATGTGGAGGGGCCATGCAGGCTCTTGCTCCCGCTGCTCTGTGTCCACCAGGAGTGACCTGCCCCGGGGTGCTTGGGCCTTCTGTCCTCTGTCCCCATCCTGCCCTGGGGACGGCCCAGGACAGCTGTGATGCACAGCTGCCGCCTGTGCGTGGTCCTGCCTTGGCCCTCCTGGGGGGCGAGTCTCCCCTGCCCCCACGCCCGGGCACAGGGCATGGTGACTGTCCTGGCTGCTGGGACACTGCCCAGCGTGTCCTGGGGTCCTTCAGACCCTGCAGGGCACCCTCCGAGACTGGCAGTGCTGCCCCAGCGTGGCACTCTGCGAGGTGGCCGTGCCCGTATGTGTGGCCGTCCTCCGCGTGGGACAGCCGGGCTCCCAGCTCCGGGCTAAGCTGTGGCGCCGGGCAGTGCCACAGTGCTGTGCAGGAAGGTGCCGGGCACTCCCTCGCTCTGTGCTCCTGGGGTCCACCATCACCCCCTTCGCCCACGCCGTGGTGGATGCAGGCGGCCTTCACCCTCCTCTTCCTGTGCTCCCCGCTGTGGTGGCCAGCGTGACCTTGTCCCCGCCCTCCAGCACTGCCCCGCAGAGCTTTGTCAGCCATGCCCTGCTGCAGCGTGGGTGCGGGTGGGTGGCAGCGCCGTCCTGCAGGTGTGGGACGCGCCCGGCACTGGTGGGAGCCCTGGCCCCGCCTGCCCAGCCGTGCCAGTGTTCCTGTCCGCGTGGGGGCCACCCGCCATGGGAGCTGGTGGACTGGCACCTGCGAGACCACCGTGCTGTGTGTGTGGACCCTTCACACCTGTCCTGCCTGGCTGGCCGAGGGGCCTGTGCACCTGCCCACGCTTTCTCGTCTGCGGTTCTGGCTCCCGTGTTTCAAACCTGACCTGGCTGCTGCTTGCCCATCCTCTGTGTCACTTGGAAGTTCAGTTCACAAACCTCCTGCCAGCCCTGGTGGGGGGTCCGTGGGGGCCCAGCAGGAAGCTCGCGACCTGCCGCAGACCCTCCCTCCCGGTGGCAGCCACTGTCTGGGTGGGGACACATCCCCTGGAACCCACGATGTGGGTCCTGGCTGGACTCCCCACACCGCAGTCCGCGGGGCTGCCCTGCTGCGTGCGGGGGGCCGTCTCTGCCTGGGGGCTGCCCTGGGGACACTGCTGGGCACCTCTTGCCCCTGCTGTCCCCTCCCCTGTGCTGTGGCTTCGCCGCAGTGTCTGGCGTTGCCGGGGCTGCAGTGAGAGTCACCTGTGCCGGTCACAGCACACTCCTGCCATGCACACCTGGGGACACTCGGCTGTCTGACCACGTGACCGGTGTTTAGAGAAGGCATGTCAGGCGTGTCAGTTCCCCGTGACCTGGCTGTTTCCTTGCGGGACGCAGCTGCTCCCTGAAAGGGCCTCGCTTCTGTGCAGAGAGACACACTTGTTTTATGCCCAGGGGTTGTTTTTAGTCATTTATGGGCACATTTTGCAGAGCTGCGTGTGCTCTGGGCGACCAGCCGACGTGTCTGTGATTTCTGGAATGCGCGTGAGTCAGTGAGGAATCTTCCCTGCCGTGCACGGACACAGCTGCGTGTGCGGCGGGTGCTGTCTTTACCGTGTGCTCCGGGAAGCGCGTCGCGCACACTGCGTGGGATTACGGGTGGGATCGTCCGGGAACCCACCGCTCCCCCCTTCGTCTCAGTTTTTCCGAGAACTGAGCCCTGCGTGAGACTGTTTCTTTCACATACACGCGTGTGCTTAGACACACGTATTTTCTGCTGGCCTCGTTTCTGTGACTGATGCCTAATCGCGCTGGGGTGAGGGAAGGGGCCCCTGATGCCCTGGGGACCCCCCGAGACTGCCCCGTGGCCTAGCAGCGGCCGGGTCCCCGGTGGGCTGGTGTCTGTGAGGAATGTGGGTTCTGCAGCTGTGCTGGCCGCGGTCTATTTATGGCCCTGCGATTACACTTGGAAAGCTCCCGTGCCCTCGCTGGGCTGCCGCGTGCGCTGTTGTCAGGTCTGCATGTCCCTCGGCGCCTGCGGTGGCCGGGCTCGGCCTCCCGTGTGCCGGGTCCCGTGTCTCCCTGCCAGCTGTTCCCAGGCTGCCCGGTCAGGCCCAGATGAACTGAGCTGTCCCTTCCTCCCTGGGACCGGCCTCGTCAGCGCTGCCCAGTGGCCCCCCTGCCCCCGCAGTGCCCGTCCCCTTCCTGTGTGCGCTACACACACCCACACGGCCACACAGCTGTCTTGTGTTTACTGTTTGCCTGCTGTAGCCTTTCCATCTGTAGAAAAAATTTTAACCTCTGTGTCCTTACGTCTCTCTTATAGATGTGTATTATCTTCTTTTTCCAGGCTGATCTTTGTCTCTGAACTGGGACATTGGGTTCATTGGTGACTATGAGTCCGCTTGATTTATTTTCACTGTCTCTTCGTGTCCCTTTCTCCTCCCTTCTCGCCTGCTTCTCACTGTCCCCTTCTCGTTTGCAGCCTGCCCTTCTACTCCCCGTGGACCCTGCACGCTTTTCTAAGTCCAGAATGAATCACTGTCTTCTCCCTCTAACTCACACCCCCTCCGACTCCCCACCGGTCACCACTTCCCTGAAGGACTGTCATCGTTGTTGTTTTGAGTTTTGGTTTCTTTTGTAAAGACTTCAACTTACAGTCTTATTACGGATCGTGGGGTCAGCCTGTTTAGATTTTCCCACACGACCCCGGTGACCCTGCTCTGTAGTCCTTGTTTCCATTGAGACCTGCCGTGCGGGACTGTTGTGCTTCTCCTGAAGTGCACGCCCCAGCTCTCCTTCGAGTGACTGTCCCCTAACGGCAAACACAGCCTTCTTTTTTTTTTTTTTTTTTTTTTTTGGTCTAAAAATGTCTCGGTGTTAATCTTGCAAGATACTTCACAGGACACAGAGTTCCAGCCTGGCAGCTGTTTTCCTCCTGCTTCTGGTGTCTGAAGCTTCTGTTGAAACGTCGGCTGGAGCTCTGACTGTTTGCTGCGTTGAAGATTATCCCCTTGTTTTGTTTTATTTTGTCTGTTTTTGCAGATCTGCGGGTCGTCTTTGCTGTTCTCCTGTGTTGTCACTGTGTGTCTGGGTTTCTTTTCCTATCTTGCTGGGGTTCACTGGGACCCTCAGTTCTTTGCACCTGTCTCCAGGTCTCGGGGCGGCACTGTAAACACTGGCTTCGGTTCTTCCTTTCAGTTCACTAAGGTCCCTTACACTGTGTCTGATCTGCTCTGTAACTCATCCAACAAGTCTGTGTGCACATCTTGTTTTTTTGACACAGGGTCTCGCTCTGTCGCCTGGGCTAGAGTGCAGTGCCGTCAGCCTCGCTCACAGCAACCTCAAACTCCTGGGCTCAAGCAAACCTCCTACCTCAGCCTCCCAAGTAGCTGGGGCTACAGGCGTGTGCAACCATGCCCGGCTAATTTTTCTATTTTTAGTGGAGACAGGGGTCTCGCTCTTGCCCAGGCTGGTCTCAAACTCCTGACCTCAAGCGATCCTCCTGCCTCAGCCTCCCAGAGTGCTAGAATTACAGGCGTGAGCCACTGCACCCAGCCCCAACTGTTTTCTGTTAATCTGTTTTTTCATTTCTAGAAGTTTTATTTGGGCTTGTTTTTACTTGCTCTTCGCTCCCATTTTCAAGCTTCTCTTTTATTTCTTAAAATATATGAAGTGTATTTGTTGTATATCCTGATAATACGAGAGTCTGAAGGCTTTGAGGTCTGGCTCTCATTCATTGTACTTTATGTCTGTGCATTTTGGTGATTTTTGCCTGTGAACTACTCATTTTTCTTGGAACTTTGTCTCAGGAGTATTTTGAGTTCCAGATTTCCCCAAGACGATCCTACTGCTTCCAGGTGCTGCTAGTCTGGGGACAACATTACATTTGTGGCTTCAGGGTTTTGGACCATCCAGGTGACGTAGGTTCGGTTTGCAAACCTGAGTGAGCTGTCTGTGGCGGCAAGTTCTCAGGGAGGTCCCCACCCCACTTCCCCAGCTCCTGGTGCAGCACCGAGTTCGAGGCCTGCAGTTTTCCTCTCATTCCCGGAGGGGTACGGGTAGGGTGCGTATTTATCTCTAGTTCATTCTTCTCGCTGAAGGTGAAGGCTCCTGGGATCCACACTTAGGGGGCAGCTTCCTTTGAAGACCCTGGATTCTATGTCCTGTCCCCAGAGCTCTGCAAGGGTGTGACAGTGATGTCACTTTGCCCCGTTCGGCCCACACTCCGGAGGGCAAAACCTTCCCAGGCTCCTGTGTCGGGATCCTCCTTCCAGGCACCTGTGGCCCGAGAATTCCTTACTTTCTTGCCTGTCTACGGATGCCCTCGGGAAGACATCTGCAACCATTCTAAATAGTATTTTTAGCGTCTTCAGCAGAGGGGCGGGTTAGGCTGGGTCCCTGTGTCATTGTGACAGATGGTGCCCAGAGCTCACGTAGGACTCGGCTGTCCCTGAGTGAATTCCGCAGACCCGACACCAGAGCTGCGTGAGCCGGCGTTTCCCAAGGGGGTTGAGTTTGTGAAAGGCTCAACTCCTAGATGCCCCACAGCGTGGGAGACGAGGCAGGCTTTTTAGGAAGGACATGATTGGGACACAAGGAGATGCAGCGCTGTGTTGCCACAGTCCACCAATTCACGTTCTGAAACAACGGGACAGCTGGCTGCCCTTGAGGTAAAACTCTGGTGCATCCAGTCAGCTGCCGTCCAGGGCCTGCTCTGTGCCGTCGGTGGGGACCACAGAGAGACCTTCCCAGTGGGACCTGGGTGAGGGGTTCATGTGCGAGCAGTGAGGGGTGCAGGTGGGGTGTCCGTGCTGCCTGTGAGGATGGCCTATGACCTGTGACTTGTGACATAGGAGTACAGCCTGAGGAGGAGCTGTGGGTGTTGTGTGTCAGGACAACCTGTGACCTGTGACCTGTGACCCGGGAGTGGAGTCTGTGCAGGAGCAATGGGTGATGTCTGTCAGGACGGCCTATGACCTGTGACCTGGATGTGGACTCTGAGCAGGCGCACTTGTGGGTGTCTGTCAGGATGACCTGTGACCTGTGACCTGGGTGTGGAATCTGAGCAGACGCAGTTGCTGGTGTCTGTCAGGACGACCTGTGATTGGGTGTGGAGTATGAGCAGGTGCAGTTGCTGGTGTCTGTTAGGACTACTTGCACCCTGTTACTTGGGTGCAGAGCCTAAACAGGCACAGTTTGTGGCATCTGTAAGGACGACCTGTGACCTGGGTGAGGAGTCTGAGCAGGCGCAGTTGCTGTGGTCTGTCAGGATGACCTGTGACCTGTGACCTGGGTGTGGAGTCTGAGCAGGCACAGTTGTGGGTGTCTGTCTGGACGACCTGTGACCTCTGACCTGGATGTGGACTCTGAGCAGGTGCAGTTGCTGGTGTGTGTGTGTGTGTGTGTGTGTGTGTGTGAGTGAGGATAACCTGTGACCTGGGTGTGGACCCTGAGCAGGCGCAGTTGCTGGGGTCTGTCAGGACGACCTGTGACCTGTGACCTGGGTGTGGAATCTGAGCAGGCGCAGTTGCGGGTGTCTGTCAAGATGACCTGTGATCTGTGACCTGGGTGTGGAGTCTGAGCAGGCGCAGTTGCGGGTGTCTGTCAAGATGACCTGTGACCTGGGTGTGGAGTCTGAGGAGACGCAGTTGTGGGTGTCTGTTAGGATGACCTGTGACCTGTGACCTGGGTGTGGAGTCTGAGGAGACGCAGTTGTGGGTGTCTGTTAGGATGACCTGTGACCTGTGACCTGGGTGTGGAGTCTGAGGAGACGCAGTTGTGGGTGTCTGTTAGGATGACCTGTGACCTGTGACCTGGGTGTGGAATCTGAGCAGACGCAGTTGCTGGGGTCTGTCAGGACGACCTGTGACCTGTGACCTGGGTGTGGAATCTGAGCAGACGCAGTTGCGGGTGTCTGTCAGGACGACCTGTGACCTGTGACCTGGATGTGGAGTCTGAGCAGGCGCAGTTGCTGGAGTCTGTCAGGATGAGCTGTCACCTGTGACCTGGGTGTGGACCCTGAGCAGGCGCAGTTGCTGGGGTCTGCCAGTTCTACCTGTGCCTGGTGGGACCAGAGCAGCTGCTGGGTGCGGCCAGGCGGGCTGTGCAGGTGTCTGGTGACCGGGGGCAAAGGCCTGAGCCAGGTCCGTGGTGGGTGGGAGGGCAGCCGCCACTCGGCAGCCCCTCCCAGGCACTGGGGTCTTGTGGGTCGCAGACTTCCCACCCGGAGCCCCTGCTCCCACAGCAGCGTGGGCGTCGGAGGGCACCAGTGGCCCCGTGGGGAAGTCCCTGCTGGTGGGCAGGCACTGGCACTGCTGAGATTGCTGCGCTCGGGGGACCTGTCCTGGCTCAGCTACAGCCACTTCCCTCCCCTGCCCCGGGCACCTCCTCCCTGCCCCCTTCCTCCCTGCCCCACTCCTCCCTGCCCCCCTCCTCCCCTCCTCCCTTCCTCCCCTCCTCCTTGCCCCTTCTCCCCTTCTCCCCTCCTCCCTGCCCCCTCCTCCCTTCCTCCCCTCCTCCCTGCCCTCCTCCTCCCTTCCTCCTCCTCCCTTCCTGCCCTCCTCCTTGCCCTCTTCTCCCCTCCTCCCCTCCTCCCTTCCTCCCCTCCTCCCTGCCCCCTCCTCCCTGCCCCCTACTCCCCGCCCTACTCCTCCCCTCCTCCCTTCCCTCCTCCCCTCCTCCCCTCCTCCCTGCCCCCCTCCTCCCTGCCCACTCCTCCCCTCCTCCCTTCCTCCCCTCCTCCCCTCCTCCCTGTCCCCTCCTCCCTGCCCCCTCCTCCCTTCTTCCTCCTCCCTTCTTCCTCCTCCCTTCCTCCGCTCCTCCTTGCCCCCTCCTCCCTGCTCCCCTCCTCTCCTCCTCCCTGCCCCCTCCTCCCCTCCCTGTGCCACACTCCGGGGCCCAGGCAGGCAGGGAGCACGCGCTGTCCAGTTGTGCGTCACAGTGAGGACTGTCCAGGGGACTCAGTGGCATCCTGTGAGCGTCTTACAGGTGAGACCTCGGAGCTGTGGGAAGGGAAGAGATGAGCGGTGGGCTGTTTCGGGGAACAGAGACCAGGCAAAGGAGCTGTGAGGGTTCTGTGGAGACAGGCTGACTGGTGGTGTCTGTCCCCAAGGAGAGGTGACGGGTGGGTTCGGGGACCCACACCGCAGCAGCTCATGCGGCGGTTCCCTTCGGGCGGGTGCGTGGAGCGGCCTGAGCATGGCGGCCTTGCTGTGGCTGCCTGTGCCTGGGAGCCTCTCGGCTGCGTGGCCCCAGGTGGTCTGAGCTCCACCTCTGGTGCATGCTGTGCGGGGCTTGCTTGCCCTGGAAAGTGGCTGATCGGTGGCCGTCCTCTGAGCAGCCTACCGCGGGCGTCGAGAAAGGGGCAGGAGGGCGTGCGGTGATCTGTACGTCGTCCCACGAGGCTGGGTCTACTGAGGGCTCCTCGGGGGTCTCCTCTGCCTGCACCACGTATCCCTCACCCCAACCCGGCCAGTCTCGCCACCGGGTTTCCTTCCCGTTTCCTTCCTGCCACCGCCACTGGGGCCCCTGGAGAGTCGGAGCGATGGACAGCCCGGGAACCTCTGAGAGGAGCCCTGTGTCAGCTCTGGCTGGACCGGAGAGCCGGCGTCGCTGCGTGCAGCTGGGACCTAGCTGGGCACCGTGCGGACTACCCAGGTGGGCTGTGTTCGCTGCGGTTAACATGCTGCTCTCTGTGACTGGACTCCAGTTCTGTGCACTTGGGAAGCCCCACACAGACCTGCCCTCACTGGCCTTCAGGGGAGAGCTCACGGGGCGGCGATGGCGGCTCCTCACGTGTGGCTGTGGGTGCCGTTGCATTGACACGCGTGCAGAACGCGCGGTGCAAGCGCTGTTTGCTGTGGGTCGTGCAGTCGGGCGCGTTTGCACGGTGGACGCTCCTTGCACCGCACACTGTTTTACCTCGTTTTTACTTACACGTCGGTGACATATTTAAATTCTCCCTGCACAGGCTCACGGACCCTTATTTCCCACCGTGCCTGTCCTGAGGTCCTGCAGCCACGTGCCCTTGGGGTCACATGACATGAGCAAGCCCTTGTGTGGCTGCAGGTAACCTTCTCGCTGTGCCCAGGCGGGACTGCAGCTTTCTCACCACGATTATGGGCCGGTTCCTGGAATGGCCATGCAGTTCCTTCCTCCCCGACCCGCGGCTGAGCCTGTGAAACTAGAGCGTGGCGTCACCCTTGGTGGAAGCTTGTCCTGCCCGGTCGGCCTGTGTGTCTCTGGGCACGTGCGTCCCCGTCACCAGGCTGGGACCTCTCGTCTGCAAAGACTCTGCAGCCCGGAGGGCAAGGGAAGGGTTGATGAGCCTCCGAACAGAGCTCAGTCTCCCGCCACGGCAGCGTCTGTCCACGCCAGCTTGCAAACACGGAGTGCGTGATCCGGTTTACCCTTACACGTGGCATCGGGGTGGGTGATGTGCTAGATGAGAGAGTAAAGGTGACACACGTGTGCACACGCACAGATGTGTTAACAGACTTCATGCACCAGACAAAGAGCTGGGGAGTGGGGACACAAGACCAAACTCTTGAGGTCTAAGATACGTGGGGCCCTGGACATTGGTAAGAAAAAGACCAAGAATGGTGGGCAAAGCATCTGCACAGAGAACTCACCAGAAAAGAAGTATTCTTGTCTCTCAGAGAAGGTGCTCTACCTGCGTCACAGTAAGAAAGGTACAAATTAAAGTTGCTGTTGGATCTTACCGTCCCGTCAGATGGGTAAACCCCAGAGTTGTCTGACACTCTGTTGTCGGGGACAGGAGAGGAAAAGGCGCTTTTCTGGTAGCCAGGGCAGGTAAGCTGGCCGTGCTTTGGCCGTGTCAGTTGCAGACGTGTGTCCCCTTTGATCTGGCAGCCCCGCTTGGGACCGTGTGTGCCATGAGAGGCACGGAGGTGTCTTCGTGGCCGTGCTGTCTGGAAGAGCAGGCCCAGTGCCCGTCCACAGAGGCCTGGCCGAAAGGTGGTGGCCCAGTGACACAGAGGCCTGCCGTGGGGTCGAAATACCCAGGAGGCTGTCTCCGTGCCGACCGGGAGAGGGCACAGGAGATGTGTGTGGGGGAGGAGCAAAGCTGGGCGTATAGCTGCTTCTGCTGTTTGGGGCTTTTGTTTTTGTTTTTGAGACAGGGTCTCCCTCTGTCACCCGGGCTAGAGTGCCGTGGCGTCATCACAGCTCACTGCAGCCTCCACCTCCTGGGCTCAAGCCATCCTCCCGCCTCAGCCTCCCGAGTAGCTGGGACTTACAGGCATGCACCACCATACCTGGCTAATTTTTTTATGTATATGTATTTTTTAGTTGGCCAGATAATTTTTCTATTTTTAGTAGAGACAGGGTCTCGCTCAGGCTGGTCTCGAACTCCTGAGCTCAAGCGATCCCCCCGCCTCGGCCTCCCAGAGTGCTGGGATTACAGGCGTGAGCCACCGCGCCCGGCCTGGTTGGGAGTTTTTAACATGAATGGTGTTGGATTTTATCAACTGCTTTTTCTTCATCTATTAACACTCATATTTTTTAAAGTTTGTTGTATGAAAATCACAGGGATTTTTTTTTTTCCCAAATGTTAAGTCTCATTCTTGAACCCCACGGGGTCATGATGTGTTTATGTTGTTGGATTCAGTTTGCTCAAATGTGCAGTTTTTTCACTTACGTTCATCTTCCTGTTCTAGAATGATCTAGCAGGACTGTGCAGGGAGTGTGAAGGGGGGATTGCAATGCACCCCCTGGTTTGAGGGGTGAACAGCCGTGAGGATCGTGGTGCTGAGTTAGGGGTGTGGCCTGCCTGGGAGGCGGGATGCTGTGTTGGACGTGCTGGGTTCCGGGTGGGTGATGGCGTGTTGCGTGTACTGGGTTCAGGGTGATGGCGTGTTGCATGTACCGGCTTCAGGGTGATGGCGTGATGCGTGTACCGGGTTCAGGGAGATGGCGTGATGCGTGTACCGGGTTCAGGGTGATGGCGTGATGCGTGTACCGGGTTCAGGGTGATGGCGTGATGCGTGTACCGGGTTCAGGGTGATGGCGTGTTGCGTGTACCGGGTTCAGGGTGATGGCGTGATGTGTGTACCGGGTTCAGGGAGATGGCGTGATGCGTGTACCGGGTTCAGGGTGATGGCGTGTTGCGTGTACCGGGTTCAGGGTGATGGCGTGTTGCGTGTACCGGGTTCAGGGTGATGGCGTGATGCGTGTACCGGGTTCAGGGTGATGGCGTGTTGCGTGTACCGGGTTCAGGGTGATGGCGTGTTGCGTGTACCGGGTTCAGGGAGATGGCGTGATGCGTGTACCGGGTTCAGGGTGATGGCGTGATGCGTGTACCGGGTTCAGGGTGATGGCGTGATGCGTGTACCGGGTTCAGGGAGATGGCGTGTTGCGTGTACCGGGTTCAGGGTGATGGCGTGATGCGTGTACCAGGTTCAGGGAGATGGTGTGATGCGTGTACCATGTTCAGGGTGATGGCGTGTTGCGTGTACCGGGTTCAGGGTGATGGCGTGTTGCGTGTGCTGTGTTCGGGGTGACACGTGCACGTCCCAGGGAAGAGGACGGTGGTGGCTGGACACCCGTGTGCAGCCTGGAGGAGGGCCCTGGCCTGCAGGCAGACCTGGGCAGGTGCGTGGACGTGATTTCCGCTGCGGATGTGGGGCGGCCCCTGGGGGAGTGAGCCCCTGGCACCACTCCGGCCCGGCCACCACTCACAGCTGGGCCACGGGGACAGCCCTGGGCCTGGAGGGGCCGCAGAGACCCCAGGGAGGCGTCCAGGGGAAGCTGTGCCGGCGTGCGGGAGCCTCTGAGACTGGAGGAGGAAGGGGCGGGGACACTGCGCTGGCTGGGGGCGGCCGCGGTGCTGAGCGGGGTCGGGGAGGTGCCGGGCGGGGCTGGGGAGGTGCCGGGCGGGGCCGGGGAGGTGCTGAGCGGGGCGCCTGGCACGAGGGCTGGAGGGCCCTGGAGGAGGCTGTACCCCCCCATGCCCTGAGTCGTGCTGGCCCAGGTCCTGAGGTTCCTCCCTGTGATGCCTTCAAGAGGGGGCACCGCTGCTGTCCCTGCACCACACAGGAACACACAGGGTCACGGTGCCCAGGGACCCCAGACACCCCCTAAGGAGGGGCTCACACGGGGTCACGGCACCCAGGGACCCCAGACACCCCCTTAGGAGGGGTCACACGGGGTCACGGCGCCCAGGGACCCCAGACACCCCCTTAGGAGGGGTCACACGGGGTCACAGTGCCCAGGGACCCCAGATACCCCCTTAGGAGGGGCTCACACGGGGTCACGGCGCCCAGGGACCCCAGACACCCCCTAAGGAGGGGTCACATGGGGTCACGGCACCCAGGGACCCCAGACACCCCCTTAGGAGGGGTCACACGGGGTCACGGTGCCCAGGGACCCCAGACACCCCCTTAGGAGGGGCTCACACGGGGTCACGGTGCCCAGGGACCCCAGACTCCCCCTTAGGAGGGGCTCACACAGGGTCACAGTGCCCAGGGACCCCAGACACCCCTTAGGAGGGGCTCACACGGGGTCACGGTGCCCAGGGACCCCAGACTCCCCCTTAGGAGGGGCTCACACGGGGTCACGGTGCCCAGGGACCCCAGACACCCCCTTAGGAGGGGCTCACACAGGGTCACGGTGCCCAGGGACTCCAGACACCCCTTAGGAGGGGCTCACACGGGGTCACGGTGCCCAGGGACCCCAGACACCCCTTAGGAGGGGCTCACACGGGGTCACGGTACCCAGGGACCCCAGACTCCCCCTTAGGAGGGGCTCACACGGGGTCACGGTGCCCAGGGACCCCAGACACCCCCTTAGGAGGGCTCACACGGGGTCAGAGGCGCGGTCACCAGGGAGCTCCTCCCCCAGCCCTCCCCACACTGGGTGGCCCCACTAGCTGCTCAGGCCCTGGGAGACGCAGAGGCCGTGGAGGGTTGGTTCCTGCCCAGAGCAGAGCCAGGCTGAACCGCAGGCTTCGTGCCCTCACCTGGGTCCTCCCTGACGGCTGGGGCCTTGCAGCGTGTGGGGGTGTCCCTTGCAGTGACGGCCCTGGTGCCCTGGCGGTGGTGTGCGGGTGTGGAGGGGCTGTGTGTGCAGTGGATGTGGAGCTCACCTGTGAGGGCCGTGTGGGCGTGTGGAGCATCCCTGCAGCGGGGGACAGGACAGGTCCTTCCTGCCGTGCACACGGGGACAGAGGTGTCCCGCCGGCCGTGGGCAGGATGTCGTGCGTGGCACACACGGAACCGGGGCTGTGACATGGACGTGTTTGACATGGGCATAGGCCACGCTGCAGCGTGCATCCTACACGTGGGGCCTGGGCCGTGACAGAGCGAGTCGGGGACACGGGCCGTGACATGGAACTTGCTGGATGCCCACGTGGAGAGCCCGGCCCCTCCCGGGCAGCTGCGAGCGTTGGGCTCGCTGGGGTCGACATCTGTGCTCCTGTCTCGATGGGACTGTCCTGAGTCTGTCTGTGGTCTTGGGCACAGAGCAGACTCACCCTGTGTCGGGGACGCCCTGGCCTGGCTTTGTCCGGGGTGAGTGAGGGTGACCTTTGCCCTGTGGTTCACCCCCTGGGTGGGTCAGGCCAGTGCGCTCTGGCAAGGGGTCCTTTGCTTGTTTTACAGTCTGGTGGCGTTTACGTCCCTTTTGTACCTGCCCGAGGCTCCCCGGGATGGGCCTGAGCATGAACCTCGCACGTGCAGGTTTGAGCCGGTGACACGGTGACACCAACTCCTCTCAGGAGGAGCCGGCCCCTCACTGTGCCCAGAGGAGCCGGCCGCTGCAGGGTCCCCACGTCTCGTCCCGGCTCTGCCGGCTGTGGCTGGTCTGGACGGCGGCTTCCCCAGCCCTGAGTGCAGGCAGAGAACAGGGTCCGCTGTGCTGCGCGTGCGCTTGTCGCGGCTGCGCACAGAGAGGGGACGTGCGGGTGAGAAGGCTCTAGAACAAGGCCAGGCCCGGGCCACTTGCCTCCCTGTGGGCCGCTGGTGCCCGACTCCCATGCCTCCACCTCCCGCTGTGAGCGGGGCAGGGCTGCCTGTGTCCCAGGGTCGCCGGTGGCCCTGGCTGCCCCCCAGTGCTGTCCCTGTGCCCCCTGAGCTGGCACGTCACGCTCAGGGGCTCCGACCCTGGCAGCGAGTCCCCTGGGTGGGGCTTCCTGGGGCACAGACAGGGCCCAGCCGTGTCCTCGGGCAGCGACACAGGCTGAGTGACGCCTTGGCCCGAGGTCACCGGACCGTCCTCTCCCCTGGTCTGTGGCTCCAGCCCACAGCGGAGCTGCCCTGGCCTCCCCAGGCCCACGCGCCAAGGCAGCCGCCACGGGCCCGTCCCTGGCCCCCAGGGGACTGGCAGCTCCTCTGGCCGCGCCCCTGCCCCGTCTGGCCCTCACCTGCCCCTCACCTCACGGCACAGGTGGCCACCGCATCCGGAGCCCGTGGCTGGGTTTCGCCTGCTCTGATCTCATGGCCCATGGCCAGCGTCACCAGGGTCTCCTCTGCCTGCCAGGGTCACCCGGCTCACGGTGACATGTGCTCTCCGAGCTACGCGGGAGCCAGCGGGGCCTTGCACTGACGCAGGGTCCCCAGCATCGGCCACGTGCCCCCAGTCGTGGTGCAGCCCCGCGTCTGAGACGTGACTGAGGGGACACAGCCCCGCATCTGAGGCGCGACTGAGGGGACGCTGTGGACTGAGGGGCATATGGCACTGTTTTAGGGGTATCTGAAGGGATGAGGCCCCACGTCTGAGGTGTGACTGAGTGCAGTATGTCCCTATGTGTGAGGTGTGACTGAGGGGACACAGCCCCGTGTCTGAGGTATGACTGAGGGGCACGTGGTGCTGTTTTAGTTGTGACTGAGGGGACATGGCACTGTTGCTCGGGCTGTGCACTGAGCCAGATGTCCCCTGTTGCAGGCTGAGACAATAAGGTCCCCCTCGCTGGTGTCAGAGACATGTAAACACCGTAGCCGCTGAGCAGGTGTCAGACCCTTGTTACAAACCTGGTGGCAGTGGTTTGGTGCCTGGCGGGCCTGCGTGTCACAGCAGGGGTGGCTGTTGCTGGGACGCTGGGCACTGCCCCTGTCAGGGGCTCAGCTGTGTGACTGCCCGCAGGGCCGTGACGCTGACCCTGTGTCTCGGCTGTGCCAGCCCTGGCCGTGTGTCCGTCCGTCTCCCCGGGTGGGACCACGGCTGGCGAGGCTGCAGGGCCCGCCCTGTGAGTCGCGTCTGGTGGCTGCGTGTGGCGGCGCCTGCCCGTGCACTCCGGGGGCTTCTGTGTTACCGGTGTCACTCCCCGTGGCCCCTGACCTCGCACCCGCGTGTGCGGCCTGTGCATGGGGCCGTGGTGCCGACACGCACAGTCTCCAGCCTGCTTGAGCCAGGGTCCCCACGCTCCCTCCTCTGAGGACACCTGGGGACCCCAGCCACAGAGCCACCGTGGCCTCAGTTTCCCCTGGCTCTTGACCCCTCGGCGGAGCACCTCACCCTGTGGGACGCTGCCCTGTCCCTGCGGGTGGCCTGTGTCCCCTGCCTGGCAGTGCAGACCGCAGGCCCGCGTGGCCTGGAGCCGAGGCCACAGGCTGGCTGTGCTCTGTGGCTCCCAGTGGCCCACGTGGGGCTCCGTGGCCGTCACTGCGCCAGGCACGGCCCAGGGCAGCTGTGTCTGCTGCTGGGAAGGCACTCGTGGGCTGGCAGAGAGGCGGCACTGTTGAGCCCTGGGTCACCACACGGGGACAGCACCCGGCAGAGCTGGGGACAGCGAGTCACTGAGCACAGCCGCGAAGGAGTCTCGGGTCTCCCGCCAGGCCGTGACGCCAGGCCCCCATGACGCCCGGCGAGTGGCCAACTGTCAACAGGCCTTTTACGTGGTTTGACTGAACAGTCGCTTCCGCTGAGGGGACGTTTCCAACCCCGCTGTGTCTGTGTGCAGAGTGCACTGCGCCCACCCGTACCCGACAGCCGTCGGCGGGTCCTCACCCAGTCACCCAGGTGGGCGTCCTGAAACCTGCGTGTCCCTGGAAGCTGCAGCAGAGAGTCGCACGGCTCAGAGTCAGACGCCTACGGGGCCGGCGTCGGCCTGGGTGGCCAGTCTGCCCTCCTCGTCCTCCCAGAAGTCACACAGCAGGGCCCAGACCCGTCCTGCGAGGCCACCCAGGTCGGGGGGTGCGTGCATGTCCTCCTCCCTGGGAGGTGCTCGTGCGGGAAAGAGAGTGCGGGGGCCAGCTGCAGGTACGGGGGGACAGGGGAGCTGGCAGCACGTCCCTGTGCCGAGGGACCCTCTGTCCACAGCCCGTGCCGAGTGACCTCTGCCCCCCGCAGTCCGTAGCCCTGCACCAAGTGACCTCCCCGTCCACGGCCCTACGTGGGTCCTGTGCCCCCCGGGGGGTCTCAGGGTGGCTTCTCCACAGGAATCGGGGCAGGTCAGCCTAGACTGTCGGGCGCTCGGCCACCCCGGTCCCCAAGCTGACACTGAGGCAGGTGGGAGGAGGCCCTGGGGAGCAGCTCAGCGATCCGCTGCCGGAGTCACTCAGGGTCCCGCAGCCTCCCGTGTGGGGGTGGCCTCTGGTGGGGGTCCCGCGAGTCGGGTCAGCCTCTGGGAAGAGTCTGGCACCCTCCGGATGCACACTTGACTCTGGACAGGTTCCCTGCGTGTTCGTCACGTGTCCGTGCGGGGAAGACGTGTGTGGCCTCCGGTTCTCACGGGTTCCGCCTGTTGGATCCCCCAGGTGCAGACGAAGAAGGAGGAGCCCCTGCCCCCTGCTGCGAGCCAAAGCATTCCGACCTTCTACTTCCCCCGCGGGCGCCCCAAGGACACGCCCAACGTGGACGCCGTCATCGCCAGGATCGAGAGGGCCTTCGCCCAGTTCCCGCACGAGAGGGCCACCATGGAGACCATGGGCCTCGTGGCCAAGGTGGGTGCCACGCGCACGGGGCAGCCCGGGTCCCCTTGGCAGAGGGCAGGGGTGTCACACGTGTGAGGGTGGCACATGGGGACATCTGTGGTCGTAGTCACGTTTAGAGGTTTGTAATCAATTCCTGCGTAAATCCTTGAGCCTCTGAGCCCCGAGGGGGACTCGTGCTGGTCTCACCGTGAGCTGTCCACGAGCACAGACGGGCGCCTCCCGGCGTGAGCCAGCGGGGATGCTCAGCCAGCGGGGATGCTCAGCCAGTGGGGACGCTCAGCCAGTGGGGACGCTCAGCCAGCGGGGACGCTCAGCCAGTGGGGACGCTCGTGGCTCCAGGAGCCGTTAGGAAGGCTCGGGCCAACCTGCCTGACCCTGCCGGGCCTGTGCCAGGCGGCGTCTCCCGAGCGGGCCGAACCTGCACCTGCCGTCCCTCCAGGTGACGCGGCAGATGAGCTTTTGAACTCGGCCTAAACGCCATCATCTGGGGGCGCCGTGGGTTTCCCCTCAGCAGAGTGTCAGGGTCGTCCCTGGCCAGCTGTGCAGATCAGCACGTTCATTGCGGGTCCTGCACCGTCCTGTTGTGGGAACGGCCGCGACTCTCGCTGCCCTCCCCACCAGCGTGTTTGTGGGGGGCGTGTCTCACGGGACCTGCCACCGTGTTCCGTGCCAGTTTCCCCAGCGCCTGGCCCTCGATCAGGAATTGCTGGGACAGAGAATGTCCTCACCCCTCGCCCCATGGCGCCGGGTGCTTCTGTGACAGCCACGTGGGAGCCCCGCGGGGCGCGGCTTCTGCTCCCCGAGCCCCGTGCGGCTCCTGCTGGTGTGGACGGCTCGATCTCGGGACCCACACAGGCACCTCGTCGGCGTGTGCTTGGAGGGGAAGCTGAGCTTCCTCAGAATGTGCTCTGGGTGCAGCCTTCGGGCTTCTGCCGCTCGCTTGTCACTCTCTTTTCCGTGTTGCTCCGGGTCAGCGGGGTGACTCCCTGTTCCCCCCCCCACGCCTCCCCTTCCCTTCACATAGAACCTCTGACGTTCTGGACGTGACTTCCGGTGCTGCCTTTGCTCTCAGCCTTAGGGATTGCCTTTTTCCTTTGTGTAACAGCCCTGCTGGGATGTAGCTCACACACCGCACAATTCAGCCGTTGAAAGTGTGCGATTCGGTGGCTTGTAGTGTATTCACAGAGGTGTGCGGCTGTCACCACAGTCAACTGGAGGACGTTTTCATCACCCCCGGCAAGAAGGCCTGTGCCCTTTAGCTGTCACCCTCTGTCCCTCTCCCCAGGAAACTGCTAACCCGGTTCTTTCTCCATAGATTGGCGTGTTCTGGACACTCCACACACGTGAATATGTAGCCTTTGTGTCTGGCTTCTTTCACTCCGTGTCTTTTCAGGGTTCATCCACGCTGTAGCACGTGTGACAGTCCCATCCCTTCTGTGGCCGAGTGCTATTCCAGTGTGTGTGTGCCCACTCCCTGGTGCACAGTCGGGCTGTCTCCACCGTGGGCCGCTGTGACTGATGCTGCCGGGACATTTGTGGATAAGTCCTCACCTGGACACGTTTGCATTTCTCTTTAGTGTATACACCTAGGAGCAGACTTGCCGGGTCAGGTGGTAACTGGTTAGCTTTTGAGGACTGACCGGGGTCCCAAGCGGCTGCCCCGTTTTACGTCCCCACCAGCAGGGCGAGGGTGGCAGGGTCTTGGCTCCCTGTGAGCCTTGCTCCTTTGGACTGCGGACGCCCGGTCCTGGTGACAAGGGGCATCTGGTCGTGCTGTGACGTGCGTTTACGTCGTGTCTGAGGATGTCCAGCGTCTCCTCTGTGCTCCTCGGCCATTTGTACGTCTTCCTTAGAGAATCGTCCGTTCTGATCCTTTGCCCGTGTGTGAGTCGGGCTGTTTGTCACTTCCTTGTTGAGTTGGGAGAGTTCTTCGTAAATTCTGAACACAGATCCCTCAGCACTCACGTGACGCGCAAATGTTTCGTCCCACTTGCTCGGTTGACTTTTTACTTTTTCGGCAGTGTCCTTGGAGGAACAAGTTAGTGAATCTTGACGAAGTTCATTCCGTCTATTTTTCACTTTTGTTGCCTGTGCTTTTGGTTGTATATCTGAGAAATCATTGCTAAATCCAAGGTCATGAAGATTTCTTTTCCTGTTTTTTCTACGAGTTTTATAGTTTTAGCTGTTACAACTCTGATCCATCTTGAGTTAGTGTTTGTATGTGGTGACGTTGGGGTCTGGCTTCCGTGGTTTGCGCGTGGACGTCCGGTTGTCCCAGCACTGGGTGCTGAAGAGACTCTCCTTTCCCCATTGAGGGGTCTTGGCCCCCAGGTCAAAAACCACTTGACTGCAAGTGGCAAGTTTGTTACCAGACTCGGATTCTCTTCCGTTGTTGTGTTTTTCCAGGTCTATACACCACATCGTGTTGGTTACTGTTGCTTTGTAGGAAGTTTTCAAACAGGAAACTGTGAGTCTTCCAATTTTGTTGTTCTTTTTCAAGCTCGTGTTGGCTTCTTGGGATCCCTTGCAATTCCGTATGGATTTTAGGATCAGCTTGTCAATTTCTACCAAGATTTCAGCTGATACTTTGATGGGGATTGTGTTGAAACTGTAGACCAGTTTGGGGAAGCATGGCCATCTGAACAGTGTTAAGTCTTCCGATCCGTGTACGTGGGATCTCTTTCCATTTGTTTACATCTTCTTTAATTTCTTTCAAAAATTCTGTGCTTTCCAAAGTGCACTTTTATTAAATTCACTCCAAAGTATTTATTTTTGATGTTATTGTAAGTGGAATTGTTTTCTGACTTTTATTTTCGGATTGTCACTGAGAGTGTATAGAGGTACAGTTAATTTTTGTGTGTTGATCTTGTATCCTGTAATCCTTCTGAGCTCATTTATTCTCATAATTTTTTAGTGGATACAGGATCATGTCACCTTCAAATAGAAATAGTTTTACTTCCCTTCCAGTGCAAATGTCTTTTATTTCTTTTTCTTGCCTGACAGCTGTGGTTCGGAGCCGCAGTGCAGCTTTGTACTAGGAGTGGCGAGAGGTTGTCCTGCCCTGATCACCGTGGGGTCTATGTGCATGTCCAGTCGTGGGAGAGCGCCAGTCTTTCCCCATCGCCTGTGCTGTCAGCTGAGGGTTTGGTCACTGTCCTTTATCCGGTTGGGGACATGGCTTTCTTGTCCTTGTTTGTTGTTTTCTTAATGAGAATAGATGGTGGATTTCGTTAAATGGTTTTTCCACATCAATGAGATGATCGTGTGTTTCGTGTTTTTTGTTTTTTAGTCTATTAATCTGGTGATTAAATGAGTTAATTTTTGGATGTTCAACCAACCCCGCATTCTTGGGATAAATCCCACTTGGTGACCATGTCCAATATTTGTTATATTCCGATGATTTTTGGAGCTGTATTCGTAAGAGACAGTGTTGGGTAGTTCTCTTGTGATTCCTTTGTCTAGTTTTGGTATTAGGGTAATTAATGCCGGTCTCAAAGGACAAGTTGGGAAGTGTCCCCTCCTCTTCTATTAGGAATTTCCTTTTCCCATTACTTTTAGAATTTTGTTTTATAAATAATGTAAAAACATACATGGCTACAAGGTCAAAACTGAAGAACCAGATATATTCAGATACATCCAAATTCTGTCCCTCTGCTCTCCTCCTCCCTGTAAGTAATATTTTCATAACCTTGCATTACCATTTTCTTCTTGTTCTGTTTTTTAACATGAGCAAATGCATATACATATGCATGTGTATATACATATTTATTTTTCATTATTAAAGCATTTTTTATTTTATTTATTTCAGCATATTACGGGGGTACAAAAGTTTAGGTTACATATATTGCCTTTGGCCCACCCAAGTCAGAGCTTCAAGCGTGTCCATCCCCCAGACGGTGCACAACACACCCATTAGGTGTGAATGTCCCATCCCCTCCTCCCCCTCCCACCTGCCTGTTACCCAGTGATTGTTACTTCCATATGTGCACATGAATGTTGATCGATTAGTTCCAATTTGATGGTGAGTCCATGTGGTGCTTGTTTTTCCATTCTTGTGACCCTTCATTTAGTAGAATGGGCTCCAGCTCCATCCAGGATAATACGAGAGGTGCTAGATCACCATTGTTTTCTGTGGCTGAGTAGAACTCCATGGTGTACATAGACCACGTTTTATTAATCCACTCATGGATGGATGGGCACTTGGGTTGTTTCCACATCTTTGCAATCGTGAATCGTGCTGTTATAAACATTCCAGTGCAGGTGTCTTGTTTATAGAGTGTCTTTTTTCCCTTTGTACATGTTTAGTGTCTTTCATTTCTGAGATAAAGATGCGTGTACTGTTGCACTTGGGTGCGCACACGCTAAGCGTTACATCCTGGAAGTGCCATGTCAGCAGGGCTCGTCCCCAACCAGCATGGCAGGGAGGGGACGTGGAAATGACCGGACAGGCCAAGACCGTGCACAGCAGTCTCATCAGCGGGAAAAATCACAGTTGTTCTGAAATCTTTAAACATTTTTGTTGAAAATATTAGAAACTCTCTCGCAGTTGGTTACAGCTGTGTAGGGAATGAGATATGTATGCGGTAGCTGTCATTTACGACACTGGGCACATGAAGCATGGAGTGCTTGCTTTCTTTGTGAACACTTCCCAGAAGCAGTGAGTGCTGTGTCGTCCTCGGGTACCAGTGACGTGGAGCGCGTCCCTTCCCTGCGCCTCCTTCCCCCGATGACCGTGTGGAACACCCGAGTACGTGTGCATTTTTTAGCAGTATATCTTTTTTTTGACAGCTTTCCTGGGGTACAATTGAGCTGGGATAAATGGCTCGTGGAAAGCGTGTAATTTAATGAGCTTTGACGTCCGTGAACACCCACGAAACCATCAGCACAGTCTGGACAGTAGATGTTTCCGGCATCCCTTAAACTTCAACATCCTTGAAACTTTACTCTGTCCCTTCCTGATACCTCCCCGCCCCCACCACAGGCGGCCAGGGCTCCCCTTTCGGTCTCTGCAGACTGGCTTGACGTTCTTAGAGTTTCACATGAACAGAATCCTGTGGCAGGCGTGTTTTTACCGTGGTACAATTCACGTGACAAAATGCACCATTTTAACCGTTTGAAACGCACAATTCAGAGGCATTTATGGTGTTGCATGAGCATCGTCACTGTTTAATCCAGAACATTCTCGCCACCCAAAAGGAGGCCTTGTCCCATACAGCAGCCACTCCTGTCCCCTCCCCACCTGGCACCCACAGACCTGCTTTCTGCCTCCCGGGACTGGCTGCTCTGGAGTTTCCGTGCACAACGCGTGACCTCCTGTGTGTACTTTCTTCCACACAGCATCTTCTTGTCAAGGCCCACCCGGGTCGTGACGTGTCAGGACGTCGTTCCTTGTCACAGCTGCATGGTGACAACGCATGTGTATATGTGTGTGTGTGTACCACATCCTGTCCGTGTGTCACTCATTGATGGACACAGATCGTTCCCACCTCTTGGCTGTGTGATTCGTACGGCTGTGAAAATTTGTACAAGTATTTGTTGCAGTCTCGGTTTTCAGTTCTTTTCAGGGCACATGCGTGTGTGCACACGTGTATACATGCGGTCTACACACAGCCCTGGGAGTGCAGTTGCCAGGCCACATGGTGACTCTGTGTGTACCTGCTGGGGCACCTGCAGCCTGTTCCCACAGTGGCCACACATGGCCACATCCCCCCAGCAGAGCGTGAGGGCTGAGGGTCTAGTGCATGGTCCTGTCACCTCCCAGGGGACAGTGGGCCCTTTCCTTCCCGTCCCGTGTCTGTTCTCCTCCCTGAGAGTCTAGTGCACGGTCCTGTCACCTCCCAGGGGACAGTGGGCCCTTTCCTTCTCGTCCCATGTCTGTTCTCTTCCCTGAGAGTCTAGCACATGGTCCTGTCACCTCCCAGGGGACAGTGGGCCCTTTCCTTCCCGTCCCGTGTCTGTTCTCCTCCCTGAGAGTCTAGCGCACGGTCCTGTCACCTCCCAGGGGACAGTGGGCCCTTTCCTTCCCGTCCCGTGTCTGTTCTCTTCCCTGAGAGTCTAGCGCACGGTCCTGTCACCTCCCAGGGGACAGTGGGCCCTTTCCTTCCCGTCCCGTGTCTGTTCTCTTCCCTGAGAGTCTAGCGCACGGTCCTGTCACCTCCCAGGGGACAGTGGGCCCTTTCCTTCCCGTCCCGTGTCTGTTCTCTTCCCTGAAGCTGGAAGTCCAAGATCCCGGCGTGGCAGAGGCTGTGTCTGGTGGGGACTCACTTCCTGGTTCAGAGATGGCGCCTTCTCACTGTGTCCTCACATGGTGGAAGGGGCAAGGGAGCTCTCTGGGGTCCCTTTTATAAGGACACTGGTCCCATCCATGAGGCTCCACCCTCAGGGCCTCATCCCCTCCCAGAGGCCCCACCTGGTAACACCATCCCCTTGGGAGTTAGGTTTCAGCATAGGGACTTGGCAGGAACACAAACATTCAGACTGTGACAGCCTTTATTAGAATAAGGGTGTTACCTTCTGTCCTGGTTCCTGGTCTGTTTGTTATTGGCAGTATTATTATCATGTTGAGTTTCTAAACCCTGCTGCCGTGAACATGCCATGTGCACTCCGTGTCGGGCTGTGCAGTGACTGTCCTGCCATTTCCTGTGTCTTGGCGGTTGGGTGTCGGGGACACGCAGGCCTCCTACCGAGACTGGGAAGTGGCCTATATTCCTGTTCTCTCTGGCAGCGCGTGTGGCCTCTCCCTCGCACACTCGCTGGGATTCACTGGCGAGGGCTCCTGGGTCTGGGATTTCCTGGTGGGAAAGTTTTTAAGTGTGGCTTCCTTGAAGACACACAGGACTGCTCGCATTTTCTTTTTTTCTTTGGGACAGAGTCTCACTCTGTGGCCCGGGCTAGAGTGAGTGCCCTGGCGTCAGCCTGGCTCACAGCAACCTCACACTCCAGGGCTTAAGTGATTTTCCTGCCTCAGCCTCCCGAGTAGCTGGGACTACAGGCACGCGCCACCATGCCTGGCTAATTTTTCTATATATATATTTTAGGTGTCCATATAATTTCTTTCTATTTTTAGTAGAGACGGGGGTCTCGCTCTTGCTCAGGCTGGTCTCGAACTCCTGACCTTGAGGAGGTCCTTCTGCCTCGGCCTCCCAGAGTGCTGGGATGACAGGCCTGAGCCACCGCGCCCGGTCTGCTCAGGTTTTCTGTGTGAGCGGTTTTGGTTGGGAGTGTTCGTCAGGCAATTAGTCTCCTTCACCAAACTTGTGCAGTTTGTTGGCAAAGTTACACACGAGTGTCCACTGGGTGTGGTTTGCAGGCTGTGGGGTAGCAACTGATGGTGGCAATTTGTGTTTCCTTTTGTTTGTTCTTGAAGTTTTGCTAAATGTCAAATTTTTTTAGATTTCAAATCATCAAGTTTTGGTTTTGTGGATTTTCTCTGTTGAACATTCACTTTCTTTTTCCTTCATCTCTGCCCTTTGCTGTTACCTCCTCGTGTAGCGCAGGCCTGCAAGGCTGCGGACCTGCCGTGGTCCCCACCCCAGCCCCGTCCCAGGCATTCTGACGTGTGACGTTTTCGTCACTGTCACGTTCAGCATAGTTTCTGCTCCCGTGGTCGCGTACTCCTTGGAGAACCGGTGACCGGCAGCTGCGCCCTTTCTACACACGCGGGGACCGCGGCTGCTACTGGTCTCTGCGCTCGGGGACGGACCCGCGCTGCGCCTGCCGAGCTCCCGCCGGGGCCGGACTGAGCGGCGCGCCGCGTGCGGGAACAGGGCAGAGGCTGCGGGTTCACACGCGCTCGCGCGGCCCCCGCGGTGCGGGAAGGCCAGAGCCGCGGCGCGTCTTCCCCGGCAAAGGTTGAGGTCGCGGGGTCGCGTCGGAGCCCGCGGTTTGCAGGGGGAGCGGCGGGGTGTCGGGCCCCGCTCACGCCGTCCCCCGCCCCTGCGCAGGCCTGCGGCTGCCCCCTCTACTGGAAGGCACCCCTGTTCTGCGGCGCCGGCGGGGAGCGCACGGGCTCCGTGTCCGTCCACAAGTTCGTCGCCATGTGGAGAAAGTAAGTCCGGGCGGAGCAGGGGTGGGCGCGGAGGGGTCCCCGGGTCCTCCTAGCAACAAGGGCCGCCTGCCCTGGGCATTGCATGTGCGGCCGCGACAGCGAGACACGAAGCTGATGGTGCAAGCCCGGCCCCGGCGGAACCGTCCTCCCTCACCGCCCCCCGCCCGTCGAGGCCCCACCCTCGCGCCCTGAACCCGCGCAGGGGCCGTGCGCAGCCGTGTGCGGGACCGGCACCACGTCCTCAGTGTCGTTGCAGAGTCCTGCACAGCTGCCACGACGACGCCGCCAAGTTCGTGCATCTGCTCATGAACCCCGGCTGCAACTACCTGGTGCAGGAGGACTTCGTCCCCTTCCTGCAGGTGAGGCTGCGTCCACACCGCAAACAGCTTCCTGTGTCTACAGCACACACACCTGCCTACTCCTCCCAGGTGAGGCTGGGTCCACACCACACACCTTCCTGCGTCCACACCGCACACCTTCCTCCTCCTCCAGGTGAGGGCTGGGTCTACAACACACACCTTCCTTCCCCTCCCAGGTCAGGGCTGTGTCTACACCACACACCTTCGTACTCCTCACACTTGAGAAACTGGGTCTACACCACACACCTTCCTCCTCCCAGGTGAGAGCTGTCTACACCACACAGCTTCCTCCTCCTCCTCCCAGGTCAGGGCTGTGTCTACACCACACACCCTCCTTCTCCTCCCAGGTGAGGGTTGGGTCTACAGGACACGCAGGCCCACATCCTGGCTCCTTCCCTTGGGTGCTGTTTCCCACGGAGCCTGCTCCGAGACCATCCCCTGTGATTGCCAGGGGCCGGCGTTGCAGACGTTGTCAGTGCCTTTAGATGTGGCGCCTCGGAGGCAGAGGCGATAGTGTTCTTTGGCCTTGGGCTTTCTACATGAAATGGGCCACCTGTTGCAGGTGGTGTTTCCCGTGTGCCACTCTGATTCCCTGGGAATCAGTTCAGTGTGGCATTTTCTTTCTGGGGACGATGACAGAGGGGACTAGGAGGTGTATGATGCCACTTGTTCCTTAGGGACATACTGAGCAACTTAAATGACAACAGTTCAAGCAGAGGTGACACCGCGGTTGGGTGACCGTGGCTCTGTGACTTCCCTCGGACTTCAGTGTGGCTCCGGGGCTGGTTAGCTTTCAGGTTAAGCTGTGCTGAGCGAGGGGTGAGGTGGCGGCAGGGACGGCAGCCCGGCTGTGGTGTGAGGACCTCGCCGCGTGGCTTACACGGGTCGCTGTGACAGGGTGTCCGGCAGAAGCAGCCCGTCCTCCCGGGGTGGCCGTGGGGCGGCCTGGGGGCAGGGTGTGCGCTAGAGCTCTGTGCCTCCCTCCGCCCGCAGGACGTGGTCAACACGCACCCCGGCCTGTCCTTCCTCAAGGAGGCGTCCGAGTTCCACTCGCGCTACATCACCACCGTGAGTGTCCCGCCCTCCTGCCCCTGGGGACGCCTCGCCGCCCTCCGACCCTGCCCTGCGCCCTCCTGACTCCGCCCCTCCTCGCTGCCCTCCGACCCCGCCCCTCCTCGCTGCCCTCCGACCCCGCCCTGCGCCCTGGCTCCCCCAGCTCCCTTTCCCGTGATGGAGGCGACCTCAGTCAGGTGGGGTCCCGCAGTGTGGCCCCCTGCACCCGGCCCGCCCCGCCCCAGGCTGATAGATGCCTCCCGCAGGTCATCCAGAGGATCTTCTACACGGTCAACAGGTCCTGGTCGGGGAGGATCACCTGCGCGGAGCTCAGGAGGAGCAGCTTCCTGCAGGTGGGCGGGGCGGGCCGGGCAGGTGGACGGGCAGCCTCCCTCCTGGCGAGACCCCGGGCGCGTCCCCCCACGCCCCGCAGGCTGAGCGCGCGGTGGCACGGGGACAGCACCTGCCCACGCGGGGCCCCTGGGGTGCCGGACGCTGCCCGACGTGGGAGCCGGGGCTTCCCGACCCCCCCTGAGCCGCCGCGAGCAGCCCGGAGCCCTGCGCCCCGCACAGCCACGCCCGCGCCGGAGCCTCACCGCGCGGAGGCCCGTGCGTCACCCGCGTGCTGGGGTTGCCCCGGCAGAACGTGGCCCTCCTGGAGGAGGAGGCGGACATCAACCAGCTGACTGAGTACTTCTCCTACGAGCACTTCTACGTCATCTACTGCAAGTTCTGGGAGCTGGACACGGACCACGACCTGCTCATCGACGCGCAGGACCTGGCGCGACACAACGACCATGGTGAGCACGTGGCCTGGGGCGCACAGGACGGGCGGGCATCCTCCTTTGGCCTTCTGCGGGGTTCTTTGACCCGAGCCTTCTCCTGCCCTCCCTGCCCCGTGTCCGTGTGGGCACCGCGTGTGTGTGGGCGAGCTGTCTGTCTGCTCCCCCCAGAGCTTATGGTCAGCGAGAGGTGCTCAGCCATGGGGGCTGAGTGCACCACGGACACAGCTGGGCCCCCGCAGAATCGGGGCCGCGGTCCCTGCGAACCCCTCTGCCCCAGCTCCAGCTTCACGTCCCTGTGAGCTCCTGTGGTGTCCACTCGCCGCATCGGTCGGAGTGATGTGTGGGGTTGTTTGTCATAGCGTGGCCTGTAGGGCTGACGTGGCCTGTAGGGCTGACGTGGCCCTACTCAGTGGCCCTGCTCATCACAGGGACCAGAGTCTTGGTGGCCAGGACAGGGCAGGGCACAGCCAGAGGCTTCTGGAACAATCCACTTGGATTGCTGAGGAGGCTGCTTTGACGGAATACTTTCCTCTTCTATCCTGGGAAACCCAGAGGGGTCGTCCCTGTGACATTAGGACAGAGGGCGCAAGGCTCAGAGCAGGCTCTGCGGTGTGAGGTTGTTCCCTTGGACATGGTCTTCTTTCCAAATGTCATTAGACTAGGGCGGTCTCAGTCACCGCTGTTAGTTCCACAGGGCCTTCTGGAACAAACTAGTACAAACCTGGGGGCTTAAACAACAGGAATTCACCCTCCCCCAGGCCCGGAGCCCAGGAGTGTGAGACGCAGGGGTCTCGGGGCCGCGCTCCCTCCGCAGGCTCCAGGGGAGGCTCCTTCCTGCCTCTCCCAGCTCCTGGGGGCTCCAGGGGTCCCTGGGCTTGTGGCCGCGTCACTCCAGCCTCTGCCTCCATCTCCACGTGGCTTCTCCTCTGCGTCTGTGTTTCCTCTGCTGTCTCTTAGGGGGACACCTGTCATCGGATTTAGGGCCCTCCCTGATACAGGAGGGTCTCATCTTGAGATCCTTCACTAATTACATCTGCCAAGAGCCCGTTTCTACAAAAGGTCCCGTTCCCGGGTACCAGAGCTCAGGACGTATGTTTGGGGGCACAGTTCAGGCCATAGCAGCGCCCCGTCATTTCTCATCAGGGGAGACTTGACCCAGGCAGGAGGCGTTGGGGGTGGGGCAGAGACTGTCTCCATCTCCCCATCTCACGGGTGTAGTGTTTATCACGGGGGAACTGCGTCCCCCAAATGCACATGTTGGAGCCCAGGACCTCAGACTGGGGCTGTGGTTGGAGACGGGTCTTTAAAGAGGTGATTGAGGTAAACTGAGGCACTAGGGTGGGCCCTGATCCGACAGGACTGGTGTCCCTATAAGCAGAGGAGACGAGGACACAGACATGCACAGAGGGTCTACCCGTGAGGACACAGGGAGAAGACGGCGTCTACACGCCCAGGAGAGAGGCCTCAGGAGACGCCTTGAGCTCGGGTTCCAGCCTGCAGGATGTGGGGGGGGCAGCCCTGTGGTTTAGGCTCCTCGGTCTGTGTGTTCCTGCAATGCCGGGGCCTGCGCTGCCCGAGACCGTCCGTGCCTTGCACCGTGTCTCAGTCGCGTTCCGGTTGCAACGCGTTTGTTCCCGAGAGCGCAGCTGGGGTGCGGGACGTGGGCAGCTGAGACGCGGGTGTCTGAGGCGTGGGAACGCGTTCGTTCTGCCCTTCGCAAACCTGACTGGCAGCCCCCGGCAGCTTCCACTGCGGGTCCGACCTGGGGATCGGCCCCCGCAGCGGGAAAGGCCGTGAGCACGCGGGGGGCGCCTGCGGGGACAGCGGGTCCGGGACCCGCCTGCCCTGGGCCTCTCAGCGCGTCGGCCGCGGACGCCCGGGCTCTGCTCTCAGGCCGCGTGTGGGCTGGGGCCCCCGCGTCCCTGCTCACGAGCCCGCGTGTCCCTGCTCACAAGCGCACGTGTCCTTGCAGCCATTTCTGCCAAGATGATCGACAGGATCTTCTCGGGGGCGGTGACACGGTACGTACGACCGGCGACTCGGGTCCCGTCCTCTGCGCACCCGGGCGAGAGCCCCAGACAGACCTCCCCATTCCCGCCACCGTGAACTCGCTGGGCTCGGACGGGGATGGCTTTGTCACGCGAGGCCCCCAGGGAGGGATGCGTGAGCTGTCACTTGAGGTGCTAAATAATGGGACACACGCCTGTCGTGGGAGGTCCCCAGGGGACCCCTCTCTCGAGGCGAGTCCTCAGTGCGGGGACAGCACAGGCCCCAGCGGAGGTGTCAGGCGCTGGGCGTCACAGCGACTCTGGGGAGCGTGTGAGGCCTTCAGGTGGCCGTGACCGCTTGTGACCCCACCGGGATCTGGAAGCCCCACGGCCCCTCCCGCGGAGGGCGGGGACCCCCGAGGCTCCTCCGGCCGCGCCCTGGGCAGGGACCGCACCCTTCCCCCTGCTCACGGGCGTCTCTGTCTCTCAATGCCGGCCGCAAACCCAGAGGCAGAAAAGTACAGAAAGAAGGGAAAATAAGCTACGCCGACTTTGTCTGGTTCTTGATCTCGGAAGAAGACAAAAAAACCCCGACCAGGTGGGTGTTGGGCGGCAGGGTCAGAAGCCGCGGACGGGACGGTGGGCGTGGCGCTCGGCGGGTTTGCGATGGTGGGCGTGGCGATGCGAGTGCGGCTGCGCGTGCGTGGCAGTGGGCGTGGCGATGCGAGTGCAGCTGCGCGTATGACAGTGGGCGTGGCACTGGCAGTGTCTCTGTGCGTGCGTGCCAGTGGGCGTGGCACTCTGCGTGGCTGTGCGTGCGTGACAGCGTGGCACTACCAGTCCGGCTGTGCGTGCGCGACAGTGGGCGTGGCACTCCCAGTGTGGCTGTGCGTGCGTGACAGTGGGCGTGGCACTCCCAGTGTGGCTGTGCGTGCGCGACAGTGGGCGTGGCACTTACAGTCCGGCTGTGCGTGCGTGACAGTGGGCGTGGCACTCCCAGTGTGGCTGTGCGTGCGTGACAGGGGGCGTGGCACTCCCAGTGTGGCTGTGCGTGCGTGACAGTGGGCGTGGCACTCCCAGTGTGGCTGTGCGTGCGTGACAGGGGGCGTGGCACTTACAGTCCGGCTGTGCGTGCGTGACAGGGGGCGTGGCACTTACAGTCCGGCTGCGCGTGCGTGACAGGGGGCGTGGCACTCCCAGTGCGGCTGCGCGTGCGTGACAGGGGGCGTGGCACTTACAATCCGGCTGTGCGTGCGTGACAGCGGGCGTGGCACTCTGCGCGGCTCTCCTGCGGAGGGGGGTGGGCAGGGCTGTCCCCGGCGGGTCCCCGCGGTGCAGGGCTGTCCCGGCTTGGGGCTGAGCAGCCGTGCGCCCGCAGCATCGAGTACTGGTTCCGCTGCATGGACCTGGACGGGGACGGGGCGCTGTCCATGTTCGAGCTGGAATACTTCTACGAGGAGCAGTGCCGCCGGCTGGACAGCATGGCCATCGAGGCCCTGCCCTTCCAGGACTGCCTGTGCCAGATGCTCGACCTGGTCAAGCCGCGCAGCGAAGGTGGCACCCGGGGCAGGGGCAGCGCGGGGAGGGGACGTACCCGTGTGAGGGACCTGCGGGAAGGGCCGTCCCCACGGGGCTGGTGAGGACGCAGCGCCAGCGTGCATCGTGTTCTTGCTCAGGGCCACCCCCCGCGAGGACGTCAGTGTCGCCCGGGGTGACCTCCGGGCCGCTTGGGGATGGGAGCCCAGGGCAGGGAACGCGTGTCCTCACGGTGGGGGGGCACTTGCGGTGTCGGCACTGACGTTCAGGGACCGTCATGGATTTTGTGTTGACACAGCACAGGGATCCCAGCCCCGTGTGTTCCCCAAATCCCTCTGATGCCAGAGGGACGGGGGCGGGGGCAACATTCTCCCCAAAGTCGGTCCCTGCAGGGACAGGGGAGACTCTCCCTACACTGAGTCCCTACGGGGACAGGGGGGACCCTCCTTAAACTCCGCCACCTCAGTTAGCTTTGTGCTCTGTGTTTCGGAATCGAGGTCTGAATCCGGGGGTTGGCAACTTTGGGAACGTTCAGAGATGGGGACACACCGGCCACCTCTTGTCCCTAGCTGTGGCTTCTCCCTGTCTGTACTGTTCCAACAGCTTCCCTCGCGGGGACCAGGCAGCGTCTGTCATTTCAGGTCCACGGGCGCCCCCTGGTGGCCGGCGCCCTCCTCTGTCCCGCGCACGGGCCCCCGCGTGCCTGAGGCCTTGCACGCTTCAGTGCACGCTCGGAACCCCTTGAGTCCCCTTTACACAAGCCGGGCGCGGTGGAAGCACGTAGCCCCGTACCGCATCCTGCCGCGGGTGTCATCACCGCACGCCACGCTGAGTGCGGGCCCCTGACAGCCGTGTGTCTCTGCCGCGCTCCGCCCCGCAGGGAAGATCACGCTGCACGACCTGAAGCGCTGCAAACTCGCCAACGTCTTCTTCGACACGTTCTTCAACATCGAGAAGTACCTGGACCACGAGCAGAAAGAGCAGGTCTCCCTGCTCAGGGTGAGTGCGGTGGGGCGGGCAGGCTCGCGGCCACCACGCCACCTGTGCCCCGTGACACGCGTGCGTCCCCCAGGAGAGTGACAGCGACGGCCCGGAGCTCTCGGACTGGGAGAAGTACGCGGCGGAGGAGTACGACATCCTGGTGGCCGAGGAGGCCGCGGGGGAGCCCTGGGACGACGGGTGAGCGAGCCTGCGGGGACGTGGGGGGCAGTGGGGACGTGGAGGGTGGCGGGGACATTTTCCGCAATTTGTGACCTGTTCTCTTACCGTCGTCTGTCAGGGAGGAGCTCTCGGTCCTGGTGAGGTGCCACCTCCCATTGATTGCTTTTACGGCTGTGCTTTTGCTGGTAAGGCCACGAAGCCATTGCTGATTCCAAAGCCACAAAGGTTTTCCCGTGCAGGTGTTGTCTTTTCACATTTTACCTGAGGTCTGTGATCCATTTGCAGTAGACTTTCCTGAGGGTGTGGAGCACGTTCGCTCTCGTGCACATGGATATCAGTTGTCCCCGTGGCCATTTTGGCAAAGCCCTGGAGTTACCAGCCGTTTCTGAACTTCACTCAGATCTGTTGGTGTGGGTCTGTCCGTGCCCACACACGGTGCCGTGCCGGTGCGGGTCTGTCCGTGCCCACACACGGTGCCGTGCCGGTGCGGGTCTGTCCGTGCCCACACGCGGTGCCGTGGCCGCGGCTGTGTCGTGGGCACTGAAGTCGCGGAGCGGGACCCTCCGGCCGCGCTGCTGTTCGCAAGCGTCTGGGCCCTTCCGCCTGCGCTGCCTGCTGTGTGCATGTTGGCGTCAGCACAGCGCTCGCCGTGGGGGTGAGCATCGGTGTCGGGACCACACGGGCCCCGTCTGTCCCCCTGGTCCGTGTCTCTCCCCGACCAACTCCGAGGTCAGCCCTGGGGCAGCGACCTAATTTGCAGTCCTGAGGTGAGGGCTCGCCCATGCTCTTCTCAAAAATTTTTTTTTTTTTTTTTTTTTTTTTGAGACAGAGTGTCACTGTGTTGCCCGGGCTAGAGTGAGTGCCGTGGCGTCAGCCTAGCTCACAGCAACCTCAAACTCCTGGGCTTAAGCGATCCTACTGCCTCAGCCTCCCGAGTAGCTGGGACTACAGGCATGCGCCACCATGCCCGGCTAATTTTTTCTATATATATTTTTAGTTGTCCAGATAGTTTATTTCTATTTTTAGTAGAGACGGGGTCTCGCTCAGGCTGGTCTCGAACTCCTGACCTCGAGCGATCCACCCGCCTCGGCCTCCCAGAGGGCTAGGATTACAGGCGTGAGCCACCGCGCCCGGCCTTCAAAAATTTTTATTATTTTTATAGTCAGGGTTTTTCTCTGTCAGCCAGGCTGGAGTGCCGTGGCGTCATCACAGCTCACTGCAGCCTCCACCTCCTGGGCTCCAGCCATCCTCCTGCCGCAGCCTCCACCTCCTGGGCTCCAGCCATCCTCCTGCCTCAGCCTCCCCAGCAGCGGGGACTACAGGCATGTGCCACCATGCCCAGCTAATTTTTCTATTTTAATAGAGGCAGGGTCTTGCTAGGTTGCCCAGGCTGATCTTGAACTTCTGGCCTCCGAAAGTGCTGGGATCACAGGCGTGAGCCACTGGGCCCGGCCAACACTTTTTCCATCCCCACATGGCGTTGGCTATTCTGGTCTCTTTGCCTTTATGTGTAAATTAAGAATAAGGTTGTTTATTTCTACAAAACCTTCTGCTGACACTTTGACCGAGGTTTTGATGGAAGACGAGATTGACGTGGGGACAGTTGGTGTCTTGTCACAGCACACGGCTGGTCCGCTGACCTGTCCCCTTCCACTCAGGTCTCCTCTGCCTCCTGCCATCAGCGTCTCACAGCTCTGGGGGCAGGTTCTATGTGGATTCTGTGAGAGTTGTTTGTATTTCATAATTCTTTGGTGTTGTGAAACGTACTTTCTAAATTCCCATCTCCCGCTGTTCACCAGCAGCTTAAACGCACTAGTTCTAACGGCTTTTCACGGGCTCTTTGGGGTTTTCCACGTAGACAGTCAGGTGTCCGTGAATGGGTCAGCTTGACCCTTTTCAGCGCTCTGTATGCGTTTTCTTTACTTCTCCTGCCTGTGGCTGCCCAGAACCTGCAGCCTGGTGGGGGTGGCAGTGGGGTGGGGCTGGGGCATTTGCTTGGTCCCAGGCTTGGGTGGGACGCGTCTCGACCTTCCCCGTGGCGCCCACCTGTCAGCTGGGGGAGGTCCCTTCCATCCTCGTTTGCCGGGACTGTGTAGTGAGGCTGAAGCTTGTCAGCGGCCTCAGCTGGGACGGTCTCTTCCCGCAGTCCCTGTGCAGCAAGTCCCAGCCAGGGACCTGCCGCGGTCGCAGTGGCCTCGCGTCCCCCAGTGATGCTGCCCAGTGAGGACACCTGCCCTCCCCGTGTGTGGCGGGTCCCGCTGGCAGAGGGGGCCGCGTCCCGCCTGCGTCCCCTGCAGGGCTTGGTGCTGCTGCTTCCCCGAGTGGGGGAGGATGCGGCAGCGACACCCGCGGGACCCGGGCTCTGCTTTGAGAGCAGCGGTCTGTGCTTTCGTGTTTTGCCTACGTTATTGCCGTGTGAGGTACAGGGCACCGCGTGTCACGTGTACCACTGGGGAGCTTTGACACACGTGCGCGTGCACGAAGCCATTGCCCCAGTCGACACGGCACGGACCTGTGTCCCCCAGAGCCCCCTGCCCCTCCCCAGAGCTGCAGGCCAGTTGGCATTTTCTTGGATTTTACTTAACCGTTTGGTGGGATTTGCCCGTGAAGCCGTAGTGTTGTGAAGTTTTTCACTCAATCCCGTGACAGACACAAGGTGCAGTTCTCTGTCTCTGCTCCAGTGGGCGGTCGGTGGCTTGCGCCTTTCAGGACTGGTCCAGTCTCCCGGGTCGTGCACTTTGGTACTGTTCACAGAATTCTCCGGTTGTGATTTTACTGTCGGCAGAGTCCAGTGACACCGCCTCCCATGTCCCCAATATCAACGATTTCTGTTTCTGTGACCGTGTGGCGTGGGGTTGTCAGGCGCAGTGACCCTCTCACAGACCCACCGTGCCTGGTCCTGTGTGTCCCTTTCTGTTGCTCCCTGCTGCGACCTTCCTTCTCATCCTCCTCAAGTTCGCTCAGGGCATTGACGGGGCCTCTGTTCTCCCTGCGTGTCCGTGACAGGTGGGATGGCGTGTCCTCTCTGTGGCCCTGCGCTCGGACTCCCCGGGCCCCGTACGCGTGGAGACGGTGGCCCCGGCTCCGTGGAGGGGCGTCTCAGCCCTGTCCCACCCCACACCACCTTCCTGCTGAGCCGGGAGGCCCATCCGCGTCCTGCCCCACGGCCTCGGCTGGCTGTCCCCGACGTGCATGTGTGTCACTGTCCCTCCTGCTCAGTTCTCTGCCCAGGCAGCTGACCCTGGGTCCCCACTCTCTAGAACCTTCCATGCTCTCTTCTCCTGCCATAACCTGCAGAGCAGCTGTGGCCACCGGCCACATCCTGTGTCCCCCCCGACATCCGTCCCCCGTGCTGTTGGTGTTAAGTCGAGGTGCGCCCAGGTGCCGCGCTCTGGTCCCTGGCTGTGCAGGCCCGTTGGGGACAGTGACCGCCGGTCGGGAGCAGCAGTGTTTCCGCAGGGGAGGACAGGGCTCTGCGTGTCTGGGCTGTGCTGGGTTCCAGAAGAGACCGTGCCATGTGCTGTGCAGAAACCAGGCAGCACTGGCTGTCACTGCTGAGATGTCGAAGGGGAGCATGTGTCACGGTCCTTCCCCTGCTGTGTGTTGTGGTGACAGTCTCGGTGGTGGCCTCGGGTGCAGCGAGTGTGTCTTGAAGGGTCTTGGAGGAATGTGCCTGAACGGACCGAGGGCAGGCCCACTTTTTATGCAAATGGCCCTCCCTGTCACGGGGCCGCCGTCCCCTCCCAGGCGGTGCTGGGGGGCAGGCGTGCGGCCCCGGGGCAGGGCGCGTGCTCCGAGCCCTCACGGCCGCCATTGCAGGTACGAGGCGGAGCTGAGCCCCGTGGAGCAGAAGCTGAGCGCGCTGCGCACCCCCCTGGCCCAGAGGCCCTTCTTCGAGGCGCCCTCGGCCCTGGGCGCCGTGGAGCTGTACGAGTTCGCCTGCACCGACGAGGACCTGCCGCCACTGTGACGCCCGCCGGCCAGTGTCCATCCACATGGCCCGCCGGACACGGTGGCTTCCGTGTAAAAACAAACTGTTGAGTTGTTGAACTGTCTTTTGTGGCAGATGACGTGCGTTTGTATGGAATGATAAATTTTTATTTATTCACGGAAGCGTGTCCCACGTTTGTTCCCGCCTGTCTCTGGGGCCGGCGCCGGGACACACTCGGGGGCCACCCGTGGGCCAGGGCAGGCTCCGGCGTGGAGGCCCCCAGCCCGGCCGGCGTCTGCAGTGTGCGCTCCCGTCCGTCGTGCTGGCCGAGCAGCCCCGGGGACCGGCGCCCCTGGGGCAGGGCCGGTGCTGTTGTGCCTGTTGCACACTGGCTCGAGGCGCCGCCCGCAGCGTGGAGCGTGTTCACGGGAAGGAGACTCGCTTGCTGTGCGCAGGTCTGAGAGCGTTGCTGAATGAGCAGAGAAGGACTTCCGGTCGTGGGCTGGGTTCCTTCGCCGCAGCCGGGGAGGTACCTCGGTGCGGGTTCGGGCCGTTGACAGGGGTCTCACAGTCACCCACGCGGAGACAAGGCCACAGTCCCGGGAGGGCCCGTGGGCTTCAGCGCCAGGGTGAGCAACCGAAGGCTCCAGAACAGCCCCCGTCCGGGGAGGCCACGCGCACCACGGAGCGTCAACCCTGCTGAGCTCCCGGCCACGACCCACCTGCTCCCTGCACAGGCCCCGCGTGGCCCACGGCAGGCAGGGTCACGGGCGGTGACGACGGCTTCGCGGCCTGTCCTTGCTGAACACGACAGGAGGAAGGGGAGGGCCGGCTGTCAGCACGGCAGGAACACGCATGACCACACGGGTCTGTGTTCACAGCCTGCGAGGCCTCCTCCCTGCCCAGCCATGCTCGGCGGCAGCAGCCCGTCTGTCCACACGGAGCCCAGCAGCTCCCCGACCGCGGAACTGCGCGCCGCGCATGTAGGGTGTGGCCATGAGGGGGGGCCCTGTCGGCCTGTGTCCCTGGGCCGTGGGCTCTTCAGCCAGAGCTGGGAGAGCGGAATGGGGGGTACAGGCCGGGTGCCCTCCACCCACCCTCTCACATGGCTGGGCACCATGGGTGGTGCCCGCTGAATGCCCGGAGGGTGGGCCGGCCTGGGTCTGCTGCGGCCACGAGTGAGCTCCGTGGGGCCAGGGCCCCCGCCTACCCCGCCAGCCCCTCGGGCCCCCAAGGTGCACAGGGCACACACAGGCCCCAGCTGGGGGCACACTCGGGCACACACGTGGGCAGGGGGGTCCAGCCGTGGCCACTCTGGAAAAATGACCAGCCTGGGCCCCGGCTCCCCCACCGTCACCCCCAGACGCCCCTGGCCCCCCCGGCAGGCTGTGCACCACGTTGGCATCCGCGCTGGGGGACTCGGAGTCCCTGGGACAGGACGTCCACATTTAAGACATTACCGTGGGGGACACAGCACAGCCCCAGCCCAGGTCCTCCAACCCTCAGGTCCCCACAGCGCCTGCCTTCCTGGCGCTGCTGGGACTGCCAGGCCTGGGCCACCAGCCCCTGGCACCCTCTGCAAGTGACTGTGCAGAGCAGCCTGGTCCCCGGAGCCTCCTCGAGGGGACCCTGCTGCCCCCACCCCTTCATCACGGGTTCTCCAGGGGCAGCCCCAGCCCACCTGAGGAGCACCACGAGGCCCGTCCCAGAAGGTGACCACGAGGTGACCACTGGCCACTACCCCATGAAGCTCTCGGCCACTTCCCGCTGCCCCGAGGCCAACGCCAGCCACCTCCCCCTGGGAGCAAGCAGGTCCCGAGGCAGGTGGGTGAATGGGGGCACCGCGGGCTTCTCCCCAGCACAGATGGGCATGGCAGGGTGCACAGAGCATGGGGAGGACAGCGGGGCACAGGGGCTCCCAGCCAGGAACGGTGCACAAAGGGTTCCGGATGGTCCCAGGGTCCACGGCATGAGGTGAGCGGGCAGGTGGGGACGTTCCCAGGAGCGTGAGGTGGGAGCCGGAGCCAGAGGGGACGGGGCCTGGACAGCCGAGAGGACACAGAAGCGGCGGGTGGAGGCTGATGGAGAAATGACCTCACAGGAGGAGATGGAGGGCGGGACCAGGACAGCCCCCTGGGGAGGGAACGAGGACCTGGGGGACCCTGCCAGGGCCGTCTCAGACACGCAGCCCCGGACCAGAGCAGCACCTGGGACAATGCTGGACCCCCGACCCCTGCACTCGCTGCCTGTCACAACGGGGGACCAGCCCTGTCTGCAGCGACGCCCCAACACTGGCGCTCATGGCCCCAGGACAGCCCCTCGTCCACGCCACAGGCCGGGGCGGGCGTCTCAGCACCACCCTCACCGGGTCCCAGCCCAGGCCGGGGACACCCCTGTGTGACGAGGGGCCTTGTGGAGGGGCAGCACCACGGGGGCTGGAGTCGCCTGAAGCTCTGATCTGCCAGGTGCAGGCGTGGTGGCGGGACCGTCCCTTGAGGCTGACGAGGAACGCAGGTGCCCGACGGCTGCCTGAGAGCACAGACTCCACCCGGCGCGGAGGAAGCAACCTCACCTGCGCTCGCAGCCCTGGAGGGGTTCCTAGGTGGGCCCTGGGCGAGGCAGAGCCCACAAGGGCGTCTGGTGTCCAGCTGGAGCCCATCCCCAGGGCAGCTTTGCAGTCCCAGAGCAGTCGGCCCCGGTGACACCATGGTGAGGACAAGTGGGTTCCGGGGGACGTGGCCCAGGCGCTGCCCCTCCCCCCCAGCCCTCGTGGAAGGTGCTGTTTTCACCTGGGACTTGCGTAGATGCCCTGAGGGCTCACGTCCCTGTCCCCAAGGCCAGCACGCCCACGGCCCACAGCCTAGAAGGAGGGAGGGGCCAGGTGGGGACGCCAAGGAGCCCACCGGGCGCTGCCCTGTCCCCCTGCTCAGATGCACGTGACGAGGACACACCTGTCCCTGGAAAGCACGGGAGTGAGGCAGGGCATGTACGGAGCAGAGGTGACTGGGGGCACAGGTGTGCCCAAGCGTCCCTCGGTCCCCCAGGAGGGCAGGCCAGGCAGGGGGTCAGCTGGGGCCTGCGGTTTGGGCTTGGTTCCCGGTGGGGCCGAGGGTGGGGGCTCCGATGGGACGGGGCGCAGGGGGAGGGACTGGCTGGGTGAGGACAAGGAGCCCTCGGAGCAGGAGGTGCAGGCCCAGTGGGTCCCAGGCTCGGAGGCCCACAGCCCGGCCACGGCCCAACCCTGAGGCAGCGGCCACATGTCCTAGACACGGACAGCCGCGGTTGGGGTTCCTGGCGCCCGATCTCCCCACCTGGGAACCTTCTGTGTTTCCAAGCTCAGCCCTGACCACCATCTCCGGGGATGCCAACCCTCCTCCTGGCCCTCCCATCCCTGCAGGTCCCCTCGGTCCCCAGCCTCACCCATCCTGTGGGCTCCGAACCGACCGACCCACCTGCAACAGGCTGGACTTGAAGGTCAGAGGGCGCCAGAGTCCACCCTCCCTCCCTGCACGTCTCCCCCCAAGGACAAGCCCACCCGCCAGGCCTCAGGCCACAGGAGCAGGTGCCCTGGGAGGCTGGAGTGGGAGGGGAGGGGGACAGAGAGGCTGGAGAGGAGGGGAGGAGGGGGTGCAGCCCCAGGACACTTGTCAGTGGCCGCCCCTGTGCTGTCCAGGCTTGGGGGAAGGATCCCCACACACACAAGCCCCGTCTGCGGTAGACCTGAGCTGTCAGCACCCCGTGTCTGAGGGGACGCAGCCTCCCGGGTGGGCACGAGCCCTGCCTGGCACGAACCTCTCCACCAAGTCTGAACCGGCAGACGCTGCCCACGGGTCAGGACTCTGCTACCCTGGCTGTAAGCTCATGGGAACAGCCCTCTGGGCCCACGGGCAGACCCCTCACAGGTCGTGGACACATGTGGCACTGCCAACCCCCTGTCCAAGCTCACAGCCAGCTGGCAAGTGCCTGTGAGGTGCTCCCACCCCCAGGCTTGGTTACATGACACGCCCCACCCGGGCCCTGCGGGACAGCTCCTCAGACCCAGTGACAGGAGCCCCCCTGTAACCCGGGACATGGTCAGAGTGGACCACGGTGGGCACCAGCCCAGGTCCCCTGCATGGAGGCTTGAACGCCGCTGGAGTGTCACCCGAGTCCCCTTCTACACACCATGGCCCATGGGGACCCTCGCATGCCTGTGTCCTGCCCACGGGTGCAGCTGTCCTCAGCCCCGCAGCTGGGCCCACGACAGCCCTGGCCACAGGGGGACTCTGCTCCCTGGGAACTGCCCCTCTGTGGGTCAGGGGCCCCCCCCCCAGGTCTCCCTAGGGTGACACAGACTGTCCCACACAGCCACAGAAAGAGTGACGTGAGCGGATGAGGGACCACACTCCCGGCAGGGAAGGAACACTCCCAACATGCATGCAGGCCCCACCCAGGGCTCCCCCATGACAGGGGCTCTGGGGACGGCCCCCCAGCACAGCACCCAGGCCCTGACCCGCGATGGAGACGGCATGGACGGCACGTGCAGTTTGACAGTTCACAGGGCACACAACGGGATGATGCCACAGCCCCGCCCCGCGTCACAGTCCCTCAGCCCCCCAAGTCCTGGGCTCCCCGCAGGGCCACCGCCCCCAGGCACTCGTGTGGCCCCACCAATGCTGGGATCGCGGGGGGACCTCAGAGACGGGAGCAGGACCCTGAGGCTGGAGGAGCCGCCCTGGGCCTCCATCCAGCTGCCCCGGAGCTGCAGAGAAGGCAGTTATGGTTCCGCTCCCGTCTACAGGCAGGACGGGGCATCCCACGGGGCGTGGGGTCGGCACGGGGCTGTGACTGCGATGGGCATCCTCCGCACCCCAGCAACACCCGACCTGTGGACGCGGCGGACCACATCCCGGGCCCTGGGCAGTCTGAGCCTGGCGTGGGTGTGGAGTGACAGGCCAGGAGGCGGCCGGGGTGGGAAGGGCCGCCGCGGAGCTGCACGGGGTCCCAGGCCGGGCCGAGGCATCCACGGGCATCTGGTACAGCGGCGGGAGCCGCATGGTGGAAGCTCAAGCCTGGAGGGCTCCAAGTCCCAAGGTCACAGGTCACAGGTCACAGGTCGTCCTCACAGACACCAGCAACTGCGCCTGCTCAGAGTCCATATCCAGGTCACAGGTCGTCCTGACAGACACCCGCAACTTCGCCTGCTCAGACTCCCCACCCATGTCACAGGTCACAGATCGTCCTGAAAGACACCAGCAATTGCAGCTGCTCACAGTCCACATCCAGGTCACCGGTCGTCCTGACAGACAGCAGCAACTGTGAGTGATCAGAGTCCACATCCAGGTCATAGGTCATTCTGACACACACCCGCAACTGCGCCTGCTCAGACTCCACACCCAGGTCACAGGTCACAGGTCGTCCTGAGAGACACCCGCAATTGCGCCTGCTCAGACTCCACAGCCAGGTCACAAGTCACATTCTGTCGTGTCACACACCAGCAACTGCGCCTGCTCAGAACCCATATACAGGTCACAGGTCGTCCTGACACACACCCGCAACTGCGCCTGCTCATACTCCACATCAGGTCACAGGTCATCCTGACACACACCAGCAACTGCGCCTGCTCAGAATCCACATCCAGGTCAAAGGTCATCCTGAAACACACACCCACAACTGCGCCTGCTCAGACTCCCTACCCAGGTCACAGGCCTTCGTGACAGACATGCGCAACTGCGCCTGCTCTGAGTCCACATCCAGGTCACCGGTCGTCCTGACAGACAGCAGCAACTGTGAGTGATCAGAGTCCACATCCAGGTCATAGGTCATTCTGACACACACCCACAACTGCGCCTGCTCAGACTCCACACCCAGGTCACAGGTCACAGGTCGTCCTGAGAGACACCCGCAATTGCGCCTGCTCAGACTCCACAGCCAGGTCACAAGTCACATTCTGTCCTGTCACACACCAGCAACTGCGCCTGCTCAGAGTCCATATCCAGGTCACAGGTCGTCCTGACACACACCCGCAACTTCGCCTGCTCAGACTCCACACCCAGGTCACAGGTCACAGATCGTCCTGAAAGACACCAGCAATTGCAGCTGCTCACAGTCCACATCCAGGTCACCGGTCGTCCTGACAGCAGCAACTGTGAGTGATCAGAGTCCACATCCAGGTCATAGGTCATTCTGACACACACCCACAACTGCGCCTGCTCAGACTCCACATCAGGTCACAGGTCATCCTGACACACACACCAGCAACTGCGCCTGCTCAGAATCCACATCCAGGTCAAAGGTCATCCTGAAACACACACACACACACACACACACACACACACACCCACAACTGCGCCTGCTAAGACTCCCTACCCAGGTCACAGGTCTTCCTGACAGACATGCGCAACTGCACCTGCTCTGAGTCCACATCCAGGTCACAGGTCGTCCTGACACACACCTGGAACTGCGCCTGCTCAGAGTCCACACCCAGGTCACAGGTCACAGGTTGTCCTGACAGACACCAGCACCTGCACCTGCTCACAGTCCACATCCAGGTCACAGGTCATCCTGACACATACCTGCAACTGCGCCTGATCAGACTCCACATCCAGGTCACAGGTCATCCTGCCACACCCACCCGCAACTGCACCTGCTCAGACTCCCCACCCAGGTCACAGGTCACAGATCGTCCTGACAGACATGTGCAACTGCGCCTGCTCAGACTCCACATCCAGGTCACAGGTCATCCTGAGAGACACCCGCAATTGCGCCTGCTCAGACTCCACACCCAGGTCACAAGTCACATTCTGTCCTGTCACACACCAGCAACTGCGCCTGCTCAGAATCCATATACAGGTCACAGGTCGTCATGACAGACATTCGCAACTGTGCCTGCTCAGACTCCACACACAGGTCACAGGTCGTCCTGACACACACCAGCAACTGCACCTGCTCAGAATCCACATCCAGGTCAAAGGTCATCCTGAAACACACACCCACAACTGCGCCTGCTCAGACTCCCTACCCAGGTCACAGGCCTTCGTGACAGACATGCGCAACTGCGCCTGCTCAGAGTCCACATCCAGGTCACAGGTCGTCCTGCCAGACACCCGCCATTGCGCCTGCTCAGAGTCCACATCCGGGTCACAGGTCGTCCTTCCACGCAACTGCCCTGCTCAGAGTCCACATCCGGGTCACAGGTCGTCCTGCCAGACACCCGCCATTGCGCCTGCTCAGAGTCCACATCCGGGTCACAGGTTGTCATGACAGACAACTGCAACTGCGCTTGCTCAGAGTCCACGTCCGGGTCACAGGTCGTCCTGCCAGACACCCGCCATTGCGCCTGCTCAGAGTCCACATCCGGGTCACAGGTTTTCATGACAGACACCTGCAACTGTGCCTGCTCAGAGTCCACATCCAGGTCACAGGTCGTCCTGCCAGACACCCACCATTGAGCCTGCTCAGAGTCCACATCCGGGTCACAGGTCGTCCTTCCACACACCTGCAACTGCGCCTGCTCAGAGTCCACATCCGGGTCACAGGTCGTCCTGCCAGACACCCGCCATTGCGCCTGCTCAGAGTCCACATCCGGGTCACAGGTTGTGACAGACACCTGCAACTGCGCCTGTTCAGAGTCCACATCCGGGTCACAGGTCGTCCTTCCACACACCTGCAACTGCGCCTGCTCAGAGTGCACAACAGGGTCACAGGTCGTCTTGCCAGACGCGCAACTGTGCCTGCTTAGACTCTACACCCAGGTCACAGGTCGTCCTGACAGACCCAAGCAACTGCGCCTGCTCTGACTCCACAGCCCGGTCACAGGTCACAGGTCACATGTTGTCCTGACAGACACCAGCAACTGTGCCTGCTCAGTCTACCAATGAACCCCAATGGCTCAGCGCAGTGTGGACGGGGCTCAGTCGGGTCCCGCCCAGGGACCGGACTCCCACATTCCCCCAGGTGCCGCCTGGGGATGTCCTCCTGCATTCATCCAGCACAGGTGACCCAAAGAGTCACGTGTGTGAAGAGCCTGCAGCCTGCTTCCCAGACCCAGACAGCCAGGGTCTGTCCATCCTGGTCCAGTGACCAGGGTGACTTCTCTACTGAGAAGCAGGTTTCCCCAAAAAACCCAGACCCCAGGCGGGGCTGAGAGCTCCTGGCCCAGGTGCAGGGCCTTGAACCCTGAGACAGGCAGGAGAGACCAGCCGGCCTGGATGCAGTTGCTTAAGGCATCTGGGGGCCCAAGGACACCTGGAGCAGCCGCTCACCCTGCATCCACAGCTCGAGGGGAGACGCCGACCCCCGGCCTCCATGTGGGACACGCCCCAGCCCTCCACGGCCATGTGAAGGGGACAGGTGGTGGCTTCACCACACGTGTGCAGTGATACACGGAGCAAGGCTGCCATGAGCACCTGTGTCATAAGATGCACGTGACAGGACAGAACGGGGTGCGTGTGATCAGGTGCACACCAGAAGGTGGCAGGAATACACACGTGGTCACTTTCACATGAGAAAGTGGCAGGGACACACGTGTGTGACCAAGTGCACAAGTTGGCAGTTACACATGCATGTATCTGACCAGGTGCACATGAGAAGGTAGCAGGGACACACGTGTCACCAGGTGCACTAGGAACGGCAGGGACATGTGTGTGACCACGCTCCCATGACGGCTCAGATGCACCTGGCAGGCTGTGGCAGGGAGCATGGGGACATGTTGCTGTGTGGACCCCCTCTTCCTGAGGCCTCAGGTGGTGACAGCCAACAAGGATGACCTGACCCCAGGCCCTATGGAAGAGGTGGTGCCTGGAGGGAGCTCTCCCAGGGCGACCTTCTCAAACTGGGTCCCCTCTGCACCGACCGTGGTGACGTCCTGTTTCCCCAAGGGCTGCCCTCATGGGCATCCCGGGTGCTGCACAACCAGGGGTGTCCCTCTGCCACAGCCCAGGAGCAGACTGTGCAGCCCATGCCCCCAGGAGCCTCTCCTGACAAGTAAGGAGGGTCCTGGCCCCTCCAGACACAGGGGACCCACCCCCGGGGCCATCTTATCCTCCAAAACAGGAGTGGAAAACCAGGAGTGCAGTTGTGGGGTTTTCGGAGTATTGAAGACAATGGCTAGGCCGGGACACCTGGGGATTCATTCCTGAACAAATGAGGTGGCCGCAGCTCTGCCTGGGAGCCTCCAGCACCCAGTCACGGACCTCTGTCCTCAAATGCGTGATGGCCCCGTCCTCAGCTCCCACACCAGCCACAAGTGCTCCGTGACCCCCCAAGACCACAGGCGAGGGAACAGGGAGTCTCTGACCCCAAAGAGGGGCCGTGCCAGGGCCAGCTCAGGGAGGGGCTGTGGACATGGAGGGGGCGAGACACAGGCCACCCCAGCAGAGTACAGACAGACGCCGGGGCCACGGGACAGAGGGGGAGTAGGCGCCAGACGTCACCACAGTCCCAAAGCTGCACTCTGAGGGTCCGTCCTCCCGCTTCGCCTGGGACAGCGCGGAGCCAGGAGGCTGCACTTTGGGGTAAATCTAACCAAGGGCTGTTTATAGCTGGATTTGGGAAAACACCACCAGGAAGATCAGCTAGAAACAGTGTTGTCACCTGAGGCCCCAGGTGGGGATTGTGGGGCCTGCATAGGTGCCCTCGTCCTGGTGGTGTCACCTGAGACCGCAGGTGGGGATGGTCGAGCCTCCATGGGACCTGTGGTCCTGGTGGTGTCACCTGAGAACCCGGGTGGTGATGGTGCAGCCTCCATGGTCCCCCTGGTCCTTGTGGTGTCACCTGAGACCCCCCAGTGGAGATGGTAGGACCTCTATGGGACCCCTAGTCCTGGTGTTGTCACCTGAGACTCTGGGTAGGGATGGCGGGGCCTTGGTGGGCCCAAGTGGTTCTGCTGCTGCATGACTTCTCTGCAGAACCTGGGGGACCTTCCTCGTCCCCTACAGGCCTGATATAGACACGCGTGGCTTGTAGCAGCCTCAGACCAGGGTCCATCCTGGCCACTTGCCCCTACCTGCAGTGTGAGAGCCGGGGATCCTCTCAGTGTCACTGCAGAAATAACCACGGTGCACGGGAGTCCCTCTGGGCACATCTACAGCTGCAGGTGATGAATCCCAAGAGAACCCGAGGGCCAGATTCTTAGGATGTGGGCAACTGAGCCTAGGACTGACCCCCAGGAATCTGGGCACCTGACCCTTAGTACTGACCGCTGGGACGGTGGCCACCTGACCCTTAGGGATTTTGTGACCCCTACCTTAACCCCAGGAGTCAGCCCAGAGGAGAGATGATGTGACCACAGGTGTCTAGAGAAGGGGAGGCCAGGGTAGGGAGAGGTGGGAGGATCCAGAAAGCAACCAGGGAGGCGTCTGCTGTCCGAGCCATGGGGAGAGGACGGGGCCTGCAAGCCCAGCACTTTGGGACGATCCCTTGAGGCCAGGAATTGAGACTAGGCGGAGTAACACAGCAAGACAAAACGTTTAAAAGGCCACGCGCGGTGGCTCATGCCTGTAATCCCAGCACTCTGGGAGGCCGAGGCAGGCGGATTTTTTGAGCTCAAGAGTTTGAGACCAGCATGAGCAAGAGTGAGGCCCCGTCTCTACTAAAAATAGAAAGAAATTATATGGACAGCTAAAATTATATACAGAAAAAATTAGCCGGGCATGGTGGCGCATGCCTGTAGTCCCAGCTACTCGGGAGGCTGAGGCAGGAGGATCGCTTAAGCCCAGGAGTTTGAGGTTGCTGTGAGCTCAGCTGATGCCATGATACTCTAGCCCGGGCAACAGAGAGACTCTGTCTAAAAAAAAAAAAAAAAAAAAAAAAAAAAAAGGCAGCCTGGTGTGACTTGCACCTGTGGTCCTGGCTGCTTGGGAGGCTGAGGCGGGAGGTCACCTGAGCCCGGGTGTTCACGGCTGCAGTGCACTGTAATCGCGCCAGTGCAACCTCACCCTCAGGGCTGTGGACTCCTGACCCAGCACTGACAACGTCATACAATCAGTGATGGTTTCCATCCTTTCCCCCTTTCTCTCCCTAGCGTCCTGCAAACCTATTTAGTTCAGTAACAGCACCTGTGCTGTTGTTTGTACCACATGGAAGATTCACAGTGACTGCTGAGTTAAGTCCAGGGGGGCTTGGACTCCCCGTGGGGAAGGTTTCAGGGCTCTAAACAGGCTGGGGAGCAAACCACTCGCCCTCTATCTGCAGCAGCGGGACACATTATCAATAACAGAGCAGTCACACTCATCAGCAAGTGTGAATCCTCACTGCCCACCTGCCCCCATCTCTGGAACCTTAAGCTTTAGCCCAAAAATGAGGCCAGAGGGCGGCTTCACCAGAGAGGAAGGTGGCGCCGGGGCCAGAGCTGGCTCCAGTGTGTTCGGGAGCCCAGAGTTTGTCCTCACCCTGCACACAGAGGTGGCCTGGGGTCCCCACAGCCCTGCACGACCCCTCAGCACCCCACAAGTACCACACACCCTTGCAGGCAAGCAGAGCCCTTCAAAGGCTCCCTGGCGGGGACGGGGGCTGCACGTCCCTGTGGGTCACTCACTGTCCCGGTGCTTGGAGTCCTACAGCCCTCAGGTGGCACAGACGGGACGGCTCAGGGACCAGCTAGCAAAGATGTCGCCCGCTAGACTCACACAGCTGTGAGCTCCTGACCTGGGGAAGCTGCATTCCTCCAATGGTGCCTGTTGGTTCTAATTCCGCCTCTCACTCCGTGAACAGGGAAGACGGCGCCCAGATGGACCCCTCCTGGCACTGGTGCCGCAGAGTCCGGATCCTTAGAGCCCCGTGATTTTAAGGATAACATTCCACATGTCCACGTAAATCTCTGCCTCTGCACAGCCCGATCCCATTTGCCCAGATTGCGCACCTGACGACCCTGCCCTCCAAGGCTCCTACTGCGGTGCTGCGCCCATGCCTGGAGGGCACTTGTGTCTGCTGTGCCTTTTGAGGTACGTGCCTCTACAGCCCTCTGGTATCTCCCTCATTTGGCGGACTAAAATAAAATCCTAAGCTCCCCCTCCACCGGCTGACTGAGTGGACCCTCCTGCCCAAGGGGATGCCCTAAAGCTGAGTTGCTGGCCAGGAGGACGGGGGTCAGACTGGCCCCATCACATCCCTCCCCCCTTCTTGGGGCCATCCTTTGTGACTCACTGACAGGCCTCAGGCTGTGCTAGTCACACCTGCAGGTCCTCAACAAATACATGTCCGGTGGCTTGTCTCTGATTAACAGACTTCCTTCTCTTAAAACTTTCCAAGCCTGTAGACAAAGCTTCATGTCTTTAACCAATTACAAGAATCTTTAAAACCAACTATCGCCTGTAACCCCCTACTTCGGGATGTCCCACCTTTTGGGGTCAAACCAATGTCCACCTTCCAGGTATTGATTTATGACTTTACCTGTATCCCCTGTCTCCCTGAAATGTGTGAAAACCAAACTGTGACCCAGCCATGGCCAGTCCACTTGCTCAGCCGCTTGGCGTGGCTCCAGGGTGTGGTCCTCAAACTTGGCTCAGAATATACCTCATTATATTATTTTACAGAGTTTGGCTCCTTTTCCATTAATAATTTTATAAAACAGCATAAAAAGCCAATCCCCAGCCATTTCCTTAAAAGGGTAGACTGGACTTTGAAGGAAGCTGTATAATAAAGATTAAGAAGCCAATTTGGAACAAATGAAAAATCCAGGTGATTTTAAACTCATCAACTGTACCTTTCACGGAACTAAAAGTGATTAATTGACACAAAGGACTAGACCTAAGTCACCTGCTCTTCCTAGGGGCTCTGGCCCGAGAAAGGAACCTTCTTCGCTCCTCCTACCCAGGCTCGGCAGTTGCCTGCGTAGCCTCCAGACCACTGCAATGCGGGGCCTGGAAGATGGCTTGAAAACCACCCTGAGGTTCTGAAAAGGTGATGTTATCCACAAACAAAGTTAAGCACCTTTATGGACACCAGGTGCGCGACTCCGGAGTGGCCATTACAGATACTAACTATCGTCATTATTTCTAGCTAGACCTGTGCCATTATTTTTAGCTAGGCCCTTCACAGTTCTCTCCTTGCACTGCATTACTGAAGGGCAGGGTCACCTGCAGGTGGGAACTGGCACCTGGAATGATGTGATACTACGATCGGGTTTAATGGCAACTCTTGAAATATCAGAAAGGCCATGGCTTTCTGGACACTTAAACAGGAACATTTCAACCTAAACCCTTTCCTGTAAAACAAAACAAGGGCTCCTAGTGGAGGCTGGGATACCAGGACCCTGTTGACACCTGCCCAGAGCACAGCACGATGCGTCTGGGGAGGGGGGTCTGCTAGGGTAGGAGCCGAGAGGGAGACACACGAAGCCTCGTATGTAGCAAAATGTGTCTGTTTTGAACATCTGGGTGCAGATGGGTGGAGGCGCAAAAAGGCATCCGCCAGAGAACACGGGAAAACCTTGGGTTTTATAGAGGGTTTTTCTGGGAGGAGTAAATAAATTCCTTTCAAACAACCAAGAGGGGCCAGGGCACGGCGGCTCATGCCTGTAATCATAGCCCCAGGGTCACCCACATCTCCAATCATCATATCTAACTCCTCTCCAATCTTAATATTTAATTCTCTTAGTTGGTTAATCTGGGTAGGGGTCGTGTTCCATGAATGTCCCTGGAGTATCGCCGCTTTGCTGGTGGGAGAGGTCCCAGGGACTTTAGCAGGATTTAGCTGTAGCCAAACATTGGAGGAATTCAGGGGATTTAGGATCCATTCCAGGCCACAGGTAGATAACAAGGACTTGAACACAGTGCACAGGGCTTCAGTCTACTAGCAGGTGTGCTTTAGTTTTCCTTAGAAGCATGATTTTCTCTGTCTACATAGATCATATAGGAATTTCAGGTTCATTATACAAATGAGGGATTCACTGGCTTGGTCTGATTGGTCAGTGTGGCTTACTTCTAATTGCTCAATGCAGCTGAGGCAGATTGGTTAGTGTGGCTGAGTCCTGATTGGTCAATGCAGCTGAGTCTGATTGGACAGTGAGGCTGAGTCCTGATTGGCCAGTGCAGCTGAGTTGGATTGATCAGTGAGGCTACTTCCTGATTGGTCAGTGCAGCTGAGTCCTGATAGGTCAGTGTGGCTGAGTCCGATTGGTCAGTGAGACTGACTCCTGATTGGTCAATGTGGCGGAATCTGATTGGTGGGTACGGCTGAGTCATGATTGGTCAGTGCAGCTGAGGCCTGATTGGTCAGAGCAGCTGACTATGATTGGTCAGTGAGGCTGAGTGTGATTGGTCAGTGAGGCTGAGTTGTGATTGGTCAATGCGGCTAAGTCTGATTGGTCAATTCAGCTGTGTCTGATTGGTCAGTGAGTCTACATACTGATTGGTCAGTGCAGCTGAGTCCTGATAGGTCAGTGTGGCTGCACCTGGTTGGTCAGTGTGGCTGAGTCCTGATAGGTCAATATGACTGTGTCTGATTGGTCAGTGCAGCTGTGTCTGATTGGTCATTGTGGCTGAACCTGATTGGTCCGTGTGGCTGAGTCCTGATTGGTAAGTGTGGCTAAACCTGATGGGTCAATGAGGCTGAGTCCTGATAGGTCAGTGCAGCTGAACATGATTGGTCAATGCAGCTGACTCCTGATTGGTCAGTGAGACTGAATCTGATTGGTCAGTGAGGCTGAATCTGATTGGTCAGTGCAGTTGCATCCTGATTAGTCAATGTGACTGTGTCTGATTGGTCAGTGCAGCTGAGTCTGATTGGTCAGTGGGACAGAGTCATGATTGGTCAATGCGGCTGGATCCTGATTGGTCAGTGCAGCTGACTCTGATTGGACAGTGCAGCTGAGTCCTGATTGGTCAGTGAGGATGAGTCTGATTGGTCAGTGCGGCTGAGTCCCGATTGGTCAGTGAGGCTGAGACTGATTGGTCAATGCAGCTGAGTCCTGATTGGCAAATGTGACTGAATCTGATTGGTCAGTGCAACTATGTCCTCATTGGTCAGTGAGGCTGAATTCTGATTGGTCAGTGCAGTTGAATCCTGATTGGTCAGTTCAGTTGTGTCCTGATTGGTCAGTGAGGCTGAGTTCTGATTGGTCAGTGCAGGTGAGTCCAGATTGGTGAGTAAGGCTGAATTCTGATTGGTCAGTGCACCTGAGTCCTGATTGGTCAATATGGCTGAGTCTGATTGGTCAGTGCAGCTGAGTCCTGATCGGTCAGTGCAGTTGTGTCCTGATTGGTCAGTGCAGCGGAGTCCTGATTGGTTAATGCAGTTGTGTCCTGATTGGTCAGTGTGGCTGAGTTCTGATTGGTCCATGCAGCTGAGTCCTGATTGGTTAGTAGAGCTAAGTTCTGATTGGTCAGTGCAGCTGAGTCCTGATAGGTGAATACAGCTGAGTTCTGATTGGTCAGTGGCGCTGAGTCCTGATTGGTCAGTGCAGTTGTGTCCTGGAGGGTAAGTGAGGCTGAATTTTGATTGGTCAGTGTAGCTGAGTCCTGATTGGTCAGTTCAGTTGTGTCCTGATTGGTCAGTGAGGCTGAGTTCTGATTGGTCCGTGCAGGTGAGTCCTGATTGGTCAGTAAGGCTGAGTTCTGATTGGTCAGTGCAGCTGAGTCCTGATTGGTCAATATGGCTGAGTCTGATTGGTCAATGCAGCTGAGTCCTGATTGGTCAGTGCAGTTGTGTCCTGATTGGTCAGTGCGGCTGAGTTCTGATTGGTCAGTGCTGCTGCATCCTGATTGGTCAATACGGTTGAGTCTGATTGGTCAGTGCAGCTGAGTCCTGATTGGTCAATACAGCTGAGTCCTGATTGGTCAGTGGAGTTGTGTCCTGATTGGTCAGTGTGGCTGAGTTCTGATTGGTCAGTGTAACTGAGGCCTGATTGGTCAATACAGCTGAGTCTGATTTCTCAGTGCAGCTGAGTCCTGATTGGTCAGTGCAGCTGAGTCTGCTTGGAGAGTGCAGTTGTGTCCCGATTTATCAGTGAAGCTTAGTTCTGATTGGTCAGTGCGGCTGCGGAAACATACTGTCCCAGCCAGGCAGGGACCTGACCAGAGCCACAGCCGTGTCCTGCCACCCTGTCCCTTCTCTCCCGGGGCAGGGCCTGCCCCAAGGCGCAGACCCCGGGTAAGAGATGTGGGTGACCTTGAGGTCTGCTGAGGGACTTGGGAAGCCTCGCTCTGCAGAGGGAAACCTTCATCCTTTGTCGAGAGAAGACAAGATTCTACCTGTTGGGCTGGCCTGAACCGCACAGGTGTGTGTGCTGAGTCACAGCGGGGATGGGGCTGCTCCTGCCATTGCGGGGTTGGCTCAGATGGAGACGCCATGCCAGCCCGACGGGGCCCACCCTGCTTACGGGGCACTGGGGGAGACACCAGGTTGCATCCCTCACCGGGCGTGCACTGGACAGACAGGCTGGAGACGGTCCCCAGGAAGGAGGCTACGTCCCCGCCCTCTCACCAGCCAGTGCAGTGTGGCAGCAGCTGCCCTCATCCTGGGGTAGGTTTGGGAATGTGCCCTGAGCCACGGACCTAGCGGGGTGGGGGCTGAGCAGACAGCAGCGCACCCGTCTGCACCCGGCCAGGCGCTGGGGTGGGGGCCTGGTGCGCGCTGGGTCGGGGAGGAGCACCTGGTGCCCGGCAGGGGCCACCACACCCACCTCCTCTGCCTTCCACGACCCGCCAGGCTACAGGGCCACCTGAAGCCTTAAACATGGAGGAGGGAAAGGCCCCGCCTCCCACTGTCCAGTGCTGCCTGGGCTTTCTCAGGTGGGCCCGGAGCGGAGCAGCCTAGGCAGGAGCTCCCAAGACCACGCACCCCTTCCAGGGGGCCGTGGGGCCCAGCGCACCCCCAGCCCTGGGAGGGAAAGGAGGCGGGCTGAAGGCTCCGCTCCCTGGGACCCCTGAGGGCTTGCCCCCCAAGTTTCGCCCAAGGGCCGACCTCCTGGGCCCGCCTCCCGCGCCATCCTCCACCTGCCCGTGCACCCTCGAACCCTCCCATCCCCCATCTGCCCCGCCACACGCCAGACCCCTGCTTCCCCGGCGCCCCCTTCCCCGCCCCTCTCCGTCCTCCCACCATCCCGGTCCTCGCGCCCCGCCCCGCCCTCGCCCGCTGTCCGGCTGCGCCGCCGTGTGGCCGCGGGGGGACGAGCGGAGCCGCGGCGCGGGGCTGGGGGGTGGGGGCGGAAGGGAGGGACGGGGCCGGGCTGAGGGGGCGGGGTCGCGGTCAGGGCCGGGGCGGACAGGGGAGGGGAGAGATTTCGGGGCTGGGGCACCCCGCGGTCCTGGGCGGGCCAAGCCTGACACTCCCTGGGAGCAGCATAGTGACGGTCGTTGTAATGAGTCGCTGAACGTCGCTGGCGGAAACAGATCGTGCAGCGCGTGCTCGTGGTCCGCGGGGACAGCGCTAACACGCACTGGCTATTCTGGTCATCCTCGTGGGGAAACTGAGGCACACAATCCAGTGAAAAGGCCAACGCAGGCCTGGGACTCAAACCCTGGACAGCGCAAACCAGAGCTGGGCCTGAGCCCTCACCCAGCCCTCGCCTGACCCTCATCTGGTATGAATGTCAGCTTAGACCCAACTAAGTGTGACACAGCAGTAACTACTATTGACGACTGCACTGACTGGTGGACACTTTGAATGTCAGAGTCTCAGGTAAGAGTAAAGGCAGGCACGTTTTTCAATGCAATTACTATTAGTTTAGCCAACGTGGAGGGGACTCAAAGTGGTGAGCAAGTTCCTGATTTTAGGTAAATTTCCTAGTGACGGGGGCTCAGCCTGCTCAGGGTCAGCCAAGTCCACCCAGAGCTTGAGACTGAGCCCGGGCTTCGGGTGCCTTGGATGGGTCTGGCGAGAGCTTCGATCACAGCTTCTGTCGCTGCTGGGGACAAGAGCCAGTGCAGCCCTAAATGCCCACGTGTGTGCCCGTTGCAGGGGTGGAGTCAGGGCCAGGTCGGTACCCCTGTACCCTGGGGATGGGATCCGTGCTGGCCCTGCGGTCCTTCAGGTGGGGAGGCAGGCACTGGCCTGGGACAGTGCCCTCCCCTCCCGGGAACATGCAGCCCTCCCTGGTTGGCAGAGGCTGCTCCATTTGCAGCGTTCGGTGAGGGAGCAGAGCCAAATAAGTCCTTGGGGGGAGCGGGGTGGGCAGAGCTTTGGCCTGATCCCTGCCACAGGCTGGCTGGAGGTCCCTTGCCTAAGAGAACTGCGGGTCACACCCCCTGGGCCAGAGGCCTGGCTGCAGAGGAGGTGCAGGGATTTCCTTCCCCAGGCTGCTTGGGGCCTGGAGACTTTGCACCTCTGTGCAAGAGACCAACAGGGGCTGGGACTCGGGCGCCCGCAGCCTGCTTCCCTGGTCTTGGAGCAGTGTCTCCATCTGTTATGGCAACTGTCCCAGTTTGCCCGGGACCTTTGCTGCTAAACTGGGGGCTTTCCCCTCTTCCCCCAAGTTCTGCAACACGCTTAGAAGCAGCTACTTACTCACCTCCCACACTTGACTACAGATGTAACTGTAGGTGACAATTTTAGTATTTTGCCACTATCTGTCAGTCCTGTGGGCAATGAGCACCCAGGACCTCGGGAAGCAGGGTGTGAATGCCCTGCAGGTCGGAGCAGAGAACCTATTCCAGACAACCAGAGATGATTCAGAGAGCCTGTGCCTGGGTTCCTGCCCCAGGACCAGCCCTGGGTCTGTCCAGGTGCAGTCAGGGATCGCAGCGAGGGCTGTGGATGTGGGGTTGGCACAGGACTTCCGCCCACAGGGCGGGGCAACTGCAGCCTTTACAGAAGGCTGGGGTTGGTGGGGTCGCCAAGTACTAACCAGGCCTGACCCTGCTTAGCGTCCGAGATGAGCCAAGACCGGGCGCGTTCACGGTGGTACCGCCGCAGCCAAGGAAGAAAAGGTGGTGCAGAGCTGGGGAGAGTGAGGGCATCCTGGGGCCCACATCTGAGAGCAAAAGGACGTCACCACTCTTCTGCCCGAGGTGGCCTTGGTGGGGGCAAGTGGAAAATGACTTTTTCGCGCCCAGTTCTGACCCAAGCTGGTCTCCAGACCCAGAGCCCACCCAGGGAAGGGGGACCAGGGTCCCGCAGCAGTTTCTGCAAGGAGAGCGCGGGGTGACTGGCAGACCCCACCCCTGGCTCACCTGCGGACCCCCGTAGGCCCTGGGCGAGTCTCTCTGCAGGAGAGCGGTGGGAGGGGTACAGCTCTGCTGTGCGGGCTCCTCTCACGGGTAGTTTTTAAAATAGCAAATGGGCCATGAGCACGGGCACCCACGCCGCCTCCCCACGCCCGAAGGACCTGCCACCCCTTCTCAAGGCCCTGGCAGCTTCCTGGTGGGGGTGACACATTCTTAATAATGTATCGGGGTGTTGACAGCCTGCTCTCTGGTCCCCCAAGTAAAAGGAGTTTGGAAATAAGATGCCTTCCCCCGACTGTCTGACCCTGTCATCCTGGACACCTATGGCAGACCGTGTCCTGCAGTCCCAGGAGTCCCCATCATGTGCTCTGTGACATTGGAAGGATGACTCGCCTGTTCACCTCTGGCGTCATGTGTCTGCTCCTTTCCTGCGCAGCCTCGGTGACATAGGAACGAAGGTCAGGGTATGGCAGGACCCTCCGGAGGCCTCCCCAGAGCCCGCCTGGGTGCTGATGCCTCAGCCAGGTGCGCAGAGGCCACCCAGGCCAGCGGCACTCAGGGTCCCTTCCCCTCCCGCAGGGCAGGGGGGCGCCCTCCACACCATGATGGGGGGTCCGGGCAGACAGGAGCGAGGGCTGGACAGAGCACCTGGACAGTGCAGCTGAGTCCTGATTGGTCAATGTGGTTGTTTCCTGATTGGTCAGTGTGGCTGAGTTCTGATTGGTCCGTGCAGGTGTGTCCTGATTGGTCAGTGTGGCTGAGTTCTGATTCTTCAGTGCAGCTGAGTCCTGATGGGTCAATACAGCTGAGTTCTAATTGGTCAGTGCAGCTGAGTCCTGATTGGTCTGTGCAGTGGTGTCCTGATTGGTCAGTTTGGCTGAATTATGATTGGTCAGTGCAGCTGAGTTCTGATTGGTCAGTGCAGTTGTGTCCTGATTGGTCAGTGAAGTAGAGTTCTGATTGGTCAGTGCAGGTGAGTCCTCATTGGTCAGTAAGGCTGAGTTCTGATTGGTCAGTGGAGTTGTGTCCTGATTGGTCAGTGCAGCTGAGTTCTGATTGGTCAGTGTAGCTGAGTTCTGATTGGTCAATACGGCTGAGTCTGATTGGTCAGTGCAGCTGAGTCCTGATTGGTCAGTGCAGTTGTGTCCTTATTGGTCATGCAGCTGACTTCTGATTGGTCAGTGCAGCTGAGTCCTGATTGGTCAGTAATGTTTTTTCCTGATTGGTCAGTGAGGCTGCGTTCTGATTCGTCAGTGCACCTGAGTCCTGATTGGTCAATAAGGCTGAGTTCCGAGTGGTCAGTGCAGCTGGGTCCTGATTGGTCAATATGGCTGAGTCTGATTGGTCAGTGCAGCTGAGTCCCGATTAGTCAGTGGATTTGTGTCCTGACTGGTCAGTGCACCTGGGTTTTGATTGGTCAGTGCAGCTGAGTCCTGATTGGTAAATACAGCTAAGTTCCGATTGGTCAGTGCAGCTTAGACCTGATTGGTCAATAGAGCTGAGTCCTGATTGGTCTCTGCAGTTGTGTCCTGATTGGTCAGAGAGGCTGAATTCTGATTGGTCAGTTTAGCTGAGTCTTGATTGGTCAGTGCAGTTGTGTCCTTATTGCTCAGTGTGGCTGAGTTCTGATTGGTCAGTGCAGCTGAGTCCTGATTGGTTAACAAGACTGAGTTCTGATTGGTTAGTGCAGCTGAGTCCTGATTGGTCAGTGGAGTTGTGTCCTGATTGGTCAGTGAGGCTGAGTTCTTATTGGTCAGTGCAGCTTAGTCTGATTGGTCAGTGCAGTTCTCTCCTGATTGGTCCGTGTGCCTTAGTTCTGATTGGTCAGTGTAGCTGAGGCCTCATTGGTCAGTGCAGCTTATTTCTGATTGGTCAGTGCACCTGAGTCCTGATTGGTCAGTACAGCTGAGTCTCATTGGTCAGTGCAGCCTAGTCCTGACTGGTCAATGAGGCTGAGTCTGATTGGTCAATTCAGCTGTGTCATATTCGTCAGTGCAGTTGAGTCCTGATTGGTCAGTGTGGCTGAGTCTGATTGGTCAGTGTGGGTGAGTCCTGATTGGTCAGTGCAGCTGAGTCTGATTGGTCAGTGCAGTTGTGTCCTGATTGGTCAGTGCGGCTTAGTTCTGATTGTTCAGTGCACCTGAGTCCTGATTGGTCAATGTGGCTGAGTCTGATTGGTCAGTGCGGGTGAGTCCTGATTGGTCAGTGTGGCTGAGTCTCCCGGAGACCACTGTGGACACACCCTCGACCAGTGGGGAGCACTTGGTCACATTCCCCTTCACCTTTACTAAGGACGCAGATGCCTTTGCTGGTGTTGCCCAAAGGAACAGGAAGGAGGGTGGCCACCAGGGCTTCCTCACTGCTGGTCATGCATGACCCCTGTCCAGAGACCAACGCCAGTGGCCTCACTTCCAAGGATAAGGGCTCCCTGGCCGCCTCGTCCTTTCCTGGTGACATCAGAGGCAGAGACTCTTTCATTGATGTCACCGAAGGCAGAGAGAAGGAAGATGGCAGCCAGGGCCCTGCGGGCCACGAGTCCCGCCCGCCAGCCAGCCCCCACGGCCGCGTCTGCGTCAGCGGGGACTCCGTCACCAACCACTTCTCAGCCCTGGAGGTAATTCGCAAGGGCCCCGGCCACATCGCCCACGGCCCCCAAAACAATGGCTTCGTCACCTACGGCTATTACAGGAAGAGACGGCTGAGGTCCAGGCTAGGCAAGTTGAGGGGACTCAAAGTGGTGAGCAAGTTCCTGATTTTAGGTAAATTTCCTAGTGACGGGGGCTCAGCCCGCTCAGGGTCAGCCAAGTCCACCCAGAGCTTGAGACTGAGCCCGGGCTTTGGGTGCCTTGGACGGGTCTGGCGAGAGCTTCGATCACAGCTTCTGTCGCTGCTGGGGACAAGAGCCAGTGCAGCCCTAAATGCCCACGTGTGTGCCCGTTGCAGGGGTGGAGTCAGGGCCAGGTCGGTACCCCTGTACCCTGGGGATGGGATCCGTGCTGGCCCTGCGGTCCTTCAGGTGGGGAGGCAGGCACTGGCCTGGGACAGTGCCCTCCCCTCCCGGGAACATGCAGCCCTCCCTGGTTGGCCGAGGCCGCTCCATTTGCAGCGTTCGGTGAGGGGGCAGAGGCCAAATAAGTCCTTGCGGGCAGCGGGGTGGGCAGAGCTTCGGCCTGATCCCCGCCACAGGCTGGCTGGAGGTCCCTTGCCTAAGAGAACTGCGGGTCACACCCCCTGGGCCAGAGGCCTGGCTGCAGAGGAGGTGCAGGGATTTCCTTCCCTGGGCTGCTTGGGGGCAGGAGACTCTGCACCTCTGTGCAGGAGACCAACAGGGGCTGGGACTCGGGCGCCCGCAGCCTGCTTCCCTGGTCTCGGAGCAGTGTCTCCATCTGTTATGGCAACTGTCCCAGTTTGCCCGGGACCTTTGGTGCTAAACTGGGGGCTTTCCCCTGTTCCCCCAAGTCCTGCAACACGCTTAGAAACAGCTACTTACTCGCCTCCCACACTTGACTACAGATGTACCTGTAGGTGACAATTTTAGTATTTTGCCACTATTTGCCAGTCCTGTGGGCAACGAGCACCCAGGACCTCGGGAAGCAGGGTGTGAATGCCCTGCAGGTCGGAGCAGAGAACCTATTCCAGACACCCAGAGATGATTCAGAGAGCCTGTGCCTGGGTTCCTGCCCCAGGACCGGCCCCGGGTCTGTCCAGGTGCAGTCAGGGAGCGCAGCGAGGGCTGTGGATGTGGGGTTGGCACAGGACTTCCGCCCACAGGGCGGGGCAACTGCAGCCTTCACAGAAGGCTGTGGTTGGTGGGGTCGCCAAGTGCTAAGCAGGCCTGACCCTGCTTAGCGTCTGAGATGGGCCAAGACCGGGCGCATTCAGGGTGGTACCGCCGTAGACAAGGAAGAAAAGGTGGTGCAGAGCTGGGGAGAGTGAGGGCACCCTGGGGCCCACATCTGAGAACAAAAGGACGTCACCGCTCTTCTGCCCGAGGTGGCCTTGGTGGGGGCAAGTGGAAAATGACTTTTTCACGCCCAGTTCTAACCCAAGCTGGTTTCCAGACCCAGAGCCCACCCAGGGAAGGGGGACCAGGGTCCCGCAGCAGTTCCTGCATGGAGAGCGCGAGGTGACTGGCAGACCCGGCCCCTGGATCACCTGCGGACCCCCGTGGGCCCTGGGCGAGTCTCTCTGCAGGAGAGCGGTGGGAGGGGTGCAGCTCTGCTGTGGGGGCTCCTGTCACAGGTAGTTTTTAAAATAGCAAATGGGCCATGAGCACGGGCACCCACGCCGCCTCCCCACGCCTGAAGGACCTGCCACCCCTTCTGAAGGCCCTGGCAGCCTCCTGGTGGGGGTGACACAGTCTTAATAATGTATCGGGGTGTTGACAGCCTGCTCTCTGGTCCCCCAAGTAAAAGGAGTTTGGAAATAAGATGCCTTCCCCCGACTGTCTGACCCTGTCACCCTGGACACTTATGGCAGACCGTGTCCTGCAGTCCCAGGAGTCCCCATCACGTGCTCTGTGACATTGGAAGGGTGACTGGCCTGTTCACCTCTGGCGTCGTGTGTCTGCTCCTTTCCTGTGCGGCCTCGGTGACGTAGGAACGAAGGTCAGGGTATGGCAGGACCCTCCCGAGGCCTCCCCAGAGCCCGCCTGGGTGCTGATGCCTCAGCCAGGTGCGCAGAGGCCACCCTGGCCGGCGGCACTGCGGGTCCCTTCCCCTCGCGGGGGGCAGGGGGGGCGCCCTCCACACCATGATGGGGGTCCGGGCAGACGGGAGCGAGGGCTGGGCAGAGCACCTGGACAGTGCAGCTGACTCCTGATTGGTCAGTGCAGTTGTGCCCTGATTGGTCAGTGCGGCTGAGTCCTGATTGGTGAATACAGCTGCGTCCTGATTGGTCAGAACAGCTGTGTCCTGAATGGTCAGTGTGGCTGAATTCTGATTGCTCAGTGCAGCTGAATCCTGATTGGTCTGTGCAGTTGTGTCCGGATTGGTGAGTGCAGCTGAGTCCTGATTGGTCAATACAGCTGAGTTCCTATTGGTCAGTGCAGCTGAGTCCTGATTGGTCAGGGTGGCTGAATTCTGATTGGTCAGAGGACGTGAGTCCTGATTGGTCAGTACGAATGAGTTCTGATTGGTCAGTGCTGCTGCGTCCTGATTGGTCAGTGCAGTTGTGTCCTGATTGGTCAGTGAGGCCGAGTTCTGATTGGTCAGAGGACGTGAGTCCTGATTGGTCAGTAAGATTGAGTTCTGATTGGTCAGTGATGCTGCATCCTGATTGGACAATACGGTTGAGTCTGATTGGTCAGTGCAGCTGAGCCCTGATTGGTCAATACAGCTGAGTTCTGATTGGTCATTGCTGCTGAGTTCTCATTGGTCAGTGCAGCTGAGTCCTGATTGGTCAGTGCAGTTGTGTCCTGATTGGTCAGTGTGACTGAATTCTGATTGGTCAGTGCAGTTGGGTCCTGATTGGTCAGTGAGGCTGAGTCCTGATTGGTCAGTGCAGGTGAGTCCTGATTGGTCGGTGAGGCTGCGTTCCGATTGGTCAGTGCTGCTGCATCCTGATTGGTCAATACGGTTGAGTCTGATTGGTCAGTGCAGCTGGGGAAACATACTGTCCCAGCCAGGCAGGGAGCTGACCAGGGCCACAGCCGTGTCCTGCCATCCTGTCCCTTCTCTCCCGGGGCAGGGCCTGCCCCAAGGCGCAGACCCCGGGTCCGAGATGTGGGTGACCCTGAGGTCTGCTGAGGGACTTGGGAAGCCTCGCTCTGCAGAGGGAAACCTTCATCCTTTGTCGAGAGAAGAGAAGATTCTACCTGTTGGGCTGGCCTGAACCGCACAGGTGTGTGTGCTGAGTCATAGCGGGGAGGGGGCTGCTCCTGCCGTTGCGGGGTTGGCTCAGACGGAGACGCCGTGCCAGCCCGACGGGGCCCACCCTGCTTACGGGGCACTGGGGGAGACACCGGGTTGCATCCCTCACCGGGCGTGCACTGGGCAGACAGGCTGGAGACGGTCCCCAGGAAGGAGCCTACGTCCCCGCCCTCCCACCAGCCAGTGCAGTGTGGCAGCAGCTGCCCTCATCCTGGGGTAGGTTTGGGAATGTGCCCTGAGCCACGGACCTAGCGGGGTGGGGGCTGGGCAGACAGCAGCGCACCCGTCTGCACCCGGCCAGGCGCTGGGGTGGGGCCTGGCGCGCGCTGGGCCTGGGAGGAGCACCTGGTGCCCGGCTGGGGCCACCACACCCACCTCCTCCGCCTTCCACGGCCCGCCAGGCCACAGGGCCACCTGAAGCCTTAAACGCGGAGGAGGGAAAGGCCCCGCCTCCCACTTTCCCGCGCTGCCTGGGCTTTCCCAGGTGGGCCCGGCGCCCCCAGCTGCACGCCCGGCTCTGGGACCCTCTGCCCGCGGCCCGGGGCGGGGCAGCCTTGGCAGGAGCTCCCGAGACCCCGCACCCCTTCCAGGGGGCCGTGGGGCCCAGCGCACCCCCAGCCCTGGCAGGGAAATGCCGCGGGGCTGAAGGCTCCGCTCCCGGTGACCCCTCAGGCCTTCTCCCCATGTTTCGCCCGAGGCCCGACCTCCTGGGCCCGCCTCCCGCCCCATCCTCCACCTGCCCCGCCACACGCCAGACCCCCGCCTCCCCGGCGCCCCCTTCCCCGCCCCTCTCCGTCCTCTCCCCCTCCCGGTCCTCCCGCCCCGCCCCGCCCCGCCCTCGCCCGCTGTCCGGCTGCGCCCCCGTGTGGCCGCGGGGGGACGAGCGGAGCCGCGGCGCGGGGCTGGGGGGTGGGCGCGGACGGGAGGGGCGGGGCCGGGGCGGACAGGGGAGAGGAGTGGGGTCGGGGCCGGGGCACCCCGCGGTCCCGGGCGGGCCAAGCCTGACACTGCCCGCGAGCAGCATCGTGACGGTCGTTGTAATGAGTCGCTGAACGTGGCTGGCGGAAACAGATCGTGCAGCACGTGCTCGTGGTCCGCGGGGACAGCGCTAACAGGCACTGGCTATGCTGGTCGTCCTCGTGGGGAAACTGAGACACACAAACCAGTGAAAAGGCCAAAGCGGGCCTGGGACTCAAACCCTGGACAGCACAAACCAGAGCTGTGCCCGAGCACTCACCCAGCCCTCGCCAGACCCTCGCCTGGCCTGAATGTCAGCTTAGACCCACCTAAATGTGACGCGGCAGTAACTACTCTTGACGACTGAACTGACAGACACTTTGAATGTCAAAGTCTCAGGTAAGAGTAAAGGCAGACACGTTTTTAAATGCAATTACTATTAGTTTAGCCAACGTCGAGGGGACTCAAAGTGGTGAGCAAGTTCCTGATTTTAGGTAAATTTCCTAGTGACGGGGGCTCAGCCCGCTCAGGGTCAGCCAAGTCCACCCAGAGCTTGAGACTGAGCCCGGGCTTCGGGTGCCTTGGACGGGTCTGGCGAGAGCTTCGATCACAGCTTCTGTCGCTGCTGGGGGCAAGAGCCAGTGCAGCCCTAAATGCCCACGTGTGTGCCCGTTGCAGGGCTGGAGTCAGGGCCAGGTTGGTACCCCTGTACCCTGGGGAATGGGATCCGTGCTGGCCCTGCGGTCCTTCAGGTGGGGAGGCAGGCCCTGGCCTGGGACAGTGCCCTCCCCTCCCGGGAACATGCAGCCCTCCCTGGTTGGCAGAGGCTGCTCCATCTGCAGCGTTCGGTGAGGCGACAGAGGCCAAACGAGTCCTTGCGGGGAGCGGGGTGGGCAGAGCTTTGGCCTGATCCCTGCCACAGGCTGGCTGGAGGTCCCTTGCCTAAGAGAACTGAGGGTCACACCCCCTGGGCCAGAGGCCTGGCTGCAGAGGAGGTGCAGGGATTTCCTTCCCCGGGCTGCTTGGGGCCCGGAGACTCTGCACCTCTGTGCAGGAGACCAACAGGGGCTGGGACTCGGGCGCCCGCAGCCTGCTTCCCTGGTCTCAGAGCAGTGTCTCCATCTGGTATGGCAACTGTCCCAGTTTGCCCGGGACCTTTGGTGCTAAACTGGGGGCTTTCCCCTGTTCCCCCAAGTCCTGCAACACGCTTAGAAGCAGCTACTTACTCGCCTCCCACACTTGACTACAGATGTACCTGTAGGTGACAATTTTAGTATTTTGCCACTATTTGCCAGTCCTGCGGGCAACGAGCACCCAGGACCTCGGGAAGCAGGGTGTGAATGCCCTGCAGGTCGGAGCAGAGAACCTATTCCAGACACCCGGAGATGATTCAGAGAGCCTGTGCCTGGGGTCCTGCCCCAGGACCGGCCCCGGGTCTGTCCAGGTGCAGTCAGGGAGCGCAGCGAGGGCTGTGGATGTGGCGTTGGCACAGGACTTCCGCCCACAGGGCGGGGCAACTGCAGCCTTTACAGAAGGCTGGGGTTGGTGGGGTCGCCAAGTGCTAAGCAGGCCTGACCCTGCTTAGCGTCCGAGATGAGCCAGGGCCGGGCGCATTCAGGGTGGTACCGCCGTAGACAAGGAAGAAAAGGTGGTGCAGAGCTGGGGAGAGTGAGGGCACCCTGGGGCCCACGTCTGAGAACAAAAGGACGTCACCGCTCTTCTGCCCGAGGTGGCCTTGGTGGGGGCAAGTGGAAAATGACTTTTTCACGCCCAGTTCTAACCCAAGCTGGTTTCCAGACCCAGAGCCCACCCAGGGAAGGGGGACCAGGGTCCCGCAGCAGTTCCTGCATGGAGAGCGCGAGGTGACTGGCAGACCCGGCCCCTGGCTCACCTGCGGAGCCCCGTGGGCCCTGGGCGAGTCTCTCTGCGGGAGAGCGGTGGGAGGGGTGCAGCTCTGCTGTGGGGGCTCCTGTCACGGGTAGATTTTAAAATAGCAAATGGGCCATGAGCACGGGCACCCACGCCGCCTCCCCACGCCTGAAGGACCTGCCACCCCTTCTGAAGGCCCTGGCAGCCTCCTGGTGGGGGTGACACATTCTTAATAATGTATCGGGGTGTTGACAGCCTGCTCTCTGGTCCCCCAAGTAAAAGGAGTTTGGAAATAAGATGCCTTCCCCCGACTGTCTGACCCTGTCACCCTGGACACTTATGGCAGACCGTGTCCTGCAGTCCCAGGAGTCCCCATCATGTGCTCTGTGACATTGGAAGGGTGACTGGCCTGTTCACCTCTGGCGTCATGTGTCTGCTCCTTTCCCGTGCGGCCTCGGTGACATAGGAACGAAGGTCAGGGTATGGCAGGACCCTCCCGAGGCCTCCCCAGAGCCCGCCTGGGTGCTGATGCCTCAGCCAGGTGCGCAGAGGCCACCCAGGCTGGCGGCACTGCGGGTCCCTTCCCCTCCCGGGGGGCAGGGGGGCGCCCTCCACACCATGATGGGGGTCCGGGCAGATGGGAGCGAGGGCTGGGCAGAGCACCTGGACAGTGCAGCTGAGTCCTGATTGGTCAGTGCACTTGTGCCCTGATTGGTCAGTGCGGCTGAGTTCTGATTGGTCAGTGCATCTGAGTCCTGATTGGTGAATACAGCTGCGTCCTGATTGGTCAGAGCAGCTGTGTCCTGAATGGTCAGTGTGGCTGAATTCTGATTGGTCAGTGCAGCTGAGTCCTGATTGGTCTGTGCAGTTGTGTCCGGATTGGTGAGTGCAGCTGAGTCCTGATTGGTGAATACAGCTGAGTTCCTATTGGTCAGTGCAGCTGAGTCCTGATTGGTCAGTACAGCTGAGTCCTGATTGGTCAGGGTGGCTGAATTCTGATTGGTCAGTGCAGCTGAGTCCTGATTGGTCAGCGCGGTCGTGTCCTGATTGGTCAGTGAGGCCGAGTTCTGATTGGTCAGAGCACGTGAGTCCTGATTGGTCAGTACGACTGAGTTCTGATTGGTCAGTGCTGCTGGGTCCTGATTGGTCAGTGCAGTTGTGTCCTGATTGGTCAGTGAGGCCGAGTTCTGATTGGTCAGAGCACGTGAGTCCTGATTGGTCAGTACGACTGAGTTCTGATTGGTCAGTGCCGCTACATCCTGATTGGACAATACGGTTGAGTCTGATTGGTCAGTGCAGCTGAGCCCTGATTGGTCAGTGCAGTTGTGTCCTGATTGGTCAGTGTGACTGAATTCTGATTGGTCGGTGCAGTTGGGTCCTGATTGGTCAGTGAGGCTGAGTCCTGATTGGTCAGTGCAGGTGAGTCCTGATTGGTCAGTGAGGCTGCGTGCCGATTGGTCAGTGCTGCTGCATCCTGATTGGTCAATACGGTTGAGTCGGATTGGTCAGTGCAGCTGGGGAAACATACTGTCCCAGCCAGGCAGGGAGCTGACCAGGGCCACAGCCGTGTCCTGCCACCCTGTCCCTTCTCTCCCGGGGCAGGGCCTGCCCCAAGGCGCAGACCCCGGGTCCGAGATGTGGGTGACCCTGAGGTCTGCCGAGGGACTTGGGAAGCCTCGCTCTGCAGAGGGAAACCTTCATCCTTTGTGGAGAGAAGAGAAGATTCTACCTGTTGGGCTGGCCTGAACCGCACAGGTGTGTGTGCTGAGTCATAGCGGGGAGGGGGCTGCGCCTGCCGTTGCGGGGTTGGCTCAGACGGAGACGCCGTGCCAGCCCGACGGGGCCCACCCTGCTTACGGGGCACTGGGGGAGACACCGGGTTGCAGCCCTCACCGGGCGTGCACTGGGCAGACAGGCTGGAGACGGTCCCCAGGAAGGAGCCTACGTCCCCGCCCTCTCACCAGCCAGTGCAGTGTGGCAGCAGCTGCCCTCATCCTGGGGTAGGTTTGGGAATGTGCCCTGAGCCACGGACCTAGCGGGGTGGGGGCTGGGCAGACAGCAGCGCACCCGTCTGCACCCGGCCAGGCGCTGGGGTGGGGCCTGGCGCGCGCTGGGCCTGGGAGGAGCACCTGGTGCCCGGCAGGGGCCACCACACCCACCTCCTCCGCCTTCCACGGCCCGCCAGGCCACAGGGCCACCTGAAGCCTTAAACGCGGAGGAGGGAAAGGCCCCGCCTCCCACTTTCCGGCGCTGCCTGGGCTTTCCCAGGTGGGCCCGGCGCCCCCAGCTGCACGCCCGGCTCTGGGACCCTCTGCCCGCGGCCCGGGGCGGGGCAGCCTTGGCAGGAGCTCCCGAGACCCCGCACCCCTTCCAGGGGGCCGTGGGGCCCAGCGCACCCCCAGCCCTGGCAGGGAAATGCCGCGGGGCTGAAGGCTCCGCTCCCGGGGACCCCTCAGGCCTTCTCCCCATGTTTCGCCCGAGGCCCGACCTCCTGGGCCCGCCTCCCGCCCCATCCCCCACCTGCCCCGCCACACGCCAGACCCCCGCCTCCCCGGCGCCCCCTTCCCCGCCCCTCTCCGTCCTCTCCCCCTCCCGGTCCTCCCGCCCCGCCCCGCCCTCGCCCGCTGTCCGGCTGCGCCCCCGTGTGGCCGCGCGGGGACGAGCGGAGCCGCGGCGCGGGGCTGGGGGGTGGGCGCGGACGGGAGGGGCGGGGCCGGGGCGGACAGGGGAGAGGAGAGGGGTCGGGGTCGGGGCCGGGGCACCCCGCGATCCCGGGCGGGCCAAGCCTGACACTCCCCGCCAACAGCATCGTGACGGTCGTTGTCATGAGTCGCTGAACGTGGCTGGCGGAAACAGATCGTGCAGCGCGTGCTCGTGGTCCGCGGGGACAGCGCTAACAGGCACTGGCTATTCTGGTCATCCTCGTGGGGAAACTGAGACACACAAACCAGTGAAAAGGCCAAAGCAGGCCTGGGACTCCAACCCTGGACAGCACAAGCCAGAGCTGGGCCTGAGCCCTCCACCCAGCTCTCGCCTGACCCTCGGCTGGCCTGAATGTCAGGTTAGACCCACCTAAACGTGACACAGCAGTAACTACTCTTGACGACTGAACTGACAGACACTTTGAATGTCAAAGTCTCAGGTAAGAGTAAAGGCAGACACGTTTTTAAATGCAATTACTATTAGTTTAGCCAACGTCGAGGGGACTCAAAGTGGTGAGCAAGTTCCTGATTTTAGGTAAATTTCCTAGTGACGGGGGCTCGGCCTGCTCAGGGTCAGCCAAGTCCACCCAGAGCTTGAGACTGAGCCCGGGCTTCGGGTGCCTTGGACGGGTCTGGCGAGAGCTTCGATCACAGCTTCTGTCGCTGCTGGGGACAAGAGCCAGTGCAGCCCTAAATGCCCACGTGTGTGCCCGTTGCAGGGCTGGAGTCAGGGCCAGGTTGGTACCCCTGTACCCTGGGGATGGGATCCGTGCTGGCCCTGCGGTCCTTCAGGTGGAGAGGCAGGCCCTGGCCTGGGACAGTGCCCTCCCCTCCCGGGAACATGCAGCCCTCCCTGGTTGGCAGAGGCTGCTCCATCTGCAGCGTTCGGTGAGGCGACAGAGGCCAAACGAGTCCTTGCGGGGAGCGGGGTGGGCAGAGCTTTGGCCTGATCCCCGCCACAGGCTGGCTGGAGGTCCCTTGCCTAAGAGAACTGAGGGTCACACCCCCTGGGCCAGAGGCCTGGCTGCAGAGGAGGTGCAGGGATTTCCTTCCCCGGGCTGCTTGGGGCCCGGAGACTCTGCACCTCTGTGCAGGAGACCAACAGGGGCTGGGACTCGGGCGCCCCCAGCCTGCTTCCCTGGTCTTGGAGCAGTGTCTCCATCTGTTATGGCAACTGTCCCAGTTTGCCCGGGACCTTTGGTGCTAAACTGGGGGCTTTCCCCTGTTCCCCCAAGTCCTGCAACACGCTTAGAAGCAGCTACTTGCTCGCCTCCCACACTTGACTACAGATGTACCTGTAGGTGACAATTTTAGTATCTTGCCACTATTTGCCAGTCCTGCGGGCAACGAGCACCCAGGACCTCGGGAAGCAGGGTGTGAATGCCCTGCAGGTCGGAGCAGAGAACCTATTCCAGACACCCGGAGATGATTCAGAGAGCCTGTGCCTGGGGTCCTGCCCCAGGACCGGCCCCGGGTCTGTCCAGGTGCAGTCAGGGAGCGCAGCGAGGGCTGTGGATGTGGGGTTGGCACAGAACTTCCGCCCACAGGGCGGGGCAACTGCAGCCTTTACAGAAGGCTGGGGTTGGTGGGGTCGCCAAGTGCTAAGCAGGCCTGACCCTGCTTAGCGTCCGAGATGAGCCAGGGCCGGGCGCATTCAGGGTGGTACCGCCGTAGACAAGGAAGAAAAGGTGGTGCAGAGCTGGGGAGAGTGAGGGCACCCTGGGGCCCACGTCTGAGAACAAAAGGCCGTCACCGCTCTTGTGCCCGAGGTGGCCTTGGTGGGGGCAAGTGGAAAATGACTTTTTCACGCCCAGTTCTAACCCAAGCTGGTTTCCAGACCCAGAGCCCACCCAGGGAAGGGGGACCAGGGTCCCGCTGCAGTTCCTGCATGGAGAGCGCGAGGTGACTGGCAGACCCGGCCCCTGGCTCACCTGCGGACCCCCGTGGGCCCTGGGCGAGTCTCTCTGCGGGAGAGCGGTGGGAGGGGTGCAGCTCTGCTGTGGGGGCTCCTGTCACGGGTAGATTTTAAAATAGCAAATGGGCCATGAGCACGGGCACCCACGCCGCCTCCCCACGCCTGAAGGACCTGCCACCCCTTCTGAAGGCCCTGGCAGCCTCCTGGTGGGGGTGACACATTCTTAATAATGTATCGGGGTGTTGACAGCCTGCTCTCTGGTCCCCCAAGTAAAAGGAGTTTGGAAATAAGATGCCTTCCCCCGACTGTCTGACCCTGTCACCCTGGACACTTATGGCAGACCGTGTCCTGCAGTCCCAGGAGTCCCCATCATGTGCTCTGTGACATTGGAAGGGTGACTGGCCTGTTCACCTCTGGCGTCATGTGTCTGCTCCTTTCCCGTGCGGCCTCGGTGACATAGGAACGAAGGTCAGGGTATGGCAGGACCCTCCCGAGGCCTCCCCAGAGCCCGCCTGGGTGCTGATGCCTCAGCCAGGTGCGCAGAGGCCACCCTGGCCGGCGGCACTGCGGGTCCCTTCCCCTCCCGGGGGGCAGGGGGGGCGCCCTCCGCACCATGATGGGGGTCCGGGCAGATGGGAGCGAGGGCTGGGCAGAGCACCTGGACAGTGCAGCTGAGTCCTGATTGGTCAGTGCACTTGTGCCCTGATTGGTCAGTGCGGCTGAGTTCTGATTGGTCAGTGCATCTGAGTCCTGATTGGTGAATACAGCTGCGTCCTGATTGGTCAGAGCAGCTGTGTCCTGAATGGTCAGTGTGGCTGAATTCTGATTGGTGAGTGCAGCTGAGTCCTGATTGGTCTGTGCAGTTGTGTCCGGATTGGTGAGTGCAGCTGAGTCCTGATTGGTGAATACAGCTGAGTTCCTATTGGTCAGTGCAGCTGAGTCCTGATTGGTCAGTACAGCTGAGTCCTGATTGGTCAGGGTGGCTGAATTCTGATTGGTCAGTGCAGCTGAGTCCTGATTGGTCAGTGCAGTCGTGTCCTGATTGGTCAGTGAGGCCGAGTTCTGATTGGTCAGAGCACGTGAGTCCTGATTGGTCAGTAGGACTGAGTTCTGATTGGTCAGTGCTGCTGCATCCTGATTGGACAATACGGTTGAGTCTGATTGGTCAGTGCAGCTGAGCCCTGATTGGTCAATACAGCTGAGTTCTGATTGGTCATTGCGGCTGAGTTCTCATTGGTCAGTGCAGCTGAGTCCTGATTGGTCAGTGCAGTTGTGTCCTGATTAGTCAGTGTGACTGAATTCTGATTGGTCGGTGCAGTTGGGTCCTGATTGGTCAGTGAGGCTGAGTCCTGATTGGTCAGTGCAGTTGTGTCCGGATTGGTGAGTGCAGCTGTGTCCTGATTGGTCAATTCAGCTGAGTTCCTATTGGTCAGGGCAGCTGAGTCCTGATTGGTCAGTACAGCTGAGTCCTGATTGGTCAGGGTGGCTGAATTCTGATTGGTCAGTGCAGCTGAGTCCTGATTGGTCAGCGCAGTCGTGTCCTGATTGGTCAGTGAGGCCGAGTTCTGATTGGTCAGAGCACGTGAGTCCTGATTGGTCAGTACGACTGAGTTCTGATTGTCAGTGCTGCTGGGTCCTGATTGGTCAGTGCAGTTGTGTCCTGATTGGTCAGTGAGGCCGAGTTCTGATTGGTCAGAGCACGTGAGTCCTGATTGGTCAGTACGACTGAGTTCTGATTGGTCAGTGCCGCTGCATCCTGATTGGACAATACGGTTGAGTCTGATTGGTCAGTGCAGCTGAGCCCTGATTGGTCAGTGCAGTTGTGTCCTGATTGGTCAGTGTGACTGAATTCTGATTGGTCGGTGCAGTTGGGTCCTGATTGGTCAGTGAGGCTGAGTCCTGATTGGTCAGTGCAGGTGAGTCCTGATTGGTCAGTGAGGCTGCGTGCCGATTGGTCAGTGCTGCTGCATCCTGATTGGTCAATACGGTTGAGTCGGATTGGTCAGTGCAGCTGGGGAAACATACTGTCCCAGCCAGGCAGGGAGCTGACCAGGGCCACAGCCGTGTCCTGCCACCCTGTCCCTTCTCTCCCGGGGCAGGGCCTGCCCCAAGGCGCAGACCCCGGGTCCGAGATGTGGGTGACCCTGAGGTCTGCCGAGGGACTTGGGAAGCCTCGCTCTGCAGAGGGAAACCTTCATCCTTTGTGGAGAGAAGAGAAGATTCTACCTGTTGGGCTGGCCTGAACCGCACAGGTGTGTGTGCTGAGTCATAGCGGGGAGGGGGCTGCGCCTGCCGTTGCGGGGTTGGCTCAGACGGAGACACCGTGCCAGCCCGACGGGGCCCACCCTGCTTACGGGGCACTGGGGAAGACACCGGGTTGCAGCCCTCACCGGGCGTGCACTGGGCAGACAGGCTGGAGACGGTCCCCAGGAAGGAGCCTACGTCCCCGCCCTCTCACCAGCCAGTGCAGTGTGGCAGCAGCTGCCCTCATCCTGGGGTAGGTTTGGGAATGTGCCCTGAGCCACGGACCTAGCGGGGTGGGGGCTGGGCAGACAGCAGCGCACCCGTCTGCACCCGGCCAGGCGCTGGGGTGGGGCCTGGCGCGCGCTGGGCCTGGGAGGAGCACCTGGTGCCCGGCAGGGGCCACCACACCCACCTCCTCCGCCTTCCACGGCCCGCCAGGCCACAGGGCCACCTGAAGCCTTAAACGCGGAGGAGGGAAAGGCCCCGCCTCCCACTTTCCAGCGCTGCCTGGGCTTTCCCAGGTGGGCCCGGCGCCCCCAGCTGCACGCCCGGCTCTGGGACCCTCTGCCCGCGGCCCGGGGCGGGGCAGCCTTGGCAGGAGCTCCCGAGACCCCGCACCCCTTCCAGGGGGCCGTGGGGCCCAGCGCACCCCCAGCCCTGGCAGGGAAATGCCGTGGGGCTGAAGGCTCCGCTCCCGGTGACCCCTCAGGCCTTCTCTCCGTGTTTCGCCCGAGGCCCGACCTCCTGGGCCCGCCTCCCGCCCCATCCTCCACCTGCCCGTCCACCCCCCTCCCCTCCCATCCCCCACCTGCGCCGCCACACGCCAGACCCCGCCTGCCCGGCGCCCCCTTCCCCGCCCCTCTCCGTCCTCTCCCCGTCCCGGTCCTCCCGCCCCGCCCCGCCCCGCCCCGCCCTCGCCCGCTGTCCGGCTGCGCCCCCGTGTGGCCGCGGGGGGACGAGCGGAGCCGCGGCGCGGGGCCGGGGGGTGGGCGCGGACGGGAGGGGCGGGGCCGGGGCGGACAGGGGAGAGGAGTGGGGTCGGGGCCGGGGCACCCCGCGGTCCCGGGCGGGCCAAGCCTGACACTGCCCGCGAGCAGCATCGTGACGGTCGTTGTAATGAGTCGCTGAACGTGGCTGGCGGAAACAGATCGTGCAGCGCGTGCTCGTGGTCCGCGGGGACAGCGCTAACAGGCACTGGCTATGCTGGTCGTCCTCGTGGGGAAACTGAGACACACAAACCAGTGAAAAGGCCACAGCAGGCCTGGGACTCCAACCCTGGACAGCACAAGCCAGAGCTGTGCCCGAGCCCTCACCCAGCCCTCGCCTGACCCTCGGCTGGCCTGAATGTCAGGTTAGACCCACCTAAATGTGACACAGCAGTAACTACTCTTGACGACTGAACTGACAGACACTTTGAATGTCAAAGTCTCAGGTAAGAGTAAAGGCAGACACATTTTTAAATGCAATTACTATTAGTTGAGCCCACGTCAAGGGGACTCGAAGTGGTGAGCAAGTTCCTGATTTTAGGTAAATTTCCTAGTGACGGGGGCTCGGCCTGCTCAGGGTCAGCCAAGTCCACCCAGAGCTTGAGACTGAGCCCGGGCTTCGGGTGCCTTGGACGGGTCTGGCGAGAGCTTCGATCACAGCTTCTGTCGCTGCTGGGGACAAGAGCCAGTGCAGCCCTAAATGCCCACGTGTGTGCCCGTTGCAGGGCTGGAGTCAGGGCCAGGTTGGTACCCCTGTACCCTGGGGATGGGATCCGTGCTGGCCCTGCGGTCCTTCAGGTGGGGAGGCAGGCCCTGGCCTGGGACAGTGCCCTCCCCTCCCGGGAACATGCAGCCCTCCCTGGTTGGCAGAGGCTGCTCCATCTGCAGCGTTCGGTGAGGCGACAGAGGCCAAACGAGTCCTTGCGGGGAGCGGGGTGGGCAGAGCTTTGGCCTGATCCCCGCCACAGGCTGGCTGGAGGTCCCTTGCCTAAGAGAACTGAGGGTCACACCCCCTGGGCCAGAGGCCTGGCTGCAGAGGAGGTGCAGGGATTTCCTTCCCCGGGCTGCTTGGGGCCCGGAGACTCTGCACCTCTGTGCAGGAGACCAACAGGGGCTGGGATTCGGGCGCCCCCAGCCTGCTTCCCTGGTCTCGGAGCAGTGTCTCCATCTGTTATGGCAACTGTCCCAGTTTGCCCGGGACCTTTGGTGCTAAACTGGGGGCTTTCCCCTGTTCCCCCAAGTCCTGCAACACGCTTAGAAGCAGCTACTTACTCGCCTCCCACACTTGACTACAGATGTACCTGTAGGTGACAATTTTAGTATCTTGCCACTATTTGCCAGTCCTGCGGGCAACGAGCACCCAGGACCTCGGGAAGCAGGGTGTGAATGCCCTGCAGGTCGGAGCAGAGAACCTATTCCAGACACCCGGAGATGATTCAGAGAGCCTGTGCCTGGGGTCCTGCCCCAGGACCGGCCCCGGGTCTGTCCAGGTGCAGTCAGGGAGCGCAGCGAGGGCTGTGGATGTGGGGTTGGCACAGGACTTCCGCCCACAGGGCGGGGCAACTGCAGCCTTTACAGAAGGCTGGGGTTGGTGGGGTCGCCAAGTGCTAAGCAGGCGGACCCTGCTTAGCGTCCGAGATGAGCCAGGACCGGGCGCATTCAGGGTGGTACCGCCGTAGACAAGGAAGAAAAGGTGGTGCAGAGCTGGGGAGAGTGAGGGCACCCTGGGGCCCACGTCTGAGAACAAAAGGACGTCACCGCTCTTCTGCCCGAGGTGGCCTTGGTGGGGGCAAGTGGAAAATGACTTTTTCACGCCCAGTTCTAACCCAAGCTGGTTTCCAGACCCAGAGCCCACCCAGGGAAGGGGGACCAGGGTCCCGCAGCAGTTCCTGCATGGAGAGCGCGAGGTGACTGGCAGACCCGGCCCCTGGCTCACCTGCGGACCCCCGTGGGCCCTGGGCGAGTCTCTCTGCGGGAGAGCGGTGGGAGGGGTGCAGCTCTGCTGTGGGGGCTCCTGTCACGGGTAGTTTTTAAAATAGCAAATGGGCCATGAGCACGGGCACCCACGCCGCCTCCCCACGCCTGAAGGACCTGCCACCCCTTCTGAAGGCCCTGGCAGCCTCCTGGTGGGGGTGACACATTCTTAATAATGTATCGGGGTGTTGACAGCCTGCTCTCTGGTCCCCCAGGTAAAAGGAGTTTGGAAATAAGATGCCTTCCCCCGACTGTCTGACCCTGTCACCCTGGACACTTATGGCAGACCGTGTCCTGCAGTCCCAGGAGTCCCCATCATGTGCTCTGTGACATTGGAAGGGTGACTGGCCTGTTCACCTCTGGCGTCATGTGTCTGCTCCTTTCCTGTGCGGCCTCGGTGACATAGGAACGAAGGTCAGGGTATGGCAGGACCCTCCCGAGGCCTCCCCAGAGCCCGCCTGGGTGCTGATGCCTCAGCCAGGTGCGCAGAGGCCACCCTGGCCGGCGGCACTGCGGGTCCCTTCCCCTCGCGGGGGGCAGGCGGGCGCCCTCCACGCCATGATGGGGGTCCGGGCAGACGGGAGCGAGGGCTGGGCAGAGCACCTGGACAGTGCAGCTGAGTCCTGATTGGTCAGTGCAGTTGTGCCCTGATTGGTCAGTGCGGCTGAGTTCTGATTGGTCAGTGCATCTGAGTCCTGATTGGTGAATACAGCTGCGTCCTGATTGGTGAGAGCAGCTGTGTCCTGAATGGTCAGTGTGGCTGAATTCTGATTGCTCAGTGCAGCTGAGTCCTGATTGGTCTGTGCAGTTGTGTCCGGATTGGTGAGTGCAGCTGAGTCCTGATTGGTCAATACAGCTGAGTTCCTATTGGTCAGTGCAGCTGAGTCCTGATTGGTCAGTACAGCTGAGTCCTGATTGGTCAGGGTGGCTGAATTCTGATTGGTCAGAGGACGTGAGTCCTGATTGGTCAGTATGAATGAGTTCTGATTGGTCAGTGCTGCTGCGTCCTGATTGGTCAGTGATGCTGCATCCTGATTGGACAATACGGTTGAGTCTGATTGGTCAGTGTAGCTGAGCCCTGATTGGTCAATACAGCTGAGTTCTGATTGGTCATTGCAGCTGATTTCTCATTGGTCAGTGAGGCTTAATCCTGATTGGTCAGTGCAGCTGAGTCTGATTGGTCAGTGCAGCTGACTACGATTGGTCAGTGAGACTGAGTCCTGATTGGTCAATGCGGCTGTATCTGATTGGCCGTTGCGACTGAGTCCTTACTGGTCAGTGCAGCTGGGTTCTGATTGGTCGGTGAGGCTGTATCATGATTGGTCAGTGCGGCTGGGTCCTGATTGGTCAATGTGGCTGAGTCTGGCTGTCGATCCGGCCCTGGGCATTCACGCAGGATGCCTGAGCCCGCTCAGAGATCGGCCTTCACGGCAAAGTGAGGCGTGAGAACCTAGCGCAGGTGAAAGTCCTGCCCTCTTGAGGAATGCCTTCTGGCGGGAGCACAGGTGCAAACACACAGGTAATCGGTGTCACATTCTGGGGGAGCAAGTGCCCTCCCGCAGTGCCACAGTCCTGGACACTGCTGCCCTCATCCCCACTTGGCTCAGACACCTGAACTGGCCTTGCCCACCAGCTCACAGGCCTTTGCTGCTCACAATAGGCCGCATGGAACCGACAGCCCAAAATGAATCTCCCTGGACCTTCCTGGCCACTCGCCTGCCTGAAACAAAACCTGTAGAAATGTGATCCAACACGTCACAGGCAGAGGTACAGCTGCCATGGCAGCATCAGAACAGAGACACCAACAGAAGGACTGGAAATTGGGGCGCCAGTGAGGTGACAGCAACCTGGGCAAGGAGCCTGTGAGCAGGGTCAGATCCTGTCCCTAGGACCACGTTCCTGTCACCAGCACCAAGGGCCTGTCACTATGACCAGGGGCCTTTCACTAGGACCAGGGACCTGTCACCATGACCAAGGGCCTATCACTAGGACCAGGTTCCTGTCATTAGATCTGAGTTCCTGTCACTAGGACAAAGTCTTGTCACTAGGACCAGGGGCCTGTCACTATTACCACGTTGTCCCATGGGGATAACCCATCCCTGCAGATGAAGACATTCTGTGACCTTGGCATCATGACCTTTACCCCTAAATCTTCATAACTCAGGTTCTCGGCTCACCCTGCGTGTCTCTGCCTGGCAGCAACCAGCACCCTGTGTATGGGTGCCCTGGCCTGGGCCCCTCTCACCAACCTCTTCCGTCTACGGGCAAAGCGTCAAGCACCTCGAGGGTGCCGTAGCCCAGGGAGCTGTGTGGGCCGAGCTGTGTTGTCAGACCATTGAGAAACGGTTGGGCAGCTGCTGTGCTTGGCAGGAGCTTGTGTCTCCCAGCTGGTGACAGCCCCAGGCCCTGCAGGTGGGCAGGGCTTCCTAAAGCGGGTCTTCCTGAGCCACTGCTGGGCGCCCCCCCTCCGAGGGCTGCCGGCTCCTACGCCCATCCGTGGTTCTCCCCTCAATGCTCCAGCCTCCGCAGGGCTGGCTTGGGGGCTGTGGTGCCGCCGGGACCCTTCCAATCTCTATCCCAAGCCCTGTCCAGGGTAGTGCCCTCCACCCAGAGGGGCAGTGGCCTGCGGCCCTCCCGGAGTCCCTGGACCCTTCCTGGGCCACCTCACATCGTGTCCTCACCTCGGAGCACACCTTGAGCCCGTGCTGCTCACCATGACCAGGTGTGGCCGCAGACCGAGGCAGGACCTGCTGAGACAGACCCCACTCCTGGGCAGGCAACACTGGGCGTCTTGCCACCACTGCAGGCAGGGACGGCCCGTGCGTCCTGAAGACAGAGGCGTCCCAAGGATCGGACGAGGCCTGGCTCTGCACAGACCGTGGGTTTGCCCAGGCCCTGGGGACAGGGCCCCTCCAGCCATCGCCCTCAGACTCAGAGCCGAGTGAAGGACATGCCTGTGGAGGCCCTGTGCCTGGCAGGACGTGACTGGACCCTCACAGGCAGCCTGCCCAGCCCAGAGTGGGCAGAAGGAAAAGGAGGAAAGAGAAGGAGCTCCGGCTCCTCCGGGTCTCCAGGGAGGCAAGTCCTGCCAGGGCTCCAGACAGCCTCTCCAGAACATGCCCTGGGCTCCATGATGGCCTGGTCCCTGGAAGCTGACGGGAGAAGGGGAGAGGAGACGGGGACAGGAGGGGAACAGCCCCCAGCTAAGTCCAAAGCCAGCTGCAGCACCCGAGAGGGAGGCCGGGCCCTGGGGCAAGGGGAGGCACCTGCCTGCGGCGCTTGGGCCACGGCTGCTCGGGGCTCTCGAGACCCCTGGTGGTCATAATGAGGCCTGGGGACAGTGAAATGGAAAGACCACAGCAGTCTGGAGTCGGGGGAGGGAGGCTCCCTACTGCCCTTGGTGGGAGCAAGTGGCCAGCACCCCTGAAGAACTCACCTCCCTGTGCTGCGTCCCTGAGCCCAGCGCTTCCTGGGTCCCCAGGGCCCGAGTGAACAGGCCCAGGGGAACAAAGGCCGTTCAGAGGCTGTGGACGCCCCAGACGGCACCAAGCTCCCACACTGGGCGTTCTCAGCTCTTCTGTCACAGTCCAGTCGAGCGCAGGGGCCCTGGGGCGGTTGTCCATGTTTCCAGTCACAGCAGGGCAATCCTCCGCCTCTCCTCGGGATACTCCATGTGAGTGGCCACTTGTCGTGGCTGCGGCCGCTGCCCCAGACAGGGAGAGCTTCCCAGGGCGGCACAGAGCAGCACTGGCTGTCTGTGCCTCCCCCGCACACCCAGCAGGAGCCACGGAAGCTCGAGCCGCTGTGAGCCACAGCATTGTCCCCGCACCCTGCGGGCACAGGCCACCCAGGGGCCAGGCACGGCTGGGCTGCTGAGCTCTAGCCCAGCCCAGGTGCCCAGCCTCAGGTTGCTCACTGGCCCAGAAGGTCGCTGGGACGAGGTCTCTGACTCCAGTGATGCCCCAGCCCCGCGAGGGTGCCAGGTGTGCCTGCCCTTCCTTCGGGCAACCTGGAGGCTGGAAAGGACGAAGCCCAGCAGGTCTCCTCCACTGTTCCCGAGGAAGTGAGAGGAAAAGGGCGGAGCTATTGTCCGGAGCAGGTGTCCCCAGGACATCTGCACACTCCCAATGACAGCCCTCACCAGGGAGCACACCCCGCGACCCCACTGCTCGCCAGAACCAGGTGATGCGTGGGAGCCGGGCAGCCTCTGCCGTGCACCGCGACCATGCAGCCCACTGCCAAGCGAGCGAGGTCCGTGCCCTCGGGGCTCCAGTAGCTCCCGTGCAGCCCCGGCAGGGATGAGCTGCAGCCTGAGCGGGAGGTCTGGAGAGGGTGCATGGCGGGGCCGGGCCGGCCGCGGGTATGGACAGCTGGGGGAAGGTCTGCTGGACGTGCGCATGCCGGAACAGAAGTTCTCTAAAAAGGAGTCTGAAGGAGAGAGACTCATTCCAGAGACCCCGCCTTCCGTGTGATAGGGTGGCTGATCCAGAGAGCACAGGGAAGGCTCAGGTCACACAGCGGAAGTTCCCGCCCAGGCTCCCCGGTCAGGTTCATCATACAAATGAGGGATTCACTGGCTTGGTTCGATTGGTCAGTGAGGCTGAGTCCTGATTGGTCAATGCAGCTGAGTCTGATTGGTCAGAGCAGCTGAGTCCTGATTGGTCAGTGAGGCTGAGTCCAGATTGGTCAGTGAGGCTGAGTCCTGATTGGTCAGTGGAGCTGAGTCCTGATTGGTCAGTGCAGCTGAGTCCTGATTGGTCACTGAGATTGAGTCCTGATTGGTAAGTGCGGCTGACTACGATTGGTCAGTGAGACTGAGTCCTGATTGGTCAATGGAGCTCTGTCCTGATTGGTCAGTGAGGCTGAGTCCTGATTGGTCAGTGCAGCTGACTCCGATTGGTCAGTGAGACTGAGTCCTGATTGGTCAATGCGGCTGTATCTGATTGGTCGGTGTGACTGAGTCCTGACTGGTCAGTGCACTTGGGTCCTGATTGGTCGGTGCAGAAGAGTCCTGATTCGTCAGTGCATCTGAGTTCTGATTGGTCAGTGCAGCTGACTGTGGTTGGTCAGTGAGGCTGAGTCCAGATTGGTCAATCAGGCTGACTCCTTATTGGTCAATGCGGCTGAGTCTGCTTGGTCAGTGAGGCTGAGTCTGATTGGTCAATTCCGCTGAGTCTGTTTGGAGTGCGGCTGAGTCCTGATTGGTCAGGGAAGCTGAGTCCTGATTGATCAGTGTGGGTGAGTCTGATTGGAGTGCCGCTGAGTCCTGATTGGTCAGTGAGGCTGAGTCTGATTGGTCAGTGAGGCTGAGTCCTGATTGTTCAGTGTGGCTGAGTCTGGTTGGTCAGTGAGACTGAGTCTGATTGGTCAATTCCGCCAAGTGTGATTGGAGTGCGGCTGAGTCCTGATTCATCAATACGGCTGAGTTTGATTGGTCAATGCAGCTGAGACTTGATTTGTCCATGCAGCTGAGTCCTGATTGGTCAATGCAGCTGCATCTGATTGGTCAGTCCGGCTGAGTCCTGTTTGGTCAATGGAGCTGAGTCTGATTGGTTAATGCCGTTGAGTGTGGTTGGTCGGTGTGGCTGAGACTGATTGGTCAGTGCATCTCAGGTCTAATTGCTTAATGCATGTGAGCTCCAGACATGCTAAAGCTGAGTCTGATTGGTCAGTGCAGCTGAGTCCTGATTGGTTAGTGTGGCTGAGTCTGATTGGTTTGTGGGACTGATTCCTGATTGGTCAATTCCACTGAGTCTGATTGGAGTGTGGCTGAGTCCTGATTGGTCAATGCGGCTGAATCTGAATGGGTGGTGCAGCTGAGTCCTGATTGGCCAGTGAGGCTGAGTCTGATTGGTCAGTGAGGCTGAGTCCTGATTGGTCAATGCGAATTGGTCAATGCTTTCCAAGAAGCCCAGCTGCATCCCAGAGCAAAACTCAAGAGTATTCGTAGCCTCATAAGAACACTTGGCACCCAACAAGGTAAAATCCACAAGGTCTGGCATCCAACGAAATGTCCGAGCAAGCAGAAAAATATGACCCCCATACTAAGGAGCAGTCAATAAATTGAAAGCAAACCAGAACTGATACAGATGTCAGCAGAGAACAAGGGCATTAAAACAGCTGTCATAACTGCATCAACGTGTTCAAAGCAGAGGTATAGAAGATGTAAATAAAGAGGACCCAAGTGAAACTTACATATATGAAAACTACCTTGTGTGAGCTGAAAAATACTTGGGAAGCAGGAGGGATGGCCTGGCCGCTGCACAGCCTCCAGCTCTCCCAGGTTGGGGTTTGCTCTTGCTGTGTCCTCACAAGGACAACGCTTGGATTTACTTCCTCTTTGACAGAACCACGAAGCAGGCAGTGTCTGCACTGTGGGGAGGGCGCTGTGGGGCGGGGCACGGCTGGGGCTCCGGGTCAGGTTCCTGGCTGGGGCTCTGCCCTGCCCTGGGCTCCTGCATGGCTGGTGCTGAATCGTCCCGATGCGGGCCTGGTCTGGCCCTGCCTGTCCCTGGGGCTTGGACAGCTTCAGTGCCAGGGGCTTCTCCCAGCCGTGTGCTGACCACACAGCAGGTTCTGGTGCTTGTCGGCTCCCGCCTGGGCCACGGACGGGGAGGACGCAGCAGGGACCCACACCCACGTCTGAGCAGCCTGTGGGGGAACTCCTGGGTCACCTGGTGAGCTTCTCTCCAGGTGTGCGCAAACTCCTCTGGCGCCTGAGCAGGTGAACCTCTCCCTGGCCTTTGAAGGTAACAGCACAGCAAACCCGCAGCTCAGCTGAGAGGCCGCTTTCTGGTCTGGAGGCATCAGGCACAGGCAGCACCGGGGGCTTGTGGGAAAGCCGAGTGTGACGGGCCAGCAGGGGCTGCTGCGAGGCTGTGGTCTCCTCTGCGCTCCTTGCAGTGCGGGTAACGTCTGCCCGATGGCGGGCAGTGGAGGGGCGGATGCCCTGGCCTGGCCATGAGGAGGCAGATGGCGCCAGGGTGGGGGGCAGAGGTCGTTGCCGCTGGGGCCTCAGCTGCTGGACCACCGGGTCCCTGCCCTGGAGCTGTCCCCTGTGGCCGAGTGACCAGGGGCGAACAGGGCCCTCCTTGACTTCTGACTCAGTCTCCCTCTCTGCATGGGGTGGGGGGCAGCAGTGGCCGGACGGTGCTCCGCTCTCGCGCTCTGCACACGGCAGGTGCCCGCGTTCGCTTCCCAGACGGCTGCAGCGACAGCGTCCCGGGAGGAGGCGGCCACGGCTCAGCCGGCGTTGCCCTCCGGCCCCGCGGGGGTTGGGACACACCGTGAAGCCCTGACTCCCCCTGGGCTCTGGGGAGGTCGTGTTCTCGTGACCTGTGGGAAGGGCCGAGGCGCCCGGGCAGAGCTGCCGCCTCTGCCTTGACCCGCCACTGCGGAGTCTGTGTCGGCCCCGTCGTGGGGGACCCGGCAGAGCCGTCACCGAGGTTAGCGTTTGTGCGCGTGGGTGAGACGGTCCCTCCCTCTGGGACTCTGCGAGTTGGTCTGAAAACGCAGGATCGTTGGATGGGGACAGGGCATCGTTCTTGTCATCCTCGTTGTTTTGTGCAGATCCAGCTTTCCAGCTGGTTAATTTTTCTTTTGCTTGAAGAATTTCTTTTAATTTTTTTTTTTTTTGGTAATGAGAATCTGGTGGTGATAATTTCTGTCATTTTTTGGTCTGAAAAAGTTATTTCATTTTCTGTTCTGATAGTATATCAGATATACCATCTGTTTGCTCCTGACCTCTGGCGTCACGCCCTGTGTGAGAGGATGCGGCTGCCAGTGAGTGAGGCTCTCCCCTGCCCAGACGTGAGGCCCCGAGGGTGAGTGCCACCTTCCGGTCCCAGCCCCGGGGACAGTGTCTTCTTGTCTGCAGCCGCCTGCTGAGGGGCGGCCGGTCCTCAGAGACCCGGAGGGGCTCCGGGTGGACATTTGGAAATGGGGAACCACAGTTTCCACCACACTGAGGTCCCCCACGCCCAGGACGTGGTAGCCACGGGTGTGACGTGCACGCGGTGGCCTCTCTACCCTAATGGAGTATCAGACTCTGAGCTGGACGTGGGTCTGGCTCAGCCTCTGTGAGGGAGTTCGTTGTCATCTCTGTTTAACTGCCAGGGTGTTCAGGTGGTTGTTCACAAATGTAGTTTCCTTACAGTAATTTCCTCCTTCCAGGGAACGTGCCATCGCAGCACAAAGTCCTCTGTGTCCTGCCTTCAGAGTCTCCAGCGTCATTGCTGTGTGAGGTCTGCGACTGCACGGTAGGTACTCCCGTGTGTTTCACCGTGTGTTTTGCAGCAGCCACACACTCCCAGGTCATCACTGTTAACCCCAAATCAGGAAACACACCTTTCTCCCTGACAGTCCAATCCACCAGGCCCACTTCACCACCTTCCCCAACTGGGAGAAAAATGTGTCTTTCCCTTCGGTTCCAGTTTTCTTTTTCTGGAACTGTTTCTGAGACTATCCCTCAGTTTCCCAGCCTTGGCAGATCTAAAGAGCAGAGATGACTCCAAGGTTGGTCTGGGCAGCGCTTCTTCCTGAGCAGACGCAGACCCCACATTCCAGGCAGGAACACCCTGTGTTTATGCCGTGCTCTCAGTGCAGCCCCCCAGGGGGAGCGCAGATCCCCCCCCACACACACACACTGGTGGTCTCAACCTAACAAAGGCAAACAGCGCTTTACAGACTCAAGTCTCGTCATGTCGCTCTCCTGATTTATAACTTTCCCAGTGGTTTCCTACTGGCCTTGGAGAAACAACGCAGGACTGGCCATGGCCTCCAGACCCTGAGCGGTCCTGCCTGCTCCCCTCTCCCACACAGTCTACCCCAGCTGCCTGCAGTCTACTCTGCTCTCACTTTCAGGGACACAGCCGGGTTTTGGTGTCTCAGGGTTTTTATTCAGGGTCTCTCAAGGCATCCACCCAGTGGACACCCTTAGCAAATTTTCAAAGCGTTTGCCCAGCTAGAGCCTTAAAGTCACAGCAGTTTGTAGTATCTAACAGTAGAAAAGTTGATAATGTGATTTTTCAAAAGACAAAAAAATTCACTATTTAGTGTATCATTTGTGAGACTCAGATTTATATATAGACCAAGGAAATAGTAGTCAAAAACAGTTTATATTTTAGATAATTAGTAAAGAAAAATTAAATCTCACTGCCAAATGAAAGGCAAATGGCCTAATTGATCATGGAAATTTCATAAGAATTTACTGAACCACATGTTACCTTGCTGTGTTCTCTAGCCGTGTGTGTGCACACGTGTGTCCACCAGTTGCGAGGTATCTCAGGTTTGCACACTTATGTTTACATCACCAATCGATATGACAAAGTCCTAGTCCATACTATGACAATGTATGTAAATATTGGAAAGCACCTTTTAAAATTTCACCATTTTTACCACTTGTGAATATATAATTCAATGGAGTGTCATACATTGGCCGTGTTGTGCAACCATGTATTTATTAATAGTTCCAGATGCTTTTCTTCTTCCTCTGAAGGAAACTCAGAGCCCATTACAAAGTCACTTTCCTTGCCCTGTCCCCCAAGTCCCTGGCAAGCACTAATCTATTTTTCATCGCCGTGGATTTGCCTGCTCTGGACATTTCATACTAATGGACTCATATAATATGTGGCCTTTTGTGTCTGATTTCCTTCACTTAGGACGTTTTGGAGGTTCATCCATGTTGCGATATACATCAGTACTTCATTCCTTTTTTCTGTATGATTAAATACATACACCATTCACCATTTTCACCATTTTTAAGTGCACACTTCAGTGGCATGAACCACATGCACATTGCTGTGTAACCATCACCACCATCCATCTCCAGAATTTCTTTCATCTTCCCCAAGTGGAACCCTGTATTCCTTAAACACCCGCTTCCTATTTCCTCTCCCCCTAGCCCCTGAGAACTACTCCAGGTGCCTCATAACTAGAGCATACTCTGTTTGTCTTTGTGTGCCTGGGTTGTTTCACTTAGCACGATGACTCAAGGTTCATCCGTGTTGTTACATATGTCGGAATTTGCTCATTTTTAAGGCTGAATTATATTTCATTGTGTGGATGGACCACATTTTATTTATCTGATCATCTGTCAGTGGACACTTGTGTTGCCCTTTTGGCACAGTGAATAATGCTACCATGAATGTGGGTATTCAAGTCCCTGTTTTCAGTTCTTTTCAGTATATACCCAAGAAGTGGAATCACCGTGTTGTAAGTTAATTCCATCCTTAATTTTTGAGGTATTGCCATATTGTGTTCCATAACAACTGCTCCATTTCAGTTTTCTCTTTCCCTTTGATGGATGAATAATAAACATATTAGTTTATGATGTATCGAATTTTGTTTATCCATCCATCTGTTGATGGACGTTTGGGTTGTTTACACCTTTCAGCTATTGTGAACAGAGCTGCTATAAATGTTCATGTACAAGTTCTTGTTTGAACATTTGTTTTCTAATCTTTGGGGTGTATACCTCGGAATGGAATTGTTGAGCCATGGTAATTCTACTTATAAATTTTTGAGGGGAACATTCAACTATTTTACGCACAGGCTGTGCCATTTTATATTTCTACAAGCAGTGTTTAAGGGGATCCAGTTTTTCTGCATACTTGCTGACACATATCTTTAATGTTTTTTAACAGTAGCCTTTCTAGTGTGTGTGAGTGGGTATGTCATTGTGGTTGGAATGTGAATTTCCATAATAACTCATAATGTGTACTATCTTCTTACGTGCTTGTTGGCCATTTGCTTGTCTTTTTCCGTGCAGTGTGTATTTTAAGCTCTTTGTCCATTTTGTAATTGGGTTGTTTGTCTTTTTGCTGTTGAGTCTTAAAAGTTACTTATATACTCTTGATAATGGACCCTTATCACATATAACACGCCTCTGTGGGTTGTCATCTTACTTTCTTGGTGGTGTGTTTGGATTCCCAAAAGTTTTTAATTTTGAGGAAATATTTTCTTTACTTGCTGTGTTGATGGTGTCAGATCTAAGAAGCCATTGTTAAACCCAAAGTTATGAAGGTTTATCTTCGTGTTTTCTTCTAGAGTTTATGTTTTTACCTCTTACATTTAGGGCTTTGGACTGTTTTAGTTAATTTTTTTGTGTGTGATGTGATGTGAGGGTATAGTTTCCTTCCTGTGCATGTGGATAGTTCTCTAACATCACTTGTTGAATTTAATGACCTCGGGCCTTGTTTACAATCAATTGACCGTAAAGGTATGGAATTATTTCTGGACTCTCAGTTCAGTTCCATTGATCTATATGTGTACCCTCATGCAGGTATCAACCTGTTTTGATTGCTGTTGCTTTGCAGTAAGGTTTAAGATTTAAAATTGAGAAGTGTGAGGCTCCAAGTGTGTCTTTCTGTTTCAAGAAGATTTTGGTTATTTGTGTTCCCTTAAAATTCCATCTGAATGTTAGGGTCAGTTTGCCCATTTCTGCCAAAAGGCCGTTTTGGATTTTTGTAGGAATTGCATTGAATTTGAGATCACTTTGTGTAGTATGGCCATCTTCAAACACATTCAGTCTCTAGTCCATGAGCATGGACTGTCTTTACATTTATTTAGATATTCTTTAATTTTTTCAGTAGCATTTTGTAATTTTCCACATACAGGTTTGCACCTTGGTTAAGTTTTTTCCTAACTGGATTATTGTTGTTGATGTTATTCAAATGGAATTTATTTCTTAATTTTATTTCCCCGTTGTCGATTACTAGTCTAAAGAAATAAAATAGATTTCTGTGCATTAATATGTTGTTCTGTGACTAAGCTGTATTTGTTTGCTAGCTCAAATAATTTTTTTAATTCCTTAGGATTTTGTATACTTAAGATCATGTGATTCGGAATCTGTGAATAGTTTTACTTTCCTTTCACATATGGATGCCTTTTATTTCCTGTTCTTATGTAAATGTTCTGGATAGAACTTTCAGTACAATGTTATTTTTTATTTCAAAATGCTAATTAAGGTGGTACAAGTCTTTTTGTTACATGGATGTCTTGTATGATGCTGAAGTCAAGGGTTTTGGTGTGTCCATCCCCAGAATAGTGTTCATTGTGGGCAAGTTTTTATCTTACAACAACTCTCCCTCTCTCCCCCCCCATAGGTTTTTCATGTCGTTTATATCGCTTTGTGTCCATGTATATCCACCTAGGAGCTCCCACTTATTAGTGAAAACATATGGTTTTTGGTTTTTCTTTCCTGAGATAGTTTACTTAGGATAATGGTTTCTAGTTCCCTCCACATTGCTGCAAATGACATTACTTCAGTCCTGTTTTTTTTTAGAGATAGGGTCTTGCTCTGTTTCCTGGGATACATGGCAATGGCATGATCATAGCTCACTGCAACCTCACACTCTGGGGCTGAAGTGATCCTCCTGTCTCAGCCTCCTGAGTAGCTGGGACTACGGGGACATGACACCATGCCTGCCTTATTTTTCTTTTCTTTTGTTTCTTTCTTTCTTTCTTTCTTTCTTTCTTTCTTTCTTTCTTTCTTTCTTTTTTTTTTTTTTTTTTTAGAGACTGGGTCTCACTCTTGCTCTGGCTGGTGTTTCCCTCCTTTTTATGGCTGAATAGTACTTCATGATTTATATACATACACACACACACACAGACACACACACACACACACACACACATATATACACACACATTTTTGTCCCCTCATGAATTGAAGGGCACTTACGTTGATTCCACATGTTTGCAATTGTGAATTGTTCTGCTATAAACATTCGAGTGCAGGATAAAATGACTTCATTTCCCTTGAGTAGATACCCAGGAGTGGGATTGCTAGATCGAATGGTAGGTCTACATTTGTTTCTTTGAGGACTCTCCATTCTGTTTTCCATAGAGTTTCTACTAATTTCAGTCCCACCAATGTATCAGCGTTCCTTTCTCTCTGCATCTGTGGCAGCATCTATTGTTTTTTGACTTTTCTTTTTTTTTTGAGACAGAGTCTCGGTTTGTTGCCCGGGCTAGAGTGAGTGCCGTGGTGTCAGCCTAGCTCACAGCAACCTCAAACTCCTGGGCTGAAGCGATCCTACTGCCTCAGCCTCCCGAGTAGCTGGGACTACAGGCATGCGCCACCATGCCAGGCTAATTTTTTCTATATATATATATTTTAGTTGGTCAGATAATTTCTTTCTATTTTTAGTAGAGACGGGGTCTCGCTCTTGCTCAGGCTGGTCTCGAACTCCTGAGCTCAAGCATCCACCTGCCTCGGCCTCCCAGAGTGCTAGGATTACAGGCGTGAGCCACCGTGCCCGGCCCTGTTTTTTGACTTTTTAATAATGGCTATTCTGATTGGGGTAACGTGGTACGTTATTGTAATTTTAATTTGCATTTCTCTGGTGATTAGTGATGTTGAGCAGTTTTTCATATGTTTCTTGGCCATTTGTCTATCTTCTTTCCAAGAATGTCTGTTTCAGTCTTTTGCCCATTCTCGGATGAGGGTGTTCATTTTGTTCTTGCTGATTTGTTTGAGTTCTTTGTAGATTCTGGATATCAGTCTTTTGTCAGATGTATAGTTTATGAGTATTTCTCCCATCGTGTAGGTTGTCTATTCAGGGTGTTGGTTATTTCCTTTGCTGTGTACAAATTTTCTAATTTAATTAAGTCCCATTTATTTATTTTTGTTTTTGCTATTTGTCTTTGGAGTCTTGATCATAAATTCTTTGACTTGGCTGAAGTCACAAAAGTTTTTCCTACTTTTTTTCTAGAATTTTTATGGTTTCATGCTTTTCATTTAAGTCTTTAATCCATCTTGAATTGATTTTTGTATATAGTGAGAGAGGGATCCTGTTTCCTTCTTCTGCGTATGGATATCCAATTTTCCCAGCACTATTTATTAAATAGGACTTCCTTTCCTCAGTGTATGTTTTCTGCTTTGTCAAAAATCAGTTGGTGCCAGGTAGATGGTTTTATGTCTGGGTTCTCTATTTTGTTCCCTTGGATTAGTCTCAGTTTTTTACACCAGTACCATGGTGTTTGGGTTCCTGTAGCCTTGTAGTATAATTTGATGTCACGTAATGTCATACCTCCAGATTTGTTGTTCAGTATAATGTTGCATGCAGAGGTGAAAGTGAGTATCTTTGCTTTGTCCCTGATCTTAGCCATAAAAGCTTTCAGTCCCCACTATTGAGATAATGTTCACTGTGTGTTTTCCATAAGTGCTTTTTATCATGCTAATAATATTGCATTCTATACCTAGCTTGTTTGGTTTTTAGATAAAAAAATGGCATTGTATTTTGTTTAAAGCTCCTTCTGTAAGAATTGATATGATGATGTGATACTTTTCCTTCATTATGCTAATATGGTGTAGTACATAGGAGATAATAGAAAAAAACTTTGTGATACAATATCTGAATAACAAAAAATGAAGTCTATTTAAAAAATCCAGGGCCGGGCGTGGTGGCTCACGCCTGTAATCCTAGCACTCTGGGAGGCTGAGGCGGGTGGATCGCTCGAGGTCAGGAGTTCGAGACCAGCCTGAGCAAGAGCCAGACCCCGTCTATACTAAAAATAGAAAGAAATTATCTGGCCAACTAAAAATATATATAGAAAAAATTAGCCGGGCATGGTGGCGCATGCCTGTAGTCCCAGCTACTGGGTAGGCCGAGGCAGGAGGATGCTGAAGCCCAGGAGTGTGAGGTTGCTGTGAGCTAGGCTGACGCCATGGCACTCACTCTAGCCCGGGCAACAAAGCAACACTCTGTATAAAAAAAAAAAAAAAATGCCAGCTGGATGTGCTGGGCCTGAAGCCAGTGAATGACAAAACGATTCTGACTGTTACATTGAAAAACACAGTGGTCGGAGGGTTTCAGGACCTCGAGGTCTCACCTGCCACTGACAGACACCTCGTCCCCCGCCAGCCCGGCCCCCGCTTCCTCGTCAGGGCGCGGCCGCGCCCCACAGAGCGGGCAGACAGCGCCCCTGCGCGCCGGGCAGGCGCCACCCGCAGCCGCCTGCAGGCCGGGCGGGGAAGAGGCTCCCGCGCGCTCCCGCCCAGGCTCGGTCGCCATCTTCTGCGCGCGCTTTCCCGCGCAGGCTCCACCCCCTGCTGCCGGCGGGCGGCTCGCCTCGGAAGCGGCTGCGCGGCGTGGGGGTGGGGGTGCCGCCACCACCGCCCATCCCGGGGCGGGGCCTGGCTGGGGCGGGGCCGGAGCGGGGCTGGGGCGGGGCCTGTCTGGGGTGGGGCGGGCCTGGGGCGGGCCTGGGGCGGGCCCGGCATGGCCGCCGCGGCGGTTGCGTCACGGAGCCCCGCCCTCCCGCCGCTCTCGGATCTCGCGACGCCTGTGCCTGCGCCTGCGCACGAGTCTGGGCGGGGCGGAGGGAGCCGGGAAGCGGAAGCGGCGAGCGCGCCGGGAGCGCAGCTGCGGGCCTGGGGGCGGCAGGAGCCGCGGAGCCGGCCCGGGAGCGGGGCTGCCGGAGCGGGCGGCCGAGACAATGGCGACGGTGAGTGCAGCGCCGGCCCCGCGCCTCCCCCTCTCGGGCCATTGCGCGGCGGCCTGAAGCCCCGAACCCCGGTCCCCGAGGGCTCCGCGGTGAGGGGGCCCGGCCCTGCCAGCCTCGCGCTGGGGGCTGCGGGCTGCGCCTGCGGCTCCGCTTCCAGGTTTGGGCGAGGTCTCCTCCCCGAGGACCGCCCTTTGGGTTTAGTCCATTCTCTCTGAGGAACCGACGCGAGCTCAGCTCGGAATTCAGGCAGGCGGGCACTGAGGCGGCCGAGCGCCCGCCGCGGGGACATGGAAATGCGGACCCCTCCCCCACTTGGCGGGTCTGGCGGTCGCGAGGGTGGTGCGAGGGGCGGGCAGGGACGCCCGGGGTCTCCTGGTGCGGGTTGGCGGGGCGGGGACCCGGGCTCCGGAGCCCCGACTGTCGCCCGAGGTGCCGGCGCGTCCCGCCCGCGGGTCCCGCCGCGGAGCTCGCCGGGCTCGGAGCGAAAGTCCCGCCGCCTCGTCGGAGGAGCGCGGGCGACTCCCGCAGGTGGTTTCACCGGCTGTGGCTGCGGGTTGTGACTTTGGTCCCGGGCGTGGTGGGTAGCGGCTCGCTCTGCCGCTTTAACAGCTGAAAAAGCGCCCCAATCCACTGACTTAAATATGTGCAAGAAACAGTGTTGAGGTTCCTTATTACCTCGCAATTATTTTAAATGATAAGGCTTCGTAGAGGAATTCGGAGGTGCTGTGCAGCTTGCAAAATTTAAAGGTTAAAGGGCTTGGAATACAGTAGATGCTCATTAAAATATTCGTTGAACGAATGAATCTGGAAACATCAGACAAAGCGGGTCTCACATCTAGTAAAATGTAGGCACATACCATTTTGCCTAAGATTAAGGAAAAAACATGTAGTTTTGTTTATATGCTTGTTCTTGATTTTTACCCAATATATGCATACTTTGGAAAATTAGTTGTTACTCTCAGTGCTACTAACATAGAAAATAAGTTTGAAACGTGAATTTTTTATTTTGAGGAAAGTTGGTATACATTATCTATTTCTTAAAAACAGGCTTTATTTCTCATTTTGTTTAAAAATAATGGAGAACATAAAGAGGCGCTGGGATTGTATTTTGAGACCCAGCTTTATTTTTCATTGTGAATAAAGTTGTTTATGTGTTTTTGAGGGACTGGTATGGTCTTTAGTTTCTTTTCCAACAAGGGAGAACTGTAAATTGAAGGAGAAAAAAAAAAAACTAATGTTGCACTAACACAATTAAACATTACCATTTCCTCAGCAGATATTCATTAAACATCTATTATGTGCTGAGATCTGTGTTGAGTGCTGTTTCTGGGGATGAACAAAACTCACAATAATCCTTTTTTAAAACGAGCATAAAGTTCTTATAATCGATGTTGCAAGTGGAGGCTGTCTTAAACGCCTAGTGCCTGCTTTAAGTTAGGAAAGATGGCAGGTGAACTGCAGGAACTGTAAATTCCTAACAGTCTATTTAAAAGTTAATAAGTAGCTTAAAAGGGCTAAGATTATTGGGTTACACTTTCATATTGTCTGTTTAGTAAAATCTATCTACATTTTAAAAAGAAGAGAGGAAGAGATTTAACAAACTGGTGTTTTTATTATCTCTCTCTCACAAGAAGATTTTAGTACGGTGTATTTATTGAAAGGTCATGTATTTCTGGTTCTGTGTTCTGTAAATAATCTTTGCAACAACAATATTTTCTATGTTTAAAAATCACTGATGATAAACATTGGATTCCTTTTCCATAAGAAACGTTTTTAAGTAAAGCACCATTTCAGGAATTTTATTTTGTCCTTTTCTTTACTATTTACAAACAAATACAGTATTAACTTGATAGTGCTGAAATTAGAAGGATTATTAGTAATAACTTGTGGTTCCATATATGGACTTTACCTGTAGTTTTACAACTGATAAAACTGCTTGTTAAAAAGAAGATGAAATTTTTAGTATTGCATTTATTCTAAGGTTGCATTGCCTATTTTTATCTTATTTATATATGTTTAAAAACAATATTTGGCCTCTTCCGAAGTCTGAGTTAATGCACTCCAAAGCCAACCTTGATCTTTACAAAATAATGTAGATTACTATTTTTTTTGCAGTTAGCTTTTGTATGTTGGTGGACCCTTTTGACTTGTCAATGCTTATAATAGTTTGTACATTGTTGAAAATAATGTATATGTTCAAATAGACCTTTCAGATTTTAGACTTACTGGCTATTAGCTTTTTATGATTGTTGTTCCTAGGAATAATAAGGAAAGAAATCCCTCAAATTTTAGTAGTAGAGAGTTGTGATAGTTTTTCTTTAAATGTGTATTTTTTGGAGGAAGAAATGTATATTTCTTGACAGTTTACTGCTATCAGTCTGGTGTTGATACGAATCTAATAGTGATGATAAAGAACAATGTAAGCAGGCTGTGGTGTGTTAAATAAAAAGTGCCTGGCATGTTTTTTTTTGGATAAGCGCATCATCAGAATTCTTGACAATCAACAGCATTGAGATATGTTAAAATAATTTTTCCAAGACATCAGGATTCATAATGAATTTTTTTGTACTTTAGAAAACACTGTAAATGTTTTTAAAGTATTATTCCTGTGTTGGAGTAGTTCATAATATTTTGAGGCTGAGGATTATCCTATTTTGTAATTGTTGGAATATTTGAAATGTTGGTGTTTTCTTCATCGAGGTAGATGTGTCTGCTGGCGGGGGGGCGGGGGGGGGGTTCATTTTGATCCTCCCTCAGGAGAGCATATCCCACATTGCAAACCATCAGTGACAGAAGTCAGAAGTTTAGAGTGCCCAGCCCTAAATCTTTAATTTTATGGCTTAAGTAAATTATAATTTTTAGAGACTCTGACATCCTTCTTTTCACTCAACTAGCTTACTTTATAGCTTACTTTAATTAGGAGGAACGTAATGGTGTGTTTAAGCCTAATCAAACAGATATCAGCAATATATGTTGAGTAGGGTAAACAAGTTTATCACCAAATCACTAGACTTCTGAGGATGAAAGAGAGTAATGGTAATGTTAATCATTCACTACAGAAATAGGTATAAATCTGGACTGCCCCAGGCAAATCCGTGACATATAGCCACCATCATGTTGCATGAGTGTAGTTAAAATTAATATCTTGCACCTTCGTGTCATGAGGTAGAATAAAGTAATGTTCCATTTATTTTAGGCAGGGCAAAGTTTTAATTTCTCCTTTGTTGAAATGATGAAAATAGTCTTTAAATGCCTCTCATACGTTTTCTCATTCTCTCTTATTCCACCAAGGGAATCTTGGTCAAATGACAATCAGGAAAGATGGTTTAATCTATATAAGAACACCCTGCAAATTATAAAGTGTTATAGTAACATAAGTTATATTCCATTATCAAGCCAGGAGGCAATGGGATAGGAAAGCTGAAGTTTATTTCTGCTTTTCTGACTTTGGTCTTAACCTTAAGGTTTCATTATTTGAGTGGTCTTAGGTAATCCCCCAAGATGGATTCCCAAGTCCAAAGTGAAATACTTGATTAATATATGTTGCTTTCTACTAACATGAATGATAAAAAGTAAATTGCTTTAACAAATTGTTCTATTGTTAAATTTGTTTTTTAAAAAAACTCACTTATCCACAAAGAATTAACAGATTCATAACTAGATTTTTATGTACTTAAAGTTCTTACATATTAATACTTTCCTTAAACAGTTTATACATTTAGTACTATATGATAATTCTTAAGGGCTTTATTTTCATTGCAGTGGTACCAGTGGTATAACCTGCTTATTTAGGGAGAAGAATAAATTATTTTTAAAATTACAAGATGTAGACGTAACATAATTTTTATAATCTTACTTTTGGCTATAAAACAATATCTATTTTAAGTTGGGATTACATTTTAGTCCCTGTCTCATTAAATTAACTAGTTATGCATGAAAGCCAGTATAGTATTTCTAAATTTCAGCTATTCCTCTACCGTCTTCACAATTTACCATAGCCCTGTTACCTATAATGTTATTCTGTATTTTTCTTTAAATGATTCTCCTTTTCACGAAATTTTAAGTGTGAAGAATAATTCACTCTTACATATAAGAAATATAAGAAATATTATTTCCCATAAATAAAAGACATACATAAACATGCACTAAATTAAATACATAACTGTTAAAGGTTAATGTTATTAATATTTATATGTACCTCCCAAAGTTATCTCAAGTACTTCTAGTGTGTATCTGGCACACTTTGCAAAATACTAGTGTTAGCACATAGTAACTATACACAGACTGGGTTCAAATCCTAATTCTTGTTAACTGTGACTTGGCAGCATGAGTTTCTTAGATTCAGTTTCCTCATCTGTGAAGTCAAGTTGATGGTTTTACTCTCATAGCCTTCATTATTGTAAGGGCTAAATAATGCCAGTGAAGAGTGCCTGCCACATAGTAAGAGTGCAGTATTTGCTAGTTCTTATTATTGTTTTTATCATCTTAATCCTCAGATATCTTTGTTATCTGACAAGAGTCATCCTAAACAAAATACATCAGCCAAGAAAGACGGTTTAAAAAATGGTGATATAAATGTAGACTTTGATCAACTGAAACTTGATGATAAAGGTTAGTATAAAAATATATTACCTTTCATAGTTGCCAGAAAACAGTCAGGGTTTAAAATATCTCTAGTGTTTATTCATTAAATCAAAATAAATATTTTTAATAGACTACAATGCCATCGTTCTGATTGTGAATGTTAAGTATGTTCTTATTTTTGCTTGACTTGTCTTTAAAGTCACCTAATATATCTGATAATGCTGAATAATAATATGGACTTTTATTCTTCTGCTTCATGTTTCCAATTTGAAAACTTTTCTTGTGTTTAATTGTATCTCTGTAAATTGTGTACATTTTTTTAGTTTTCTCCTCTATGAAAAGAGATTATGGTCATTCCAAAAAGATCATTAATTTTAATGATATAAAGAGCTGCAGCACTACTTAGTCCTTTTAAAGAAGTTTTCACTTATTCTGTATATAATGTCTTTTTTCCAGTAAAGAATAATTGAAAAATCAGAAAAGTAACAGTTTTAATAAACTGGGAATCAATATTAATTACAGGGAAACTAAGAAGCAGATCACTCAAACTGAAAAGAACTTTTTATTTTGAGACTGCTGAAATCCCTTCTCACAGAATCTTTATGCTTGGTTTTCTTATTTTGCTTAATATTCATCTTTAGATTTGTATGTCAAACAAGTAATTATCATAGTGATTCATCATGCTTTTTAGATAACTTTTCAGAGGGTTAAACATTATAGGTAATTCATAGCTCATTGTTTTCAATTTATGAGACTGTAGAAATTACCAAGAAATAAGTAAAGGCTGGTTTGATGCTAAAGAAAACCTGACAGGAGCTGACTTCTCAGGAAGGCAAGAAAATCAAATAGAACAAGATAGATGGAATCCGAAGTTTACACTAGATTGCTTTAACAATTTACTGAGAAATCCTAACCTATTTGTAAAATAATACTTACCTGCTTCTGTGTTGTGTTGAGTGCCTGAGCTGTTTTAATGTTTTATTCCTGTTTGTGGCTTTTCTGTATACAAAATGAGAAATTGGCCAGTTGGAGGTCAACTTTTTATTTTATTTATTTATTTGTTTTTTAGTTTTTTGAGACAGAGTCTCGCTTTGTTGCCCGGGCTAGAGTGAGTGCTGTGGCGTCAGCCTAGCTCACAGCAACCTCAAATTCCTGGGCTCAGGCGATCCCACTGCCTCAGCCTCCCAAGTAGCTGGGACTACAGGCATGCGTCACCATGGCCGGCTAATTTTTTGTATATATATATTTTAGTTGGCCAGATAATTTCTTTCTATTTTTAGTAGAGACGGGGTCTCACTCTTGCTCAGGCTGGTCTCGAACTCCTGAGCTCAAACAATCCACCCACCTCGGCCTCCCAGAGGCGTGAGCCACCGCGCCCGGCCTGGAGGTCAACATTTTAAAGAGCAGAAAATTGCTAAAAGCTTAAATCCAAGATTTAGTTAGCAGGTAGATAAGCTGCATTGTTTTCCACTGAGCCCTCATTGGACACTTTCCAGGTGTGGTTACCTGGTGAACAAAACCAACTTCTCAGTTTTCATCAGGTAACCAGTACTAATCTATCAAATCCGTATTAGTGATGAAAACTATTTGCTTTCCTTCACTTTAATAATTTCATGTATTTCAGGAATATTTGCATCTTTAGATAGTCCTTAAATGCTTATAATAGTTAGAATTTTCTCTAGTGCCTGTGATTATTCTATCATTTCTTGTGATAGTTATGCTACCTTCCTTTATTTTTATCTATATGTTTCTGTGGGTTTTTTAATTTTCCATATTAGCAATGGTTTTATTTTTTTTCTGCTTGTGTAAATAATGGCTTATTAAGATTTTTAAATAAAATATGAAAATATAAGAAAATTAAAATTACCTGAAGTTTCTCCAACCTGCAGTAATGAATATTTTAGTGACCATTTCAATGCATTTCTTTATGCATATACCAAACTTAATGTTATATCATCTGATTTTATTGTAACTATTTTTTTCTTTTCTTGCATTATTTTTCTCCATATCACTTGTCACAATACTGTGTGTTTTGCTTACTTGATACTTGATTAATTACTTGGTTGACTGCCTTCCCACCCTTACATATTAGCTCAGCAAGATCAAGGATTTTTGTTCACTGCCAAGTACAACATGCAGCCCATAGAGTGTCCAGTAGGTATTTTGTACTGAATTAGTGAAGGGTTAGGTGATAGGTGTAATGTATACCTTCTGACTCCTTTACTGTACTGTATCTCTTTACTACTTTTTCACTGCAATATAAAAATGTAAAGCTAGGTGGTTTCACTATTTTCTCTGTAGAATACATTTATAATCCAAAGAGATTAACAAATTAAATGAAGTTAATGAAGAAGGTTAGGTATTAATTACCTAAAGATGAAAGACTCTGCCTGAATCCTAGCACTAATACTTAACAGATTTGTGACCTAAACTTCTATGACCTCAGTATCATCATCTGTAAAATGGAAATAATATTAATAATAGCTCCCTCATGGGGTGGTTGGGAGAATCATGTGGGGTGATGTGTATATAAAGTGCTTAGCATGTTGCCTGGAGCATTCAGTAAGTGCTAGGCTACTCTTGTTACTATTTTACTTACTGAGCACAATAAAATTTACAAATCTCCCATTATTATTTAAAAATCATTAAAACATAAGTAAAAGTACTCATGGATTCATTCAACAATATTTGTGTACTCCCTATGTGCCAGGTATAGGATTTGCTAGTAATTCAAATCTCAATTTAGTGAATCTTTTTTGATTTCAGACCAGGTTCCCTTCACAATATTGACTGTGAGATTGCAGTCTGAGAATTTTGAATTTTTTTTGTCAAGGAAGAAAAAAATTATCTATAATCCTAGTATTTGTGGTTTCCTAAATCATGCTGTCTAACTCAAGTAATTTGTCTCTTTTTTTCGTATGTGCTCTTAACATTATCACAAGTTATATAATACCTGCTGTTGATATTTATCTGATTGAAAGATTTTCTTGGTGCACTATTTCCCCAGCAAAGGAATGTGTGTAAAGAAGTCTCTGAAACCACTAGCTCTAGCCAGTGCTAACACTAAGGAGTTAAGATCCTGTGTACATCCAGTGTTCTCACAGCACTTCTCTGAACCAAGGACAAATGACAGACTTTTTTAGTCGTGATGTACAGTCAGCCCATGGGTTCTGTATTCATGGATTCAACCAACTTTCTTGTCAATATTTGCTAAACAATGCAGCATAACAACAATTTACATGGAATTTACATTGTATTAGGTAGTATAAGTAATCTAGAGATGATTTAAAGTATACAGGAAGATGTGTGTGGATTATATGCAAATACTATGGCATTTTATATAAGGGATTTGAGCATCCTCAGATCTTGGTATGTGCAGGGAGTCCTAGAACCAGTCCCCCAGGGATACCAAGGGACAGCTGTAACAGATTACTCCATTTAGATGTAATTTATTTATTTGAGCTATGAGAGACTTAATATTAACTAATCCAACCCATTTATTTTTTAAGATATGGTTAAGGCCCAGAAATCTTAGCACTGTACTCCAGGCTTTTGGTCTTTAGTCTGGTCTTGCTGATATTTGCTGATAACTTTATAATAAGCTTTGTGATAGTAAAAAGAAATCATGAAATATTTAGCAATTTTTCATTTTCTCTTAAACATGTCAATACAATAATGATCATTTCTGTGGTATATTGAGTTTTTCTACAAGCAGAAATGAATGCTGAACCCTTACGAAGAGATAAAGGTTATTTGGTACATATTGGTGGTCTCTGTCCTTCAGTATCTGAAGTATGCCAAGATTTCTTTTTTGAACTTCATTTTTAAATTTGTTAATTGTGGCCGGGCGCGGTGGCTCACGCCTGTAATCCTAGCTCTGGGAGGCCGAGGCGGGTGGATCGCTCGAGGTCAGGAGTTCGAGACCAGCCTGAGCAAGAGTGAGACCCCGTCTCTACTAAAAATAGAAAGAAATTATCTGGCCAACTAAAAATATATATACAAAAAAATTAGCCGGGCATGGTGGCTCATGCCTGTAGTCCCAGCTACTCGGGAGGCTGAGGCAGTAGGATCGCTTAAGCCCAGGAGTCTGAGGTTGCTGTGAGCTAGGCTGATGCCACGGCACTCACTCTAGCCCGGGCAACAAAGTGAGACTCTGTCTCAAAAAAAATAAATAAATAAATAAATAAATAAATTTGTTAATTGTTCATATTATGATTATTTGTTGTGTTTCTACTTTTCACAAAGTTATTTCTCTTTTTTTAGGCTGATTGAAGGTCTCATTTGCAGAAATACCAAGTTTCTGAAATTTCAATTTATGATTCTTCTACTAATTACAGGTGTGTTTCCCAAATTCAGTCAAATGTGCATTGCTGTGTGCCTGCTGTTCACTAGAGGTTCTGTAGCAGACATCAGCCACAGTGGTGATAAAGTCAAAGGCCATTCCCACAGGAGTGTCCCAGGCTAGTATAGGGGGACACGTAGACAAATAGTTGCAGTCATTATAGACAAATAGCTGCAGTCATTAGTTTGTGCTGTTCTTAATCAGATCTTTCTTTGATTATACTTTGTAGCTTGTTATTAGAGTGCCTTAGTTAAGGAGAATGGGCTCCAGAAATAGATAACTTTGGCTCAATTCCCAGGTCTGTTAGCAACTTCATGAATAAGTTTGGGCAATTTACTTAACCTTTTTGTACCTCAGCCTCCTCTTTGTCTATAAAGTGAGGTTAATAGTACTGTCATAGCGTTGTTGTGAAACTATGAGTTAAGTATGGAAAGCACTAGGAGTAAAGCCTGGCACATAGTAGATGCGCAGAAAATTGTATTCTATTATTTCTAATTTTAATTGATTTTTAGATGACACTTTTATACTTTTTAGGTAGATGGCTACATCATCTATATATAATCTCTTCCAATATATATGTTGCTACTTTCTATTTTGTGACATTCTCAGATCATTCAAATCACAATGGTGATGGAAATACCTTTACTGTCTTCTGATAAAAAGTGCTGGCTGTTCATTTCAGATATGAAAGTCTTTATCAATTAAGAGAATCCTGTTTGTAGTTGGGGCTGAAATTTGTTAAAAAATAGGTGTTTAATTTTATTTAATGGAGTCACCTAAGAGTATGTGCTTTTTAAATTTTACTCATTAATGTGGTATTAATACATTTCATTATAGTAAAGTAGTAGTATAATTCTAGTAGTATTACCTGATGTGAAAGATTCTTTCAGTATCTTGTTGAATCCTTAAAACAAACTGTGGGTTTTTTTTTTCTTAAGTATTATACATACTGTGTGGAAATTTAGAAAATACAATTAAATGCAAAAATACAAGGAGGTTATAAAAAATTATCCATAGTCCCATCATTTGAAAACAGCCACTTTTCAGATTTGGTACGTATCGTGCCACTGTCTAGGTCTGTGCTTTTGTAGGAATAGCTCTTGCCCGACTGTCTCAGTTACATGGCTAAAATTCTGATTAGATGTTCCAACTCTTTTTTTTTTTTGGTCTACATATTTCCCCACAACAAGGCCATAGAGATATTCTCTTAAATATTCTGGTAAATGTTTTAAATTTTGACTTTCACATTGCAGGCCTTTGAGTCATCTGGAGGTTATGTTTGAACATAGGAGTTAATTTTAATTTTTTTAGTATAAGTGGTCCCCAGATTGCTAATCTCTGCAACTTTATCATATATCAGCTTTGCAAATGTTTTACATTAAATTTTAATATAAAATTAATAGGAGATAATTCATGAGAAATGCTTACTATCTTTTATTTCTCATCTTCAATTTGGTTTGTCTTTAGTTATCCTAAATAAACATTCTTCCTGATTTCAAGCTAAGTATATCAACCATTTATTTATTTATTTATTTTTATTTTTTATTTTTTGAGACAGAGTCTCGCTTTGTTGCCCGGGCTAGAGGGAGTGCCGTGGCGTCAGCCTAGCTCACAGCAACCTCAAACTCCTGGGCTTAAGCTGATCCTACTGCCTCAGCCTCCCGAGTAGCTGGGACTACAGGCATGCACCACCACGCCCGGCTAATTTTTTCTATATAGATTTTTAGCTGTCCAAATCATTTCTTTCTATTTTTGGTAGAGACGGGGTCTCACTCTTGCTCAGGCTGGTCTCGAACTCCTGACCTCGAGCGATCCACCCGCCTGGGCCTCCCAGAGTGCTAGGATTACAGGCGTGAGCCACCATGCCCGGCTTAGTATATCATCCTTTATAAGAGCATTTTTTATTGTGAAAACTATATTTGAGCCAGTGGTTACAAAATTAAGTTTGAGGTAATTTAAAGTCGTTAATGAAAAATCTTTTGGTTTTCTGCTTTTGTATTTTAGACATGCATCTCTTGCTTTCCAAAAAAAAGAAAACAGTGATGTAAAGATGGCTGTGAAAGGAATGATGCCAAAAAGGTGGGGACTGCTGCTTTACAGTCTTTTTTTTATTCTTTATTCTTGAATAGTGCTACTCTATAAGTGACTAATTATTATACTTTCATCACTTTTTATAGCTAACGTTATCTCATAATTGTTGAAACCATAAAATGCAGTCATTTTATTTTTTTATGCCCTCATCTTTACCTCACTGAGGTTTTAAACACGATGTGGAAAATGATGGAAGTTTGCTTTGTTCGCTCTTTCCACTTCTCAGCAAAATGCCTGCGATCCCGTAGGCATCCACAGACCTTTCTTTTCAATGTATATGTAGTAAAATGCACATTTTGGTGTCCATGACTTTAGATGAAGGCATACGGGCAAGTAACCTCCACCATAATCAAGATACAGAACAGTTTCATCATTCCAGAAAATTCTGTCATGCTCTGATATATTTCCTGTTCTTAAAATTTTACCTATTTCAGAATGTCATGTAAATGAAACCATACTATGTATCCCCAGTAGTCTGGCTTCTTTTACTTAGCTTAATGCATTTGACATTGATCCATGCTGTTGTGTGTGTAAGTATTTCATTCCTGTTCAAGTATTCCTCATTTTTATTCAGTTATTCTCTTACTGACTTTTGAATTTTTTATCAGATATATATGTGATTTGCAAATAATTCTTCTCAACTTGTGCCTTGTCTTTTCATCTTAACAGTGTCTTTCTTAGCAGGGGTTTTAATTTTTGTAAAGTATAAACTATCAATTTTGCTTTTATAACTTTTTAGTGTTGTAGCTAAGAGCTCTTAGCATAATTCAAGGTCACAAAGGTTTTGAGTTAATTTTTATATATTGTTTCAGGTTGAATTGCACTGGTTTTGATTCTTTGTATTTGTTTCTATTTTGCATATAGAATTGTGCCAGTGTCATTTGTTGAGAAGACTGTCTAATGTCCATTGAATTACCTTTGCACCTTGGCCAAAAATCAGTTGCCCCATTTGTGTGGATCTATTTCTAGACTGTGACAGTTCCATTTAACTTTTTATCTATTTTTCCACCCATAGTACATGGCCTTGATTACTGTAGCTTTATAGTAACTCTTGAAATCAGGTGGAATGGGTCCTCTAACTTTATTATTTTTTAAAATTGTGGCTGTTCTAGTCTGTTTTGTCTTGCTATATAAATTTTATAATTCAACTTGTCTATCTACAACAAAAATCCTACTTGGATTTTTACTGGAGTTACTTTGAATTTATAGATCAGCACAAATCCCTTTTTAATAAATGGATGAAAGAAAAATATTCGTTGAATAAATGAATCTAAATTTTTCCCTTAATAAGATAAAGGGATCTCTTTCAACTCGGTCTGTTTTCCAATCCTTTCCTAATTCCTGGAGTTAGCACGTTCCTTTTCTATACCATTACCGTTTCCATTTCCATTCACAGACCTTTGTCTCTACTCTCAGTCAGGCATAGCCCTTCTTTATCCCGACAGGATTTTCACTTGACTTCGCATTCCTTTGACGTTACTATCCTTATCTGTCTTGTGCTCTTATTGCCAGACTTCTCAATAAAGTGATTTATATCCAATGTCTCAATTTCTTTGGTTGCTTCTCTCCTTTGTCCTAATAATCTGTCTTCAGTTTTTACAATTTCACTTGAACTGCTCTTTCCGTTGTCACTGGTGACCTTTTCGTTGGTCTTTCCCCATCTGCCTTCTTGACTCCTTGGCCTCTTTAAATTAGTCATTTCTTTCTGGAAACTCCTTTCCTCTCATCTCAGTGACCTTTCATATGTAGGGTGAATTTTTTGTTTGCTTCCTTCCACAGTAGGAAGGAAGGAAACAAAGTAGAATTAGGTTACATGGGGACCTAAACAGAAGGTTTGGGAACTGTGGCTTCTCCTCTCCCTTCTCATGTAGCAGTTAATATGGTTTCTTGCCTCTGCATCTCTGTGTGTTCATTCTCTTCCTCCTCTCTGCACATGACACTTTTCTGCCCCCATTTGGCTTTGTTTTACTTAATTCTGACTCTACAGTATTTTCAGTTTGACATATTAATTTGATTGAGGAACACCGAAGGATAAGCCTGAACTCGGCGCCGGGTACGGGCACGGCCCCTTTGGGCCCTCCGACTCCGAGCTTCTCCTTTGGTGGGACTGGTGGGTCGTCCTGAGTGCCGTTTTTGGTCGATGGTCTGGGTTTACTCTGAGCTCGTTCTTTTCCTAGGAATTGTTGTTTGGGATCCTAACTTAGATTTGGAGGTGCATCCTAAAGGGTCTTCTCCCTTGTCTTTTTATCCTAAAATTAATCTCAATTGGCTTTGCTGTGCATTTTTCAAAGAGGAAACTGAACTGTCTTGTTGGTAGATAAATGAGAGACTGAGTTCCTCAGCTCCGAAGACAAGGGGCAACCTCACTCCTCCCAGCCTTGGCAGCCCTGGGCAACCAGGGTCCCGGGTGGGAGTTGCCTGGGGAAATTCCCCGAGGCGCGAGTGGCCCCATAGGGAACCCCCCCCACACACACGTTAATTAAAAGAAGGCTCTTCCAGGAAACGCATATAAGAGCTGATCACTCGGCGTTTGGAGCCCTCTCGGGAGGTACTAGACCTTCGAGAGAGAAACCTGAGACACCTGAGAGGGTGGGAGCAACTCAGTGGTGAGACCTTGAGGAGCCCCACCCACAAGCAGCACACTCTGATCCACGACACCAAACCCCGTGTTACAGTTCGGTTGCTTCTTTGAAGGAAAAAATGGGACATCCTTCAAAATCGAGGAAAGACAAGGGAGAATGACCCCCATGGGGCACCGCAGTTGGTGTGTGGTGCCTCTACTTGCAAGTAGTTCCGGAAATGAAAAGAGTGGAAGGCGTGCCAGGTGTTGCTAAGGCTCCAGCTGGTTACAGGTAATGCTTGTGCACAGGTTTTTAAGAAAGGGCAAATTACATCCAGGAAAATTCAGAGCCAAAACGGTCGACCTACCGCGCTATATAGAGTTGAAGTGTCTTGAGCTATTTCTCTCTCTTCTTTTCTGGCCACTCTAAACCCTGCTAACTTTTTCTGTGGATGTCCAGATAACTCACTGTTTACGGCATTTACAATGGAAAGGCTACCTGGAGATCCTGATGCCAGTTATTGGTCAAAGGTGTATGAAAATATTTCGGTTTTGGTCTTTTAACCCTAATGGCAGATAGAGTTTACCTCCACTGATTCAGTGTCTAGAGAGAGGTACACAGAAGGTGTTTCTAAATGCAGTGTCATGTAATGTTAACTGGACTGTTAGGGACTCAGAGTTGTCCTAGAAGTTGTGGTTAGAAGAGCTTAAGTTGACAGCTTAGGTTTTCCCTTGGTCTCGTCCATTTTTGTCCCACACTTTACAAGCGAGCAGGTTATGTGTACATTATGTGGCTGTGATAAAGTTTGTGTCTGGGGAAAACGTTTGTAAATTATTAATTTTTGTGTAGTAATTTATTTTAAGATGAAAAGTGATTGGAGATTACAATCTAGAGAATCTCAAAACAGTCTTACTCCTTATAAATATTGTGTGTACTCAAGTGTACAGCCCCCCCTCCCCCGAAAAATTGTTCTGAGACCATTTAGATTGTTTTCCAGACAGCTTAATCTTGATCCTCACGGAAAAAGCATGCTACATCTTTGTATCATTGAGGTCCTGAGGACTGGCCTGAGAGTTCGTTTTTTTTTTTTTCCTCTTTCTCTCTGTCTCTCTCTCTCTCAGTCTGCACTCCCGTGATCTTATGTTGATGTGGGATTCAGAAAACGTAAATGAAGGCTTCAGGAGCAAAAATGTTCTGACCTTGCCTCCTCTGCCTGCCTCTTGTACCAACCCCTCCCTGAAGCTGGCCATAAAACCAGAATCCCTCTACCCAAGGCAGGTCATACAGCCCAGAACCCCTGTTTTTCTGAAAGCTAGCCTTAAAACCCAAACTTAGTCTATGTAAAATGGCCATGAAGTAATTATCTGACCTGCTTTGTTCTTACTTTGTTTTACCGTAAAACCCTGTGCCAGAAAGGGCCTTGCTGCCCTGCAGCCCAGAAGGGAGGAAGGCACACTGGAGAGAGGCCAAGCAGAATCTAAATGTAAAAGCCTTGCTGGTTCTGCCACTCTGCCTGTTAGAATGAGCGCACCCCCTTTGGGCCAGTCATTTCTACTGCACTGGCCATGCTTTAAACATAAATAATGGACAGTTTCCCCTGCACCTTTGAGTGTTCGTTCTGAAGGTGTCCATGCATAAGTTTTAATCCTTTCTCCTAGTAACTTTCACGGCAGTAAATTCTCAACAGGTCTTCATGGGGACCTTTTGGGGGCCTTTGCTCCCAGACTTTGGGGGCCAAAGACACTTTGATCCCTATGATGTCAATAAATTCTGTTTTGGGACGTGACATTTTGGAAGGTTTTAACGAACTAATGGCATGTTGTAAAACGTCTACTAGGTTTATAACGTTTGAAAGTGATGTCATATTTGTCTACTAAGTGTCACTGAAGTACTTACTTGCTTTTCTCGGTAAGATTTACGAGTTTAAGATTGAAAAGCCAGTAATTTAAACTATATTTTAATCCCTGTTCCGTGTTACAGATCTAATTTAGAGGGTACAAAAGTGACAAACAGAAAAGTAACTAAAAATAATAGCTGGAATCCAAGTAAAGTGCTAAGGTAAATGAATAGATAAGATAAAGTAGGTAAATACAAATGAATAAAATTTTCCTACAATTGAAAATCTTAAATTCATTATGTTAAAAGAGATAATCATAAAATGTTTGGATCGATTATAACGTAAAATACTACAACACTGATTCTTAAACATAAGTTTAAAGCTTATACCTTGTAATCTGTGTATTTAGGAATGCCAATAAAATGGGCGACTAACACTTCAAAGTTACTTTAACTTCCTAGGTTTTTCTAAGAGTTGACGTGATCATCTGTATATGGCTGTGATTAAAACTTGTAGATGAAAATAATTCCATACCAAGTTTTTTAATGAAAATGTCATAAGTATTTTGTGAAAAGATGGTTTTGTCTAATTCACTGGTCTTTGAAACTAAACTTCAATATGTCAATAGTCATTAGAAATTAAGTGGATATAGAAGTTAAAGGTCATAAAAGTTTGGCCATAGATGTCGTATCTCTGACATATCTTGGCCAAAACGGGGGCCTTGTGAACTAAAATAAAATTTTGAGGCTCACCCCCCCACCCCTGCCACCGCTGCCTATAACCTTCAAGCCCCCGCTTGCAAATGGCCCAAGTCTTCAGGCCAAAGGGATGTATGCCTCCCACGTATTGATTTATGACTTTCCCTATAGGCCACTTGGGCGTGGATCGAGGTCATGAGCCTCAAATTTGGCTCAGATTAAATCTCTTTCAAATTATGATACAGAGTTCAGTTTCTTTTCCGTTGAGGAGATTGAATCCCGGGCGTGGGGCTCGGAGAAGACTCAGGACCACCGAAGGAGCAGCCGGAACTGGGCGCTGGGTACTGGCACGGCCCCTTTGGGCCCTCCGACTCCGAGCTTCTCCTCTGGTGGGACTGGTGGGTCGTCCCGAGCACCGTTTTTGGTCGATGGTCTTGGTTTACTCTGAGCTGGTTCTTTTCCTAGGAATTGTTGTTTGGGATCCTAACTTAGATTTGGAGGTGCATCCTAAAGGGTTTTCTCCCTTGTCTTTTTATGCTAAAATGAATCTCAATTGGCTTTGCTGTGCATTTTTCAAAGAGGAAACTGAACTGTCTTGTTGGTAGATAAATGAGAGACTGAGTTCCTCAGCTCCGAAGAGAAGGGGCAACCTCTCTCCTCCCAGCCTTGGCAGCCCCGGGCGACCGGGGTCCCAGGTGGGAGTTGCCTGGGGCGATTCCCCGAGGCGCGAGTGGCCCCATAGGGAACCCCCCCACACGTTAATTTAAAGAAGGCTCGTCCAGGAAACGCATATAAGAGCTGATCACTCGGCGTTTGGAGCCCTCTCGGAGGTACTAGGCCTCTGAGAGAGAAACCTGAGACACCTAAGAGGGTGGGAGCGACTCAGTGGTGAGACCTTGAGGAGCCCCACCCACAAGCAGCACACTCCGATCCAGGACACCAAACCCCGTGTTACAGTTCGGTTGCTTCTTTGAAGGAAAAAATGGGACATCCTTTAAAATCAAGGAAAGACAGGGGAGAATGACCCCCATGGGGCACAGCAGTTGGTGTGTGGTACCTCTACTTGCAAGTAGTTCTGGAGATGAAAAGAGTGGAAGGCGGCATGCCAGGTGTTGCTAGGGGTCCAGCTGGTTACAGCTAATGCTTGTGCACAAGTTTTTAGGAAAGGGCAAATTACATCCAGGATTATTCAGAGCTGAAACGGTCGACCTACCGCGCTATAGAGTTGAAGTATCTCGAGATATTTGTCTATCTTGTTTTCTGGCTACACTAAACCCTGCTAACTTTTTCTGTGGATGTCCAGATAACTCACTGTTTAGGGCATTTACAATTGAAAGGCTACCAGTTATTGGTCCAATAACTGATGCCAGTTATTGGTCAAAGCTGTATGAAAATATTTCGGTTTTGGTCTTTTAACCCTAACGGCAGAAAGAGTTTACCTCCACGGATTCAGTGTCTATAGAGAGGTACACAGAAGGTGTTTCTAAATGCACTGTCATGTAATGTTAACCGGACTGTCAGGGACTCAGGGTTGTCCTAGAAGTTGTGGTTAGAAGAGCTTAAATTGAAAGCTTCAGTTTTCCCTTGGTCTTGTGCATTTTTGTCCCACTCTTTACAAGCGAGCGGGTTATGTGTACATTATGTGTCTGTAACAAAGTTTGTGCCTGGGGAAAAAGTTTCTGAATTATTAATTTTTGTGTAGTAATTTATTTTAACATGAAAAGTGAATGATGATTACAATCCAGAGGATCTCAAAACAGTCTTACTCTTTATAAATATCGTGTGTACTCAAGTGTACAGCCCCCCTCCGAAAAAATTTGTTCTGAGACCATTTAGATTGTTTTCCATACAGCTTAATCTTGATCCTCACGGAAAAAATATGGTACTACTTTGTATCATTGTTTGAGGTGCTGAGGACTGGCTCTGAGAGTGGTTTTTTTTTTTTTTTTCCCCTCTCTCTCTCTCTCTCTCTCTCTCTCTCTCTCTCAGTCTACACTCAGGTGATCTTATGTTGATATGGGATTCAGAAAACTTAAAACGGAGGCTTCAGAAGCAAAAACGTTCTGACCTTGCCTTGTCTGCCTGCCTCTTATACCAATCCCTTCCTGAATCCGGCCATAAAAACCAGAATGCCTCTACCCAAGGCAGGTCGTACAGCCCAGAACCCCATTTTTTTCTGAAAGCTAGCCTTAAAACCCAAACTTAGTCTATGTAAAATAGCCATGAAGTAATTATCTGTCCTGCTTTGTTATTACTTTGTTTTACTGTAAAACCCCATGCCAGAAAGGGCCTTGCTGCCCACAGCCCAGAAGGCAGGAAGGAACACCGGAGAGAGGCCAAGCAGAATCTGAATGTAAAAGCCTTGCGGGTTCTGCTACTCGGCCTGTTAGAGTGAGCGCACCTTCTTTTGGGCCAGTCATTTCTACTGCACTGTCCATGCTCTAAAGATAAATAATGGACAGTTTCCCCTGCACCTTTGAGTGTTCATTCTGAATGTGTCCATGCGTAAGTTTTAATCCTTTCTCCTAGTAACCTTCACGGCAGTAAATTCTCAACAGGTCTTCACGGGGACCTTTTGGGGGCCTTTGCTCCCAGACTTTGGGGACCAGAGACACTTTGATCCGTGTGATGTCAATACATTGTTTGGGGATGTGACGTTTTGGAAGGATCTAACGAACTAATGCCATGTTCTAAAACGTCTACTACGTTTATAACATTTAAAAGTGATGTCATATTTGTTTACTAAGTCTTACTGAAGGACTTACTTGCTTTTCTCGGTAAGACTTAAACGAGTTTAAGATTGATTGAAAAGCCAATAACTTAAACTATATTTTAATCCCTGTTCCCTGTTACAGATCCAATTTACAGGGTACAAAAATGGCAAACAGAAAAGTAACTTAAGTAAACTGCTAAGGTAAATGAATAGATAAGATAAAGTAGGTAAATACAAATGAATAAAATATTCGTATAATTGAAAATCTTAAAGTCAATACATTAAGTTAAAAGAGATAATCATAAAATGTTTGGATCGTTTATAAGGTAAAATAGTACAATATTGGTTCTTAAATGTAAGTTTAAAGCTTATACCTTGTTATCTTTGTATTTAGGAATGCCAATAAAATGGGCTACTAACACTTCAAAGTTACTTTAACTTCCTAGGTTTTTCTAAGAGTTGACGTGATCGTCTGTATATGTATGTAACTAAAACTTGTAGATGAAAGGAAAATAATTCCATACCAAATTTTTTAATGAAAGTATCATAAGATATAAGTATTTTGTGAAAAGATGATTTTGTCTAATTCACTGGTCTTTGAAACTAAACTTCAATATGTCAATGTCCATTAAAAATTAAGTGGATATAAAAATTAAAGGTCATAAAAGTTTGGCCATTGATGCTGTCTCTCTGACATATCTTGGCCAAAAGGGAGGCCCTGTGAACTAAAATAAAATTTTGAGGCTCACCTCCCCCCACACACACACCATTGCCACCGCCTATAATCTGTGAGCCCCCGCCCGCTTCGAGATGGCCCACCTCTTCGGGCCAAACCGATGTGTGCCTCCCACGTATTGATTTATGACTTTACCTATGACCCCTGTCTCCCTGAAATGTACAAAACCAAAGTATAACATACCAGCCACAGCGAGTCCACTTGCTCAAGGCCTCTTGGGCGTGGGTCGGGGTCATGAGCCTCAAATTTGGCTCAGATTAAATCTCTTTCAAATTATGTTACGGAGTTCGGTTTCTTTTCCATTGAGGAGATTGACGCTTGGGCGTGGGGCTCAGGGAAGACTCAGGACCACCGAAGGAGCAGCCCGAACTCGGCGCCGGGTATTGGCACAGCCCCTTGGGGCCCTCCGACTCCGAGCTTCTCCTGTGGTGGGACTGGTGGGTCGTCCCGAGCACCATTTTTGGTAGATGGTCTTGGTTTACTCTGAGCGGGTTCTTTTCCTAGGAATAATTGTTTGGGATCCTAACTTAGATTTGGAGGTGCATCCTAAAGAGTCTTCTCCCTTGTCTTTTTATCCTAAAATTAATCTCAATTGGCTTTGCTGTGCATTTTTCAAAGAGGAAACTGAAGTGTCTTGTTGGTAGATAAATGAGAGACTGAGTTCCTCAGCTCCGAAGAGAAGGGGCAACCTCTCTCCTCCCAGCCTTGGCAGCCCCGGGCGACCGGGGTCCCTGGTGGGAGTTGCCTGGGGCGATTCCCCGAGGCGCGAGTGGCCCCATAGGGAACCCCCCCACACATTAATTTAAAGAAGGCTCGTCCAGGAAACGCATATAAGAGCTGATCACTCGGCGTTTGGAGCCCTCTCGGAGGTACTAGGCCTCTGAGAGAGAAACCTGAGACACCTAAGAGGGTGGGAGCGACTCAGCGGCGAGACCTTGAGGAGCGCCACCCACAAGCAGCACACTCTGATCCACGACACCAAACCCCGTGTTACAGTTCGGTTGCTTCTTTTAAAGAAAACAAGGGACATCCTTTAAAATGGAGGAAAGATAATGGAGAATGACCCCCATGGGGCACCGCAGTTGGTGTGTGGTACCTCTACTTGCAAGTAGTTCTGGAGATGAAAAGAGTGGAAGGCGTGCCAGGTGTTGCTAGGGCTCCAGCTGGTTACAGCTAACGCTTGTGCACAGGTTTTTAAGAAAGGGCAAATTACATCCAGGATTATTCAGAGCTGAAACGGTCGACCTACCGTGCTATAGAGTTGAAGTGTCTTGAGCTATTTCTTTTCTTTTCTGGCTACACTAAACCCTGCTAACTTTTTCTGTTGATGTCCAGATAAGTCATTTTTTAAGGCATTTACAATGGAAAGGCTACCTGGAGATCCTGATGGCAGTTATTGGTCAAAGGTGTATGTAAATATTTTGGTTTTGGTCTTTTAACTCTAACGGCAGATTGATAGAGTTTACCTCCACGGATTCAGTGTCTAGAGAGAGGTACACAGAAGGTGTTTCTAAACGCACTGTGACTGTCAGTGACTCAGACTTTTCCTAGAAGTTGTGGTTAGAAGAACTTAAATGGAAAGCTTCAGTTTTCCCTTGGTCTCATACATTTTTGTCCCACTCTTTACAAGCGATCCGGTTATGTGTACATTATGTAGCTGTAACAAAGTTGGTGCCTGGGGAAAAAGTTTCTAAGTTATTAATTTTTGTGTAGTAATTTATTTTAAGAAGAATAGTGAATGATGATGGTAATCCAGAGAACGTCAAAACAGTCTTACTCATTATAAGTATTGCGTGTACTCAAGTGTACACCCCCCTCAAAAAAAAAATTGTCCTGAGACTATTTAGATTGTTTTCCAGACAGCTTAATCTTCATCCTCATGGAAAAAGCATGGTACTACTTGTATCATTGTTTGAGGTGCTGAGGACTGGCGCTGAGAGTTTTTTTTTTTTTTCCTCTCTCTCTGTCTCCCTCTCTCACTCTCTTTCTGAGTCTACACTCAGGTGATCTTTTGTTGATGTGGGATTCAGAAAACTTAACTTAAAACGAAGGGTTCAGGAGCAAAAATGTTCTGACCTTGCCTTGTCTGCCTGCCTCTTGTACCAATCCCTCCCTGAAGCTGGCCAGAAAAACCAGAATCCCTCTACCCAAGGCAGGTCGTACAGCCCAGAACCCCTTTCTTTCTGAAAGCTAGCCTCAAAACCCAAACTTAGTCTATGTAAAATGGCCATGAAGTAATTATCTAACCTGCTTGGTTCTTACTTTGTTTTACCGTTAAACCCCGTGCAAGAAAGGGCCTTGCCACCCTGCAGCCCAGAAGGGAGGAAGGCACAGTGGAGAGAGGCCAAGCAGAATCTAAATGTAAGAGCCTTGCTGGTTCTGCCACTCTGCCTGTTAGAATGAGCGCACCCCCTTTTGGGCCAGTCATTTCTACTGCACTGGCCATGCTTTAAACATAAATAATGGACAGTTTCCCCCTGCACCTTTGAGTTTTCGTTCTGAAGGTGTCCATGCATAAGTTTTAATCCTTTCTCCTAGTAACCTTCACGGCAGTAAATTCTCAACAGGTCTTCACAGTGACCTTTTGGGGGCCTTTGCTCCCAGACTTTGGGGGCCTCAGACACTTTGATCCCTGTGATGTCAATAAATTCTGTTTTGGGACGTGACGTTTTGGAAGGTTTTAACGAACTGATGGTATGTTCTGAAACATCTACTACATTTATAACATTTAAAAGTGATGTCATATTTGTTTACTAAGTCTTACTGAAGCACTTACTTGCTTTTCTCGGTAAGATTTACGAGTTTAAGATTGAAAAGCCAATAACTTAAACTATATTTTAATCCCTGTTCTGTGTTACAGATCTAATTTGCAGGGTACAAAATTGGCAAACAGAATAGTAACTTAAACGAATAGCTGGAATCTAAGTAAACTGCTAAGGTAAATGAATAGATAAGATAAAGTAGGTAAATACAAATGAATAAAATTTTCCTATCATTGAAAATCTTGAAGTCATTATGTTAAGCTAAAAGAGATAATCATAAAATGTTTGGATCGTTTATAAGGTAAAATACTACAACATTGGTTCTTAAACATAAGTTTAAGGCTTATACCTTGTTACCTTTGTATTTAGGAATGCCAGTAAAATGGGCGACTAACACTTCAAAGTTACTTTAACTTCGTACCTTTTTCTAAGAGTTGACGTGATCATCTCTATATGTATGTCATTAAAACTTGTAGATGAAAGGAAAATAATTCCATCCCATATTTTTTAATGAAAATATCATAAGATATAAGTATTTTGTGAAAAGATGATTTTGTCTAATTCACCGATCTTTGAAACTAAACTTCAATATGTCAGTGGTCATTAAAAATTAAGTGGATATAAAAGTTAAAGGTCATAAAAGTTTGGCCATAGATGCCATCTCTCTGACATATCTTGGCAAAAAGGGGGGACTTGTGAACTAAAATAAAATTTTGAGGCTCACCCACCTGACACACACACCGCTGCCGCCACCTGTAACCTGTGAGCCCCCGCCCCCTTTGAGCTGGCCCACCTCTTTGGGCCAAACCACTGTGTGCCTTCCACGTATTGATTTAGTACTTTACCTGTGACCCGTGTCTCCCTGAAATGTACAAAACCAAACTATAACATAGCAGCCACAGCAAGTCCACTTGCTCAAGGCTTCTTGGGCGTGGCTCGGGGTCATGAGCCTCAAATTTGGCTCAGATTAAATCTCTTTGAAATTATGTTACGGAGTTCGGTTTCTTTTCCGTTGAAGAGGTCGATGCCCGGGCGTGGGGCTCCGGGAAGACTCAGGACCACCCAAGGAGCAGCCCGAACTCGGCGCCCGGTTCCGGCACAGCCCCTTTGGGCCCTCTGACTCTGAGCTTCTCCTCCAGTGGGACTGCTGGGTCATCCCGAGCGCCATTTTTCGTGGACGGTCCTGTTTTACTCTGAGCTGGTTGTTTTCCTAGAAATTGTTGTTTGGGATCCTAACTTTGATTTGGAGGTGCATCCTAAAGGGTCTTTTCCCTTGTCTTTTTATCCTAAAATGAATCTCAATTGGCTTTGCTGTGCATTTTTCAAAGAGGAAACTGAACTGTCTTGTTGGTAGATGAATGAGAGACTGAGTTCCTCAGCTCCGAAGAGAAGGGGCAACCTCACTCCTCCCAGCCTTGGCAGCCCCGGGCGACCGGGGTTCCGGGTGGGAGTTGCCTGGGGCGATTCCCCGAGGCGCGAGTGGCCCCATAGGGAACCCCCACACATGATAATTAAAAGAAGGCTCCTCCAGGAAACGCGTATAAGAGCTGATCACTCGGCGTTTGGAGCCCTCTCAGAGGTACTAGACCTCCGAGAGAGAAACCTGAGACACCTGAGAGTGTGGGAGCGACTCAGTGGTGAGACCTTGAGGAGCCCCACCCACAAGCAGCACACTCTGATCCACGACACCAAACCCCGTGTTACAGTTCGGTTGCTTCTTTGAAAGAAAAAATGGGACATCCTTTAAAATCGAGGAAAGACAAGGGAGAATGACCCCCATGGGGCACCGCAGTTGGTGTGTGGTGCCTCTACTTGCAAGTAGTTCCGGAAATGAAAAGATTCGAAGGCATGCCAGGTGTTGCTAGGGCGCCAGCTGGTTACAGCTAATGCTTGTGCACAAGTTTTTAGGAAAGGGCAAATTACATCCAGGAAAATTCAGTGTTGAAACGGTCGACCTACCGTGCTATAGAGTTGAAGTGTCTTGAGCTATTTCTCTCTCTTCCTTTCTGGCTACTCTAAACCCGGCTAACTGTTTCTATTGATGTCCAGGTAACTGATTGTTTACGGCATTTACAATGGAAAGGCTGCCTGGAGATCCTGATGCCAGTTATTGGTCAAAGGTGTATGTAAATATTTCCATTTTGGTGTTTTAACCCAAATGGCAGATAGAGTTTACCTCCATGGATTCAGTGTCTATAGAGAGGAACACAGAAGGTGTTTCTAAACGCACTGTCACGTAATGTTAACTGGACCGTCAGGAACTCAGAGTTGTCCTAGAAGTTGTGGTTAGAAGAGCTTAAATTGAAAGCTTCAGTTTTCTCTTGGTCTCGTCCATTTTTGTCCCGCTCTTTACAAGCGAGCCAGTTATGTGTACGTTACGTGGGTTTAACAAAGTTTGTGCCTGGGTAAAAAGTTTCTAGATTATTCATTTTTGTGTAGTAGTTTATTTTAAGATGAAAAGTTAATGAAGATTACAAGCCAGACAATCTCAAAACAGTCTTACGCTTTATAAATGCTGTGTGTACTCAAGTGTACAGCCCCTCCGCACCAAAAAAAATTGTTCTGAGATCATTTAGATTGTTTTCCAGACAGCTTAATCTTGATCCTCACAGAAAAAGCATGCTACTAATTTATATCATTGTTTGAGGTGCTGAGGACTAGCGCTGAGAATTTTTTTTTTTCCTCTCACTCTGTCTCTCTCTCAGTCTACACTCAGGTGATCTTTTGTTGATATGGGATTCAGAAAACTTAACTTAAAACGAAGGCTTCAGGAGCAAAAATGTTCTGACTTTGCCTAGTCTGCCTGTCTCTTGGACCAATCCCTCCCCGAAGCCGGCCATAAATATCAGAATCCCTCTACCCAAGGCAGGTCGTACAGCCCAGAACCCCATTTTTTTCTGAAAGCTAGCCTCAAAACCCAAGTTAGTCTACGTAAAATGGCCATGAAGTAATTATCTGACCTGCTTTGTTCTTACTTTGTTTTACCGTAAAACCCCGTGCCAGAAAGGGCCTTGTCGCCCTGCAGCCCAGAAGGGAGGAAGGCACACTGGAGAGAGGCCAAGCAGAATCTAAATGTAAGAGCCTTGCTGGTTCTGCCACTCTGCCTGTTAGAATGAGCGCACCCCCTTTTGGGCCAGTCATTTCTACTGCACTGGCCATGCTTTAAACATAAATAATGGACGGTTTCCCCTGCACCTTTGAGTGTTTGTTCTGAAGGTGTCCAGGCCTAAGTTTTAATCCTTTCTCCTAGTAACCTTCATGGCAGTAAATTCTGAACAGGTCTTCACGGGGACCTTTTGGGGGCCTTTGCTTCCAGACTTTGGGGACCAGAGACACTTTGATCCCTGTGATGTCAATAAATTCTGTTTTGGGATGTCACGTTTTGGAAGGATCTAACGAACTAATGGGATGTTCTAAAACGTCTACTACGTTTATAACATTTAATAATGATGTCATATTTGTTTACTAAGACTTACTGAAGCACTTACTTGCTTTTCTCGGTAAGATTTATGAGTTTAAGATTGAAAAGCCAATAACTTAAACTATATTTTAATCCCTGTTCCCTGTTATAGATGTAATTTACAGGGTACAAAAATGGCAACCACAAAAGTAACTTAAACGAATAGCTGAAATCTAAATAAACTGCTAAGGTAAATGAATAGATTAGATAAAGTAGGTAAATACAAATGAATAAAATTTTCCTATCATTGAAAATCTTAAAGTAAAAGAGATAATCATAAAATGTTTGGATCGTTTATAAGGTAAAATACTACAACATTGGTTCTTAAACATAAGTTTAAGGCTTATACCTTGTTACCTTTGTATTTAGGAATGCCAGTAAAATGGGCGACTAACACTTCCAAGTTACTTTAACTTCCTATGTAATTAAAATTGTAGATGAAAGGAAAATAATTCCATACCAAATTTTTTAATGAAAATATCATAAGATATAAGTATTTTGTGAAAAGATGATTTTGTCTAATTCACCGATCTTTGAAACTAAACTTCAATATGTCAGTGGTCATTAAAAATTAAGTGGATATAAAAGTTAAAGGTCATAAAAGTTTGGCCATAGATGCCATCTCTCTGACATATCTTGGCAAAAAGGGGGGACTTGTGAACTAAAATAAAATTTTGAGGCTCACCCACCTGACACACACACCGCTGCCGCCACCTGTAACCTGTGAGCCCCCGCCCCCTTCGAGATGGCCCAGCTCTTCGGGCCAAAGCACTTTGTGCCTCTCACATATTGATTTATGACTTTACCTATGACCCGTGTCTCCCTGAAATGTACAAAACCAAACTATAACATAGCAGCCACAGCAAGTCCACTTGCTCAAGCCTTCTTGGGCGTGGCTCGGGGTCATGAGCCTCAAATTTGGCTCAGATTAAATCTCTTTGAAATTATGTTACGGAGTTCAGTTCCTTTTCCACTGATGAGATTGAGGCCCAGGCGTGGAAGACTCAGGACCACCAAAGGAGCAGCCCGAACTGAGCGCTAGGTACCGGCACGGCCCCTTTGGACCCTCCATCTATGAGCTTCTCCATTGGTGAAACTGGTCGGTCGTCCCAAGTGCCGTTTTTGGTTGATGGTCTTGGTTTACTCTGAGCTGGTTGTTTTCCTAGGAATTGTTGTTTGGGATCCTAACTTTGATTTGGAGGTGCATCCTAAAGGGTCTTTTCCCTTGTCTTTTTATCCTAAAATGAATCTCAATTGGCTTTGCTGTGCATTTTTGAAAGAGGAAACTGAACTGTCTTGGTAGATAAATGAGAGACTGAGTTCCTCAGCTCCGAAGAGAAGGGGCAACCTCACTCCTCCCAGCCTTGGGAGACCCGGGCGACCGAAGTCCCGGGTGGGAGTTGCCTGGGGTGATTCCCCGAGGCGTGAGTGGCCCCATAGGGAACCCACTCACACAGGTTAATTTAAAGAAGGCTCCTCCAGGAAACGCGTATAAGAGCTGATCATTCGGCGTTTGGAGCCCTCTCGGAGGTACTAGACCTCCGAGAGAGAAACCTGAGACACCTCAGAGGGTGGGAGCGACTCAGCGGCGAGACCTTGAGGAGCCCCACCCACAAGCAGCACACTCTGATCCACGACACCAAACCCCGTGTTACAGTTTGGTTGCTTCTTTTAAAGAAAAAATGGGACATCCTTTAAAATGGAGGAAAGACAAGGGAGAATGACCCCCATGGGGCACCGCAGTTGGTGTGTGGTGCCTCTACTTGCAAGTAGTTCTGGAAATGAAAAGATTCGAAGGCATGCCAGGTGCTGCTAGGGCTCCAGCTGGTTACAGCTAATGCTTGTGCACAAGTTTTTACGAAACGGCAAATGACATCCAGGAAAATTCAGAGCTGAAACGGTCGACCTAGCGCCTATGGAGTTGAAGTGTCTGGAGGTGTTTCTCTCTCTTCTTTTCTGGTACTCTAAACCCTGCTAACTGTTTCTGCTGATGTCCAGGTAACTCATTGTTTACGACATTTACAATTGAAAGGCTCCCTGGAGACCTGATGCCAGTTATTGGTCAAAAATGTATGAAAATATTTCAGTTTTGGTCTTTTAACGCTAAGGACAGATAGAGTTTACCTCCACGGATTCAGTGTCTATAGAGAAGTACACAGAAGGTGTTTCTAAACGCACTATCATGTAATGTTAACTGGACCGTCAGGGACTCAGAGTTGTCCTAGAAGTTGTGGTTAGAAGAGCTTAAATTGAAAGCTTCAGTTTTCCCTTGGTCTCCTTCATTTTTGTCCCGCTCTTTACAAGCGAGCCAGTTATGTGTACGTGACGTGGCTGTAACAAAGTTTCTGCCTGGGTAAAAAGTTTCTAAATTATTAATTTTTGTGTAGTAATTTATTTTAAGATGAAAAGTGAATCAAGATTACAATCCAGAGATTCTCAAAACAGTCTTACCCTTTATAAATACTGCGTGTACTCAACTGTACAGCCCCCCCCCAAAAAATTTTTTTCTGAGACCATTTAGATTGTTTTTCATTCAGCTTAATCTTGATTCTCATGGAAGAAGCATGCTACTATTTTGTATCGTTGTTTGAGGTACTGAGGACTGGCGCTAAGAGTTTTTTTTTTTTTCCCCTCTCTCTCTGTCTCTCTCTCTCAGTCTACACCCAGGTGATCTTATGTTGATGTGGCATTCAGAAAACTTAAAACGAAGGCTTCAGGAGCAAAAATGTTCTGACTTTGCCTTGTCTGCCTAGGTTTTACTAAGAGTTGACGTGATCATCTGTGTATGTATGTAATTAAAACTTGTAGATGACGCCGGGAGTGGTGGCTCACGCCTGTAATCCTAGCACTCTGGGAGTCCGAGGCGAGTGGATCGCTCGAGGTCAGGAGTTCGAGACCAGCCTGAGCAAGAGCGAGGCCCTGTCTCTACTAAAAATAGAAAGAAATTATCTGGCCAACTAAAGAGATATGTAGAAAAAATTAGCCGGGCATGGTGGTGCATGCCTGTAGTCCCAGCTCCTCGGGAGGCTAAGGCAGTAGGATTGCTTAAGGCCAGGAGTTTGAGGTTGCTGTGAGCTAGGCTGACGCCATGGTACGCACTCTAGCCGGACAATAGAGCGATACTCTGTCTGAAAAAAAAACAAAAAAACAAAAAAACAAGGAAAAAACCTTGTAGATGAAAGAAAAATAATTCCATACCAAATTTTTTAATGAAAACATCATAAGATATAAGTATTTTGTGAAAAGATGGTTTTGTCTAATTCACTGGTCTTTGAAACTAAACTTCAATATGTCAGTGGTCATTAAAAATTAAGTGGATATAAAAGTTAAAGGTCACAGAAGTTTGGCCCTAGATGCCATCTCTCTGACATATCTTGGCTAAAAGGGGGGGACTTGTGAAGTAAAATAAAATTTTGAGGCTCACTCCCCCAGACACCACCGCCGCTGCCTATAACCTGCGAGGCCCCGCCCACTTCGAGATGGCCCACCTCTTCAGGCCAAAGCAATCTGTGCCTCCCACGTATTGATTTATGACTTTAACTGTGACCCGTGTCTCCTTGAAATGTACAAAACCAAAGTATAACATACCAGCCACAGCGAGTCCACTTGCTCAAGGCGTCTTGGGTGTGGCTCGGGGTCATGAGCCTCAAATTTGGCTCAGATTAAATCTCTTTCATATTACGTTACGGAGTTCGGCTTCTTTTCCGTTGACGAGATTGAGGCCCAGGCGTGGGGCTCGGGGAAGACTCAGGACCACTGAAGCAGCAGCCCGACCTCGGTGCCGGGTACGGGCACGGCCCCTTTGGGCCCTCCGACTCCGAGCTTCTCTGGTGGGACTGGTAGGTCGTCCCGAGCGCCGTTTTTGGTCGATGGTCTTGGTTTACTCTAAGCTGGTTCTTTTCCTAGGAATTGTTGTTTGGGATCCTAACTTAGATTTGGAGGTGCATCCTAAAGGGTCTTTTCCCTTGTCTTTTTATCCTAAAATGAATCTCAATTGGCTTTGCTGTGCATTTTTGAAAGAGGAAACTGAACTGTCTTGTTAGTAGATAAATGAGAGACTGAGTTCCTCAGCTCCGAAGAGAAGGGGCAACCTCACTCCTCCCAGCCTTGGCAGCCCCGGGCGACCGGGGTCCCTGGTGGGAGTTGCCTGGGGCAATTCCCCGAGGTGGGAGTGGCCCCACAGGGAATGCCCACACACATTAATTTAAAGAAGGCTCGTCCAGGAAACGCATATAGGAGCTGATCACTCAGCATTTGGAGCCCTCTTGGAGGTACTAGATCTCGGAGAGAGAAACCTGAGACACCTGAGAGGGTGGGAGCGACTCAGTGGTGAGACCTTGAGGAGCCCCACCCACAAGCAGCACACTCTGATCCATGACACCAAACCCCGTGTTACAGTTCGGTTGCTGCTTTTAAAGAAAGAAATGGGACATCCTTTAAAATGGAGGAAAGACAAGGGAGAATGACCCCCATGGGGCACCACAGTTTGTGTGTGGTGCCTCTACTTTGCAAGTAGTTCTGGAAATGAAAAGAGTGGAAGGCATGCCAGGTGCTGCTAGGGCTCCAGCTGGTTACAGCTAATGCTTGTGCATAAGTTTTTACGAAAGGGCAAGTTACATCCAGGAAAATTCAGAGCTGAAGCGGTCGACCTACCGCGCTGTAGAGTTGAAGTGTCTGGAGCTATTTCTCTCTCTCCTTTTGTGGCTACTCTAAACCCTGCTAAGTTTTTCTGCTGATGTCCAGATAACTCATTGTTTATGGCATTTACAATGGAAAGGCTGCGTGGTGATCCCGATGCCAGTTATTCATCAAAGGTGTATGAAAATATATCGGTTTTGGTGTTTTAACCCTAACGGCAGATAGAGTCCACGTTTTCAGTGTCTATAGGGAGGTATACAGAAGGTGTTTCTAAACGCACTGTCATGTAATGTTAACGGGACTGTCAGGGACTCAGAGTTGTCCTAGAAGTTGTGGTTAGAAGAGCTGAAATTGAAAGCTTCAGTTTTCCCATGGTCTCGTCCATTTTTGTCCCAGTCTTTACAAGCGAGCCGGTTATGTGTACGTTACGTGGCTGTAACAAAGTTTGTGCCTGGGTAAAAAGTTTCTGAATTAATTTTTGTGTAGTAATTTATTTTAAGATGAAAAGTCAATGAAGATTACTATCCAGAGGATCTTAAAACAGTCTTACTCTTTATAAATATCGTGTGTAGTCAAGTGTACACCCCCCCCAAAAAAAAAATTGTTCTGAGACCATTTGGATTGTTTTCCAGATAGCTTAATCTTGATCCTCACGGAAAAAGCATGCTACTACTTTGTTATTATTTGAGGTGCTGAGGACTGGCGCTGAGAGTTTATTTTTTTTTCCTCTTTCTCAGTTTACACTCAAATGATCTTATGTTGATACGGGATTCAGAAAACTTAGCTTAAAAGGAAGGCTTCAGGAGCAAAAACGTTCTGACCTTTCTTTGTCTGCCTGCCTATTGTACCAATCCCTCCCTGAAGCCAGCCATAAAAACCAGAATCCCTCTACCCAGAAAAGGACAAATACCATATGATTCCACTTCTGTGAAATATCTAGCATAGGCAGATTCATAGAGACAAAGTATGTTAGAGGTTACCCGGGGCTGAGGAAGGCGGAAATGGGAGTTATTGCCTAATGTTTACAGATCTTCCGGTTGGTATGATGAGAAAATTGGAAATATATAATGATGGTTGTACAGCATTGTGAATTTACTTAATGCCAGTGAACTACACTTACAAATGGTTACAGTGGCAAATTGTATCACAAGAAAAATAGGTTTAAAGTGAAGTACTTTCTAAGATACACAAAAACTGAAAGAATCAATCAATCAGCAACAGACTCTTAAAATGCAAGAAATGTTAGACAGACTTTAGGCAGGAGAAAAATGATACCAGATGAGATTATGTTTAGAGATCTGGCCATGGTAACCAAATGGGTAGTATGTGACTTTTGTTCTTTTTAAAACATCTTTTAAAGATAATTGACTGTTTAAAAAAAAATAACAATAATGAAATTGGGGTGTATAACATGTGTAAGTAACATGTGTGACAGTAGCATAGAGACCCGAGGGGAAGCCATGGAAGTGTGGAGCATGCTGTATGGCTCTTAGGCAGCACAGAAAGTGGTGTCATATCACTGGAAGGTAGAAACCAACGGTATTGTTTCATATCCTATGCTACACAGGACAGGTGCCCACACAAAGAACTGTCCAACCCAAAATGTAAGGTTGAGAAACCATGCCCTAAAGCTAAAAGTTATAGCTAATGGGCCTCAAAGGAAATAAGAATGAAAAAGTACTCAATGCAAAAGAAGTCATAAAAGAAAACAGAGCAAAAAGAGCTGATGAGATGAAGAGAAAACATACAGGACGTCTTTGGTGAATGGAACATGGTGGAAATGACATGGTGCCGGCTTCCAGGCCCAGGACTCATGAAACCAGCAGCTTCCACTGTCTGTCTCTTGGAACGTTTGCTGTGGAGGAAGCCATCACTCACATTGCCACCTGGGCTCCACCTGTTGTCATACCACTGGTGGCATTAGATTCTCATAGAATCTCGAACCCGACTGTAAACTGCGTGGGAGGGACCTAGGTTGTGGCTCCTTATGAGAATCTAATGCCGATGATCTGAGGTGGAGCTGAGGCCGTGATGCTAGCGCTGGGGAGCGGCTGCAAATGCAGATTACCATTAGCAGAGGTTTGACTGAACAATGAATGTGATGCACTTGAATCATCCCCAAACCTTTCCCCCCTCACCTGGTCTGTGGAAAAATTGTCTTCCGTGAAACCGATCCCTGGTGCCAAAAACGTTGGGGACTACTGGGATATAAGACAAACATACAGAAATAAATTTTATTTGAGTACACTAGCAATGAATGATTGGAAATTTAAATTAAAAATGATACCATTTACAATAGCATTTAAAGAGAAATATTTACAGGTCAATCTGACAAAACTACAAAAGACCTGTACTATAAAAACTGTAAGCATTGCAGAGTAAAAATAAAGGAGAACTCAGCAAAGGGAAAGATACACCTTCTTCGCAGGTCAGAAAAACACTCAGACATCAGTTCTGATCACATTGATCTGCAGATTCAGCACAAGCCCAGTCAACATCAAAGTGTTCTCTGTTGTAGAAATTGTCAAGCTGATTCTAATACTCATGTGGACATGCAAATGACGTAGAATAAGTCCTCTGGAAAAAAAAAAAAGAACAAAGTTCGAAGACTAATACCACTCAATTTTAATAAAGCTGTGGTAATCAAGACAGTGGTATAAAGACAGACAAATAGATCAATAGAACGAAATAGAGAGTTCAGAAACAGACTCACGGCCGGGTGCAGTGGCTCACTCCTGCCATCCTGGCACTCTGGGAGGCCAAGGGAGGATCACTTGAGGTCAGGAGTTTGAGACCAGCCTGAGCAAGAGTGAGACCCTGTCTCTACTAAAAATAGAAAAAAAAAATTAGCCAGGTGTGGTGGTGGCACCTGCAGTCCCAGCTGCTCAGGAGGCTGAGGCAGGAGGATCACTCAAGCCCAGGAGCTAGAGGCTGCAGGGAGCTAGGCGGACACCATGTCACTCTAGCCCAGCGACTGAACAAGCCTCTGTCTCAAAAAAAAAAAAAAAAAGGAAAAGAATTAGACTCACTCATGCATGGAAAACAGATGTGTTACAGATGAGCAAAGGCCATGCAGTAGAAAAAGGATTGTGTTTTCAATAAAGTGTGCTGGAAAACGTGGCTACTCATGTATAAAAAAAAAAAACTCATTCCACACCTCATACATATATGAAAAGTAACTTAAAATGGGCCATAAATATAAATGTAAAACTATAAACTTCCAGAAGAAAATAGAAAATGTTTGTGATCTTGGGCTAGGCAAAGACATCTTAAATGTTTGTGATCTTGGGCTAGGCAAAGACATCTTAAATATAACACCTGAAGCATGATTTTCTGAAAGAACATGCAGAATTTTATCAAGATTTTAAACTTATATTCTTCCAAAGACACTGTTAGCGTGAAAATACCAACCATAGACTGGCAGGAAATATTTGCAAAGCCTGTACCTGATAAAGGACTTGTATCCAGAATATGCAAATAGGTCTCAAACTCAGTAATAAAAAATGAATAACCCAATAACAAAATGAGCAAAAAATTTGGCTAGATACTTCACCAAAGAAAGATGCTCGGAAGACAAGTAAGTATGCTCAATGTCATTAGTCGTGGGGGAAACACGACCTACACCGCAGTGAGAATTCTTGCTCATCTGCCCGAGTGCCTGAAAGAAAGAGACTGGCGGGCCACGCAGGGCTGGCTTTGTGGGCCTCTGACCTGTGCCGTGACACAGAGCCCCTGCACGGAGGGCCCTGCGCCTTGTTTCATGCTCTCCTGTCTTCATCTTGAAATCCTTAATGATCTTAGAACAGGGAGCCCGGCATTTTCATTTTGCCCCAGACCCAGCAAATTATATAGCCAGTCTCAACTCCACATGTTAGCAAGGATGGTGGAAAGTGGGGCTCTCATACACCGCTGGTAGGAATGTAAAATGGAACCACCACTTTGGAAAACAGTTGGGCAGTGTCTTAAAAAGTTAAGTGTTTACCTCCCGTAGGACCCAGCATTCCCACGCTTAGGTGTATACTCAAGACAAATAAAAATATATGTGGAAGATTGTGTAGATTTTATGGGGATTAACTAACCAATAAAATCCCTTTTCTTTCCATTATATCTTTCATGAATAGTGAAGGCATTAGAAATACTTTCTCTTTAAAAAGTTTCTCTATTATGATTGTCCCAAAGGTTACACTGCAAATAATTACATTAGATTTTGACCTCTTATTTATGCAGTGACATTAATTAAAATTAGAAAGGTAAAACATTTATTTATCTTAAAGCTAGTAAAGACGTTTTAACTATCCCTTCCATAACAGGCAGAGTTTTCATTTGGGAGAAATAAACCATTTTTACTGTGACAGATACACTACTTACATTATTAACATTGGTTCCATTTTATAAAAAGAGTATTTTTAATTCAAAGTTGTGATTTCAGTAATGATGAATTATACATTTTATAGCTTGCTCTAATCTTTTTACACAATTAAATTGGACCTATCCCCAAGTTTTACCAACTTTTTAAAAACTTACCAGTCTATAACAATGACGCAACTGATGAAAATGACATATCATCTCTGTAACGATGCAAAACTCACCATAGGTTCAAGAATAATGTACTTGTTTCATATCTGAAGATTAAATATATTGTAAATTTGGGGGGCAAGTGTCTTTTTTTTTCTTTTTTTGGAGACAAGGTCTCGCTCTGTTACCTGGGATACAGTACAGTGTTACCACCACAGCTCACTGCAACTTCAAACTCCTAGGCTCCAGTGATCCTTCTGCCTCAGGCTCTCCAGTAGCTGGGACTACAGGCACATGCCACCACACCTGGCTTTTCTCCCCCCACCCCGCCCATTTTAGTAGTGATGGGGTCTCGCTCTTGCTCAGACTGGTTTTGAACTCCTGGCCTCAACCAATCCTCCCTCCTTGGCCTCCCAAAGTAAGTTGTACAGTCCATTTCCTTGGTAGTTGGGAAAAAGAGCACAGGCAACAGCAGAGGACTGTCCTGGGACACTCTTCATCACACAACCAGTGACAGTTTAGTCAAAATCACACCTGAAAGCCCAACCTTGACTACTCAAGACACAGGGCTATGCTCTGCCATCAATTAGAAAATGGTTACCTTTCTGAAAACCCTCAGGATAAATTTCCTTCTGGTTTTAGTATTGTGAATAATAGCTACGGTTCACCTGGGCAACAAATTTGCTTTATGGCCATCACTAAAATGTTGAGCTTGCCCTTTTATACCAAAAGGCAAATTGGTGACACATCCTTAACAAGCTGTAGGAATTCATGGAAGACTTTCTCGTATTAGGTTTCCTCCTGGCTCTATTTTAGATCCTAAATTTCATTTCTCTTTTCCTCATCCCTCTCATCCCCTTCTAATATATATAGCCTTACTCTGTATCTTCTTTTCTAATTGTCCTCAAAATATTTTTGGAACAAAAGCTCTAATAAAATATACTGTGTATACTGATTGATACACATGAGGACAATGTGCACACATGCATACACATGGATTAAAAGCCAACCGAATTTTATTCTTCCTTCAGGATGATGGGGACCCTGCTTCCTGTGCTGTGTGGCCTGCGTCTTGTACCGACAGCACTGGTGACAGCGCCAGTCTCACTCTTGGCCAGCGGCAAATATTCCCATCTCTTCTATTTCTCCATTCCTCAGCAGTTGAGAATAGGAATTAATCAATGTCTCATAATGAAATGGGATGTTTCAAAATGTTACATTAAAGCTCAATTCCACCATTGAAAATATTTGTTACATGTTTTTCTTATTATATACATTTACTAGCCCTAAACCAAATCTAACTATTTTGTACAACACTTAGTACACAATCTATTTTAACAGAACTCTAAGACAAACTTTCAATGATTAGCAAACTTTATGATGTATAACCTACTAATTTTATTGAATGGATTTTCTTTCAAATTAAATTATGTAATTAAAAATTAGAAAATTACATCTTTCTAAATCATATACATTTTTAAAACTTCTATTTTCATTTTAAACTCAATTGTAAAATAGTATCATAATAATGTACATTGTACCTGAAAAGCCCTAACCTCAGCATGATATAATTCATCCATGTAACCCAAAATACTTGTACCCCCTAAATACATTGAAATAAAAAAAACTAAAAAAAAAGGTCACAATAAAATTATATGCTTTGTCCATTTGTCAGAGAAAAATAATTAATGGTAAATACTAGGCCTTCTTTTTCAATTCTGTATGAAATTCCTCTTGGTAACACTTGATAGAATTCTACTCGCAACAACACTCAAACAAATACACTTCTTTCTATAGTACTAAGTGTTCAAAAACACACAGCATTCAAATAATGTAGTTTCCATGTAATTAGGATATCATTTTCAGTTTGATAATCTGGCATAGAAAAGTCTTCAGTGGAAGAAAAGAGAAATAGCTAAAAAGAAACAGTTGACTTAAATGATGATGATTACTACTGAATGAACCGGTTCCCTAAAACATAGTGGAATAGGCTGTCCATGCCTGAATGTGACTGAGATGTGCACATCTGGGAACAGAAGGAAAGCTCTGCTGGCAACACAACAGTGATCTGACCAGGCAGGATAATCAATCCTTTCATTACATATCCCACCTCCTGACCCCTGTTTATCATCCATGTTCCCCAACAGGCTTCTGTGCCATCCACTTACTCCTTCTTTAGAATTTTTCATTTAGAAATTACTCATACAAGGAAGTATTTTAAAATATGTGCAGTTTGAAGAATAAACACCAGAGAAACCACCACCTCGGCTCAGAAAGAGCAGAAGCTCCTTGGATAGGCCCCTCCTGCCGGCTCCCGCCACCACCGCCAGTGTCCTTAATTCTGTGTTAACCATCTCCCCGTTTTTGTCTTCATACCGTTGGGTCCTGTGTATGTGCATCCCTTAAAAATACATTGCTCTGTGCTGCCGGTTTTTGAGCTTTACAGAAATGGAGTGATTCTCCAAGTATTCTTTTGTAATTTGGTTCCTTTCTTCGACATTACATTTTTGCAATTAATCCATATTGATGTGTGAGGCAGTTTATTTTTATTGTAGTGTAATAGCCTGTTATATAAACATATAACTATCTGTTCTGCTGCTAATGATCCTTTGTTGTTTCTATATTCTGCTGCTGGTGTTACAGTTGCTCTGGCCTAATTATTTTTCACAAATTGAATGTTATTTTTATATTTTATAGTTCATGCTTTAATTTTAACCACACTTATCAACTTTGCTCCTTATTCATTCTTACATTTCAGAACTTTCATTTGGGATCATTTTTTTTTCTACCTAATGTAAACCATTAAGAAATTCTTTTCTCTCAGACTTTGACTAAAAAAGCCTTTATTTCAATTTCTTACTTGAAAGGTAAGTAATTCTAGGCTGAGAGTTAATATCTCTCAAGACATATTGAAGCTATTGTTCCAGTCATTTGAATTCCAGTGCTGCAGTTAAGAAGTCAGTCATGAGTCTAACTACCACACCTTTATAAATGATGTCTTTTCAAAAATCTATTGTCTGTATTTAAGGTTTTCTCTTTCCCTCTAGTAAATTCTGCAGTTTTCACTATAATATGGCTAAATGTGGATATCCTTTTGATTTGTTCTGCACTGGGCTTCCTGGATTGAGTACTAGTATCTTTTACCCAATATCTCTATAAATAGTGATTCTTCCTCATTTCCTCTATTATCTCCTCAAGAGTGAAAACTCAGCCCAGAAGAGGGAAGAACAGATGGACTCAAGAGACATTTGAGGGGACCATTCAGTCTAGCCTGGGAGGGAAAAAAATGAGTATGTTCTATTTTTACCATTTCCCTATTCAAAAAGCACTATTCCCCTCTACCTATGGATTAAAATGTCAACGATGGCGTTCAAGGCCTTCCTAGTCTGACCTCTCTGCCTTTTTATCCACTTTCCTTACACCCCATGGTCCCTCTACTTGGACTCTCCTCTCTGCTGCATCAAACCCCATCCGACGACTGAGGCCTGACTAAATTCCATGCCACCCACAAGGCCTTCCAAGCTCTCCTAGTGCCTCTCCCCTCAAACAAAGCCTTCAGTGTTGTAAATAAACCCTCATCATGTGGTAACGACCCTCTCCTATTACTAGGTACTACTGTCTGATTCTTTAACAGCTGTTTACATTTCTATGTGCCTTGTCTGTATGTTTCCTTCATAGAACTGCAAAGAAATGTCAAGCACATGAACACAGCTAGACAACAATCCAAGGCAAGATGAATGTCAGAAGATTTTGGCATCCTGGAAAAAACTCACCATGGACTTTGGTTATTCAGAATTAGCTACTTCTGTAAGGCTATCATGTAAAATAAAATAATAATGATAACAGTGGTAAAGTATACCTGCCATCCACTTTCACAATAAGATACATAAGAAGAATAAGTCAATATAGATTGAAAGGAGAATACAATGAATAATTCCATGAAGAATCCTTGGAATTACATAAGCAGCATAATAACAGGTAGTTTTTCAAACTAACTTATTTACAAAGAAGTAACTTAGGAATGGCCATTCTCCTCCTCTCTAATAATTCTAAGAGAGAGAGACATAGCAAACTTTAACTTAAATAAACAGTTCCTGGAAATTGGGCTTCAACAAGTTAAATTATAATACATAAAAAAAGAAATAATATGTACCTAGTTGCAACTTCAAAGTCAAGCTACACATGAAGAGGACTTACAGTTTGGGCTTATATATATCTGTAGCAACAGGAAGAACTCCAGGAGAACTCAGAAATTTCAATGCCAAACATGTCACAAGAGGTCAGAGGTCACATTTTTCTAACTGGGGTTTGACCCTAAAGTAAGCAATATATGTAATTAATTGATGCCCTATTCTGAAACATTAACTTGAATAGGACTGGTCTACCAATCTGCTGTTAGTCTAATCATGCTAGTCACAATGTGATCATCTCTAAAAACACAAAGTCAAAGTTACTCAAGACAGAAAGGAAACATATAGGTTGACTATTTTGATTGCTTTTTCCCAGTAGTCAATAAAAAATAAGTTAACCTCCCCAATCACACTGCCTAGCTAATAATGCCAGTAGAGACTAGTAAAAAATCCATATCTGTTTCAAAAGCATGTCTTTAAACTATAACTATTACTTAAAATAATTATAAACTTCTAATGCCAAATTAGATGTGCATAATTTGTTTGGATTAAAGAAAAGGAAGTGATATATGTAACTTGATTTTATTGGACATTAAACTATACATGGCATTTAGAGAAATAACATGACAATGAGTTATGAATCATATTAGGAATCTGCATGATTGAAGGCTTAAATTTCACTTGTTACTGATTCTTCTATGATTCTTCACCCTTTACATCTTGATTGGAAATCTGTAAAACAAGGGCATCATCTGAAGCATAAAAATATTTTATAAATATTTAATAGAAATGTTAAGTAACTGAGTATTTCAAAGCTTTAATGACACCTATCCAAATTACATTAAAGTGATGAATTCATGTGACAACTATAGTGTTTACAGACATTTAAACTGAAAAGAGGACTACTATTATGTGTATCTTCATACAACCTTCAACTGACTACTGTATTTCCTTTTTTAATAATAAAATGACTCAATTGTTTCAATTTTACGATGATTAAACATTAGAAGACATCCTTCCATTTCTAGAAACGTAAAACGTTTTTACTGAGAGGCCAAAATTCGTGCTTATTTAGTTCCCAAATGAAGTCATCTATAGAATTTATTTTATCATTAATTTATAAACATGAGCTGTAAATCAGAGGGACAGCTTCACCATTAATCAAAACATCAGACTTAATCCCAGATATGTATTTTGAGCTCAGATTGATCTTTTTAGTAAAAATACTTTCCACAGCAAAATAATAGGGTTCCTTAGGTATATTTTTTTAAAGATTTGAATTATTGAATAAATCTCAGCAGTGATTCTGTAACTTACAGCACCTTTCCTACTTTCTTGGATACAGCACTAGCAGTTCTTTTAAAAAAGGAAAATTAAAAGAAAATGGTAAAAAGGACTCAGAACACTCTTTCCTGGGGAGCTATCATGGACAGGTACTGCTATGAACTCTGAATGTTGGATATCATCATACTTAGGTGGAATAAACATCTAGAATGAACACAGATACATTCTCCTATTTTGTTATTGAGATAAGAATATTATTATTAGTTCCTAACAGTTCAATCAATTATGAGGATCTGAGGCTTAACTGCTTTAAAAGGCCACAAATTCTACTCGTGGAATTTCCTTTTAAAATTGTAACATAAGTCTTACTACATTCAGGATCCTGTATTTGATGATGATATTGCTGTGGATTTTGAGGTGCCCAGTGTTATATACAAACATGAAGAACATGCCTTGGGTTTGTTTCTGCTAAAAGGGATTCTTTTTATTGCTTTTAGCTCTGCTTTTGAACTTCAGAAAATATCCAGTGCCTTTAGCAACAACTTTTTTTTTTTTTTAAAGAAAAATCACAAGATTGTTGTCAGCTGGGAAGATGGTGGAGGTAACAGTTTTAAACTGGCCCCTGAACCTCCTAGACAGAGTTACTGGAAGAGAAGCAAACAAAACAAAGCAAAAGGCCCTTGGACAACATCTACAGTACCAAAAAAATTAAGTGATAAGGAGTCCTGTGAATCCCAAAATTTGAGCAGTCAGGACAAATCTGCAAGAGCTACAGTTGCAATTGGTACTGACAGCTACAGAGGACAAGGAGGGACATGGCGGGGAATCTAGGGGAGCTGAGCACAGGAGGACCAACCTCGCGGCTGCAATGGACAGAGTGAGACACCCTCACGTGAGACGATTCACAGTAACGCACGGATCCACGGTAAAGTCCTCAGGAGCTGGAGCACAACAGTCCTCTGGACACCCAAAATTAGGCAAAGCTCCCTTCCAGGACAAAGCCCCACATTATAGAGAAGTGTGAGGAATTAAAGTATCAAATACTACTGGAGTCAGTTAAAAAGACCTTTAGTATAAGAAAGGGTGGTTCAAGGAAAAATGGGGGAAAGATAGAGAAAAACCTAGGAAATCTCAAGAAATATGAGGCCATATTTTTAGCACTTCATAAAACTGGCCTAAGAAGAGCATTAGAGCCATAAATCTAGTAAAAGGATTCAGACCCACTTCTCCCTGCTACAAGTTTGGGAAAACAGATTTTGACACCAGAATGACAACAGGAAGGACTGCGGCTCACAGGACAGAGTGACACCCTTACGATGAAGGCATGTCAGAAAGATATGCCTGCAAAACAGAAGAAAACCAGGATCCACTGTTTCAAGAAATGAGAAAAGACATTAAGAAAATGATATAATAGGAATGCTGTAAATCAGAATTAGAAAAACTCAGGAATGAGTTAAACATTTGAAGTAAATGGAAAAGAAATCACTTCAGAAGTGAAGTCTAAACTAGAAGCTACACAAGAGTGATTATATAGCAGATAATATCAGATAAACAGAAGTTGCAAAGAATGAAAAAATTAAAAATCAAAAAAAAAATGAAAAGAATTCAATTGAAAATAACAAACACAGAAGACAGGAAAAGAAGACTGAACACACTAAGACAGGCCTCAAATAATAAAAACCAAATATATATAATAGTAATATAATCATAACTATATATAATTTTAAGTTTCTTATTCTCAGATAGCTGTGTATATAATGTTGCATAAAATATTGACTAATTATATATTCTAAAATTTTATTGTTCATGATATCCACGATTCTCACCATGTCAGAGAGGAGGTAAGATTTTAGATAGAAGAGATACATAAAACCCAGTAGCCATAAATTTCAATGGAAAATATCAGTATGAATTAATGAGATGTTTTTATCTTTTAAAAGTATATTGATTTCCTAACTCTGTCCATTCCAAGGCCTAGAGAGACAACACAGTAGCAACACACAGTGGCCAGAAAATACTCTTGAAATACAATTTCAAACTAAAAGAAACCAGAGCCCCTGGAAGAAACCAGTGATTTAGGATGTGTACAAAATGGGCCTTAAACCTTGTCACCTGAGAAAGCCGGAATGAACTTTGGGATCCAACACAGAGGCCCGCACTGGTCAAAGACGGGAAAACCTCAGCATCAGTAAGGGTTTTGTCAAAAATGGACTGAAGTATCTCAAGTGTATTTAAGTCCATGGATTGCAAATGACAACTAAAAGAAAAAACCTAGCTGGTTACCACTAGAGGATGCTATTTTGAAAACTGGTAAATACATAGAGAGAAGGAATTAAACACTTCTGCTACTGTTCCCATGTGAACCATACCACAGCATAACCAAATAGCAGATGAGCATTCCAGTTAGCAAAGGAAAGAAAATTAATAATTGCAAAATGGTGATAATCTAAGGAATTACTGGATCTAGCATCAATAGCTACATATATCACGAAATGAGACAACTGACACATGTGCCTCCTGAAAACACAACTGTCCACAGCCTCGACCCACCCCACAGCCTCTGGACCAACCATCAATTTCCAGGAAATACAGAGGACTGAGCAGCAGGTCAAACTGGACCACAGAGCTGTGATCCTCGAAAGCCAGACTACGAGAAACCAAATGACCCAGTTTCCTCAATCAATAAATCCCAAATGAAAGCCACAACAAAAAAGATGGATGAGAAATCCACAGATCAAAAGAACAGAAACAAGCAGAATGAAGCCATTATACCAAAGTAAACGATAATGTTTAGGATGCAGGATGCAGGACTGCCTAAGAGGGAGTCACTCCAAATCCCATAACTTTGAATGCATGACTCAAACTATGTAGCTTTCAATTTTTTTTATAATGGAGTCACCAGTTAAAATAAAGAGTGAAACTTAATGACTACATATGCAATCCTAACAATAATTCTTCTGCAGCCTTCTGTAACTTCAGCCATTTCTAAAGTTTAAAAGACACCTCTATGTTCAGACTTACCTGTAAATAAGCAGAACAACTTGACTTAAAATGAATCCAAGGCTTGAGAGTGCAGAACAGGAATATCAGACTTTACAGCAGAAGATCAGACTTCCTGTCCTCATCCCATGCCACTTCCTAACTGACCTCAGGCAAGCACATCAGGCAAGAAAGTTGATGTTAACCAAGAAGCAAAGGCACTGGGTCAGGCAGTTCTCTGCACAGTCCCCCCTGGAGCCAACTGTCCAGCAGGGAAATAGTTACGACTGTGACTGACGTTGGGAAAAAAAGCACAGAACACTGAGACGTGAGCCACTGCGATGGAGGAAACACCACACAGCTCTCAGAGGGGATGAGGCAGAGGACACAATGGGGAACCCCTCATGAGCACTTAACCTCGGATTTTCTTCTTTTCGTCCATCTTTAGATGACACTAATAAAACTAAGACTATTTACTAGGTAAAATAAATTTATTGATATTTAATTTAGGAACTGTGGACCTCACAACATGAAGGAAAATAAGCCTTGGCATCATTTAAGGCTATACTGATGAAGCAAGGAAAGAAAGGAACACTTACCAACAAGCCGCGATACAAAAGGAGAAGGTGTAGCATCCTGTTTAACAACCTTTGCATCTTTTGTCACAGTTTAACTTGTGCACACATGTACACACATAAGTGTTGCGATAATCCAACAGACGTCTGCACCTGGCACTGTGGGGTTAATTCTCTGACTCCCACGCAGAAGGTGGTCACAATCTAACAGCAACATTCACTAGGAGAGTCTGACAGGTTCCTAGGGAACATCCCTAGAGCTTCTAGAAGGATGCTACATGTGAGATCTAGAAAGATGCTACACGTGAGGAAAAGGAATAGTCTGAAAAACTGAAATGTTTCAGTCAAGCTTACATGATATTAATTTTTAAAAACAAATCCAAAGAACAGTATTTTATTTCAGCAGTCTTCTGTGAGCAATTTGATATACAAAAACTGTTTTGTTAAAAGTCTCAACCATAAGAAAATACTACTTTTTATTCTTTGCGATTTTTTAAAATGTTTTTATTATCAGCATCACCTCTCTGTAATTTGTATTTAGCTACCACACCTCAAATTATTTTCTTTAATTAAAACTATAATAATTAAAACAACGTACTATTTATTTTATTCTTATTTTTCATGCAGTATTATTTTGTTCCTTCCACTAACCTACAGGAGCTAAGAGTTGAACATGGTCAGCGTTAAAGTATTGTGAGGGTGAGTGTAGAGTCAGAGCCACAAAGAGCCCGAACCCTTTCTCTATCTTCTGTTCCTTCCCTTGCAGGTAATTTTATGATCTTCTTCACCAGAATACAGGGAAGGGACAAAAATATATGGAATTCAATTTTGTTACTTATTAACAAAACCAACAAAAAGCATTTAAGTGAGCTTTTGTAAATTATCTGTTTTCCATTTTTTACACATAGCATTTAAAGAATATGGAGAAATAGGTATAAAGAAATTTTGTCTAAATTAACAACAACAATAAAAAAAAAAAACAACCTCCAAACATTTAAAAAGATAAATTTGGCTTTTTTTTTTTTTTTTTTTTTGAGACAGAGTCTCATACCCTGTTGCCCGGGCTAGAGTGCCGTGGCATCGGCCTAGCTCACAGCAACCTCAGACTCCTGGGCTCAAGCGATCCTCCTGCCTCAGCCTCCCGAATAGCTGGAACTACAGGCATGCGCCACCATGCCCGGCTAATTTTTTCTATATATATTTTCAGCTGTCCATATAATTTCTTTCTATTTTTAGTAGAGACGGGTCTTGCTCTCGCTTGGGCTGGTCTCAAACTCCTGAGCTCAAACAATCTGCCCACCTCGGCCTCCCAGAGTGCTAGGATAAATTTGGCTTTATTCCTTTAAAAATACCCAGAGAAACAAAATAAAACCAAGTTCTTATTTTAAGACATCCTTATAATTAGTATATAACAAGTAAATAGAAGAGTTATGAATTAGTTTGATTTTTTTTGTATCCTGAATCTTTGTCTACCAATATAAATAGCATTAGAAACTGCGGTGGGGAGGAACTTTCTTTTTAAAAACTGAGTGGTTTGGCCGGGCGCGGTGGCTCATGCCTGTAATCCCAGCACTCTGGGAGGCCGAGGCAGGCGGATTGTTTGAGCTCAGGAGTTCCAGACCAGCCTGAGCAAGAGTGAGACCTGTCTCTACTAAAATAGAAAGAAATCATATGGACAGCTAAAAATATATATAGAAAAATTAGCTGGGCATGGTGGCACATGCCTGTAGTCCCAGCTACTCGGGAGGCTGAGGCAGGAGGATCACTTGAGCCCAGGAGTTTGAGGTTGCTGTGAGCTAGGCTGACACCACAGCACTCACTCTAGCCCGGGCAGCAGAGTGAGACTCTGTCTCAAAAAACAAACAAACAACAAAAAAAAAACTGAGTGGTTTATTTAATAATTTCTAAAATATAGAATGAAATTGTTAAAAATTCTGTCCATGGGCTATGACCTAATACAATTTTGCTTTGTTTTGAGGGTCTTTGAGGGGCTCTGTGGCCCCAGTTAGAGTACAGTGCCATCATCATAGCTCACTGCAGCCTCCAACTCCTGGGCTAAGGTGATATCCTCCAGGCCTCAGCCTCCCAGAGTGCTAGTATTACAAGCGCGAGCACAAGCCAAGATGTTATTTACTTACTGCACATACCATGCTTGTCCTGTATTACAATGAATAATGAACAGTATACTATTTTTAGACAGCTTCACTACATAAAAGCAAATGATTAACTAAAAGCCATTTTAATAAAAGACCTAAATAAAGTTACCAAGAGTTAAAAATTCTGATAACTGCAAAACTATTATAAATAGTACATACTGATATTTTACTTATCTAATATTTATTTCATAAACACAAGTTGCTTGTGTATGTTTCTGTATTTGTTTTTCCAACAAGTATATACTCCTGCAAGGAAAGTGACTTCAGTCCTTTGTAATAGATGTTGATTAGGATAATAAAGTATTTTTGGACTTTTCCCCCAAGGTCTCACATGAAATTTTACAGGGATTTTTTCATTTGTTTGCTAAATTTACTTACTTTGTAATACGGTCAATGTTGGCAATTTGCTTCTGGTTCCGTTATAATCTCAATGGCTGCCCAAAGATGCTGGATAGCTTTTGTATCTGCCTGTCATCTTTTTGTCAAACATGCCATGACCTGTTTACTTCTTTAGCTGTAGTAATACATAAAAACATAAGGGAAAAAAAGATTACAAATTGAATTATTATCAACACAAGTGAGTAACATCATCAGTGCCTCTTGACTACTGATCATACCAAGGTAGCAGGTAGCACTGCCAACTTTCTGCCTCATTCCCTACCGTCCACCTCACCACCTTCTTCATACAAGTTACCATTTGCTTCATTACTTCATAAAAAATGAGAGTCTAAAAATGAAAGGGTTAACGTTTTCCCAAGGAGGACAAATGGCTACCTTATGCCAACATGTTTTTTTAAATAAATTTAAGTTTTATTGTAATGCACAGAAATATAAGACAAAATTTCATTTATCAATAATGCATTGTTGGCCAGGCACGGTGGCTCACGCCTGTAATCCTAGCACTCTGGGAGGCCGAGGTGGGTGGATCGCTCGAGGTCAGGAGTTCGAGACCAGCCTGAGTGAGACCCCGTCTCTACTAAAAATAGAAAGAAATTATCTGGCCAACTAAAAATATATATAGCAAAAAAAAAAAATTAGCCAGGCATGGTGGCACATGCCTGTAGTCCCAGCTACTCGGGAGGCTGAGGCAGTAGGATCACTTAAGCCCAGGAGTGTGAGGTTGCTGTGAGCTAGGCTGACGCCACGGCACTCACTCTAGCCTGGGCAACAGAGTGAGACTCTGTCTCAAAAAAAAAAAAAAAAAAAAAATGCATTGTTTGTAATTTGATCAATATAAAATAGAATTTAAATGCCCTCATTGTTTGTACTTTGGTTTATTATAATCATGGCTTAAAAAGCCCAATTCTATATGCATATATTGATAAATGAAAGCATTTCAATAAAATAAAACCATGAACAGAAAATGCAAAATGTATTAATAGTTACTTCTGGGATAAGATGGGAAAAGCTGGCAAACAGGATACCAGAGGCCCACAAATTATTAGGAACAATCATACTCTTGAATAGATGTTAGTTTCAGGGGTATTTATTACATTATTAAGAAACAACATTGCTATTTTATTCAAATTTCAGTATTCTGGATTAACAGAAGAAAATAGCCACCCGACCTCCAGATGATTTTGCACCTGTGCCTGGCAAGACTGGGGAAAACCCTGCGGCTACACTCAGGTGTCTGATGACTGAGGGTTTTATAGAAGAGGACTCTCCTGACTCAGCTTGGAGGGACTTGTCTGTTAGGAAGACCGTGAGCCTAGGAAACCTTCACCACAAAATTTGTGTTAGATCATGAGTCCCAGCATTTGGCAACAACTGAAACATATCTCTAAATCTTACAGATTATAATGCTAAGTTTAAAAATCTAGGCCTTAAAAATACAGTAAACATTAAAGCTTCTGGGATTCCTAAAATCTCCTTGCCCAGACCTTTCCTGTCCCGTAAGGGAAGAGAATGAGCGAGGGAAGCTCATTCTGGGCACTTCACTGTGTTTGTTTCGTGATTGCAACTGAGCCCTGTGAATCTCCTCTTTCTCCACCTCCACACTTCCTTTCACAGCCCCCTGGGTCCTCCCTTTCCTTGAAAAACCCAAGTAAACCCCACAGTTGCCATCAAAGCTGATTCTGAGAAGACTCACTTCCAGTTAGTCTGGGGTCAGGGAGGCTCCTAGAATGAGATGGTTTTCAGAATTACACTACCAACAGAATTCATTTTGAACATGTTTTAAAAGGTATTCTTGAATATCCTACTTCTTCACACTATTACTTATAATAGTTCCAGACTTTGCTCCAACAAAATAAATAAAAAATAATTCCAGTATTCAAATTTAAAGAAAACTTAAGGAAAATCAGTTGATTCTGTACAAACTTAGATGTAAAACTAAAAGATAATAAAAATTACAATTAAGAAACACTTCTGTTTTAGAGTAATCACTTTAAGATGAAAGAAACTTCAAGATGAAAGAAGACAGAAACTTCTCAGTTTAAGTGCACTCATAGGAGTGCCAACTTTCAGGATCTGATAAGCCAGACAGTAGGAATTCAGTGGTAAGAACATATGTTAGAAAGTGACATCTAATGGTGAACTGTAATAATACAACTTAACCCTGTGAGATTATACAAAGACTCAGACAAAACAACAAAATTTCAGTCATTCTTACACACTTAAAAAAAAAAAAATACATAGTTGCCCACTTTGTGTAAGGCACTGTGCTAAACATAATGGAGTATTGAAAAATGTATAAATAATGGCCAGGCATGGTGGCTCATGCCTGTAGGGACCGTCCCTGGGCAAGAATTGGCTTGAGCCCAGAGTCAGCAAAACTGGACGTGCTTCTTGGGTCCAAAGGTCAATAGGTCCAGAACACTCCCTGAGGCCAGCAGTCAATAGGGCCGGAGCTAGAGGTGAATGGCCTATTGAACAGACAAACTATTCCCTATAGAAAATAGCCAAGGGCCTTAGGTCCTGCACTCAAGCCAAGGCATGTCTCATTGTCCTGCACGCGGCAATGAGGTCCAAAGGTTGACATGCAAATGTCTACATTCCTTGAGCAATTTCCATAAGAAATGGAACATATCACCTCAGGGCTCTAAAGATAGTCACGTACCAGAAAGTAGCTGCTGGACAAAAGGAGTATAAAAATAAAGCGACTCCTGCTTTTTGGCACTGCAGTCTTGTACCGTCCTTGTGTGTCTGTGTGTTTCTTTCTGTGTTCGTCCCCCGTTCTGTAATCGGGCCGTTACACACTTTGGGAGGCCAAGGCAGGAAGATTGCTTGAGGCCAGCAGTTCAAGACCAGCCCGAGCAAAAGCAAGACCTCATCTCTATAAAAATTAGAAAAAAAAAATTAGCCAGGCATGGTGGCACATGCTTGTAGTCCCAGATACTCCGGAGGCTGAGGCAGAAGGATCACTTGAGCCCAGAAATTTGAGGTTGCTTTGAGTTGTAATGACACCACTACACTTTAGAATAGGAGACTGAATGAGATCCTGTCTCCAAAAAAAAAAAAAAAAAAAAAAAAGTAAAAATACTGATGCTTGCCAAAAAATAACCTAAAACCAGTAGAGAAAATTTGGCATATGCATGGAACTATGAATTGTACAGTGATATGTGACATATAAATTGTCCACAATATGAAAATTCGGATGGTGAGACATTACTTCTAGCTTCAGTAAAAATTAAGCAGAAAGAAAGATATCTACTGCAAAATGGTAAATATATGGAAAAATATAAGAGCCAATCTTTTCCTTTCTTAATTTCTTTAAAAGATAATTGGCTGCTTAAAGCAAAAATAAAAATAATTGGTAGGTGTCATTAGGTTTATAATACATGTAGAAGTAAAATACATGAGAACCACAGCAAATAGATGGGAAAGGGGGAATAAATAGAATTATACTATTGCAAATCTCTTACATTTTTTGTGAAGTGGTATTATGTTACAATGTTATATATTATATATTGTAAATGAATTATATTAATTCATGGCAGACTATGGTACATTAAGCATGCATATTGTAATTTCTAGAACACTAAGGAATAATACAAATAGGTACAGCTAATATATAATGAAACTTATAAGTTGTTTCAAAATACACATATATAAAATTATAAATAATTTATTCAGAACTATCAAATATGAAGCAGCAAAGCTAACATTTCTAAATAATATTAAAATAGGAAACACAACTATTTATAGAATATAACAAGCAGAAGAACACAGTGGGAAGCAAGTGGCAAAAACTCTAAAAGTGATGTCACATATTCCTAGAAATGATTAAAATCGAGATTAAAGAATGATGCAATGCTACACACCTCAGGAAAAGAGATGTGAGGTTAAAATCAAAGATTTGTGAGCTCTGCCTGAATCAAGACACAGAAAGTAGACACACCTTGCAATACAGGTACGCTGTGGGGAGGGTCATTCGCACTAGAAGCCCAATTAGGGAAGCAAAAGCGACAGGGCCAGGAGGTGGCGGAGGAGAAGAGCGACCTTTTCACTGCTGCCTTCGCGGGAGCGAGCGGCGTGGAAGGTTCTGGAGGGCGGGGAGTCGGCATCTCAGCTCCGGGGGCTGCAGAAACTTCAGGGCTGCGGTTTTGTTCCTGGCCGCCTGCGATCCGCAGCGGGGACAGGAGACCCCGGCGCGGCTGCGGGCGGCCCTGGCCGAGCGGCGCCTGGAGCTGCAGCCCAGGGAGCGTTTCACTTCCAAGAACCGGAGCTGGGATGGCGCTTCTGCCACCGAAGTGGACGCGGCTCCCGGCGCCCCGGCGGCATCCTGGCCCCTCCACGGCCCTTGGAGGAGGAGGGAGACTTTGGCTCCGGCCGGGTCTGCGGCTTCTCCCACCCGGAGTCCCGAGTCTCAGAGAAGGAGGCCAACGAGCCGCACCGCGCGAGCCCTTTTGGCCGAACAGAGTAACGCGCGGTCGAGCCGCGCGGCGACCCCAGCGCCCTGCGGCCGCCTGAGGCCCGCGGCTGCCAGCTGCTCTGCGGCCCCGGGTCTACCCCTGTGTCCCTGCAGGACCGCAGCGACTGCGTGCTGGCGCGTCCGGCGACAGCCCCACATCACAGCACGGGAGACTCCCGCATCTTCCCGCAGGCGGTCAGCGGGGCCATCGCGGAGGGCCGCAGTGGGACCCAGGCCGCCCCTTCCACCTGGACCTCCCCGGGGGTGCACAGAGACCCCAAAGGCTCTGGTTTAGACAGGAGCAAAAATAACTGGAACGACGCTGATGATTTCAACTGGCTGGCCCGGGATGTGGCCTCCCCACACCGGAGTTTCCTTCCTGAAGATGAGCGAGGATCTGATGGGACTAAGCAGTTGCCACTCGGTTCTTCGCTCCTACCACACACTTTCCATGTGGTCCTGGCTCCTGCAAATGGGGGCCCTAAGTTTACCTACTGGTGTCACACTGTACATGTATTCCATATTTTAAGACTTGAGATTGTCACAGGCTCCTACTTGTGATTTACATTAAATTCCTGACAGGTATTAAAAAAAAAACCCAAGTAGAAAATTACAAAAAACACAAGGGAAAGACAAATCCAAGTGAGGTGAATACAATGAAGTTTGGGGCATACTATAAAAGTATCTAAAACAGCTTGACCTATTAAGACAAGATTTCTTTAAAGTATAACCACTGACATTCTTACAAAATCTAAATTTATTCATTGATTTAACATATAATTCACATTCGCCTGTTACACCACCAGGAGCTCTTCTACACTCTAAGGATGCAGCAATAAACAAAGACAAAAATCCTTCTCTAATCCAGTAAATATGATTAATGACATGACTAGGTGCAAGAAAAGAATTGTAATTTGGGTGTTTACCAATAAAAAGAAAATTAGATCCTATGTGTAGACAGTTGATCATGTAAGGTCCTTGTTGATACAGCCAAACCAACTTTTCGGGCCATTCTTACCTGGATGTGTATTCTATCACTATTAAACTGTACTATTCACATTCCCAAATATGCCCCCAAACCTCACACCTTTAGCCCTTTGTTTATGCAGTTCTCTCTTCTGGAATGTTCTCCCCTGCCCCATTACTAATTAGTAAAAACTGTCCTTTCTAGGACTTACTCTTATCCAATCTTCCCTGACCAAACTAAATCAAATTCAATTGTCTTTTGTATTCTAACAGTAATTTGTTTATATCTCTCACAAATTTATTGCCTGTACACATAACTACATATTCCTCAAAATAATTCTTTTAATTCAACTAAGACAAGACATGTCATTTATTTTTACATGTAATGTCTTTCAAGGTGCCTAGCACAGGTTTCAACATGTTAAATCTGCAATACAAAATTTTTAAACTCAACTTTTTCAGCTGTTATGTAAACAAGATCGTAGAGTAATCCTTCATTTCTGTTTTATCAAAGACTGAGACATCAAAAAGGAAGACCAACACCAGAAGACTTGCAGAGATCATTGCTATAGTCCTCAATCTTTTTTCTGCTCAAATGCATTTGAGGAATAAAACAGACTCCTTTCAGTAAAAGTAGCTCGTGACCCTCAAAAATAAAAAACAGAAAACTTGGGAGTAACTTTAATGAGGCCCCAGGTGACACTGACACTCTCCACCCTGCAAACGCAGGCTCACCGCAGCGCCTTGGTCACAGCAGCGTCGTATTTTGCACCCACACCAGCTTTACACAAACAGCAGGGAAAAGGGGAGAGAAAAGGAGAAAGCAAGTCAGGAAAACCTTTAAAATGGGCAAAATTGAACAATCTGCTTGGGGATATACATGTATGTGAAAATTGTTTTAATGCAAGAGAATGATAAACACAATAGGCAGGAGAGCAGCGAGGGGACAGGGAGGAGACGGGGAAGCCACATGCAAAGTCACACCATCAAACAGGTTCTGAGTTTTACTTGTAATGGGTTCAAGTTTTTGCTTTTTTAGTATGTTGCATAAAATGAATGTAAAAATATTTTCAAACATTTGCATCAAATATTACATAAAATTAAAAAATCCCATTTGTTTTGGATGTACATTTCATTGTTACTTAGATAAGTCTGAACTTTCCCCAAAAGTCTACTAGCAATTTTAAATTATTTTTCATTCCTTCTCTATTCATACCATTTTCCCATTTATGTATTAATTTTTCATATATTAACATTACTCATACTTTTCTCTGTTTGCCTTTTTTTTTTTTTTTGAGACAGAGTCTCGCTCTGTTGCCCAGGCTAGAGTGCATGCCGTGGCATTAGCCTAGCTCACAGCAACCTCAAACTCCTGGGCTTAAGCGATCCTCCTGCCTCAGCCTCCCGAGTAGCTGGGACTGCAGGCATGCACCACCATGCCCGGCTAATTTTTTCTGTATATATTTTTAGTTGTCCAGATAATTTCTATTTTTAGTAGAGACAAGGTCTCACTCTTGCTCAGGCTGGTCTTGAACTCCTGACCTCGAGCAATCCACCCGCTTCAGCCTCCCAGAGTGCTAGGATTACAGGCATGAGCCACCATGCCCAGCCTCTTTGCCTCTTAAGAAACATTAAATATAATTATACTGAAATCTAGCTATGTATCCCTTTATCACCGTTTTGTGATCGAAAGTCCTTCCACACTCAAATCAGACAAATGGTTGTATTTTCCTCTGGTTTTTCTCATTTGTTTTTTAATATTAACTTTTTAAGGAATTACTTTTTAAAAATTATTAATAAACTTTATTTACTTTTTTTTAATTGAGGCAAGGTTGCCTGGGCGAGAGTGCAATGGTGTCATCAGTCGTCACAGCTCACTACAGCCTCAAACTCCGGGGCTCATGGATCCTCCCGCCTCAACCTCTCGAGTAGTTGGGACTACAAGTGCCACCCCACCACACCTGGCTAATTTTTAAAAAATTTTTGATAGAGCCAGAGTCTCATTATTGCCAGGCTGGTCTCAAACTCCTGGGTCAAGCTATCCTCCGGCCTCGACCTCCCAAATTGCTAGGATTACAGGTGTGAGTTACTGCACCCAGCCTTAAACTGTCTTGTGTAGAGCAGTTTTAGGTTCACAGCAAAATTGAGTGGAAAACAGAAAAGAGTTTCCATATAATCCCTGTCCCAGGATATGCTCAGTGGCTCTCTTTATCGACACTCCATACCACAGTGATACATTTGTTATCACTGTGACTCAAAGTCCATGGTTTTCATCAGGGCTCACTCTTGCTGTTGTACATTGTGGGTTTTGACATATGTATAACGACAAGTATGCACCACTGTAGTACGTACAGAATAGTTTCAGTGCCTTAAACATCCTCTGTGCTCCACCTGTTCATCCCTCCCTCCCCCCAACCCCTGACATTTTTACTATCTCCATACTTTTGCCTTTTCTAGAATGTCATATAGTTGAAATCATGCAGTATACTGCCTTTTCTCATTGGCTTCTCTCACTAAGTAATATGCATTTACGTTTACTCCATGTCTTTTCAGGGCTTGACAGCTCAATACTTTTTAGCACTGAATAACATTCCATTAGCTGAATATAACAGGGTTTATTTATCCACTCACCTACTCAAGGACATCTTGGTTGCTTTTAAATTTTGGCAATTATGAATAAAGCTGCTATAAACATCTATGTGCTGGTTTTTATGTGCTCATGAATTTTCAATTCATTTGGGTAAATAACTGCTAGATCATAGGGTCATAGTATGTTCAGCTTTGTAAGCAACTGCCAAACTGTCTTCCACAGTGGCTGCATCATTTTGCATTCCCAGCTTCAATGAATGAGCATCCTTATGGCTCCACTTGCTTGCCAGCATTCACTGTTACCAGTGTTTTGGATTTTGGCCATTCTAACAGGTATGTCGTACCTCATTGGTGTTTACCTTTCCATTCCCTAATGACATGCGACGTTAAACATCTTTTCATATGTTTATTTGCCACCTGTACATCCTCTTTGGTGAGGTGTCCATCTTTGCCCATTTTTTTAACCATGTAGTTCATTTTGTTATTGTTGAGTTTTAAGAGGTTCCTGTATATTTTGGTTAGCAATTCTTTACCAGATGTCTTTTGCAAATTTTCTCCCAGTCTGTGCCTTGTCATCTCATTCTCTTGATATTGCTTTTCACATAAAAAAAGTTTTGAGGCCGGGCGCAGTGGCTCACGCCTGTAATCCTAGCACTCTGGGAGGCCGAGGTGGGTGGATGGCTTGAGGTCAGGAGTTCGAGACCAGCCTGAGCAAGAGTGAGACCCCATCTCTACTAAAAATAGAAAGATATAATATGGCCAACTAAAAATCTATATAGAAAAAATTAGCCGGGCATAGTGTCGCATGCCTGTAGTCCCAGCTACTCGGGAGGCTGAGGCAGTAGGATCGTTTAAGCCCAGGAGTCTGAGGTTGCTGTGAGCTAGGGTGATGCCACGGCACTCATTCTAGCCTGGGCAACAAAGTGAGACTCTGTCTCAAAAAAAAAAAAAAAAAAAAAATAGTTTTGAATTTTACCCAAGTCCATCTTTTCAATTTTTTTTTTTCATAGATCATGCCTTTGGTGTTGTATCTAAAAAGTTATTGCCATACCCAAAGTCATGTAGGCTTTCTCCTATGTTTTCTAGGAGTTTTATAGTTTTGCACTTAGGTCTCTGATCCATTTTTAGTTAACTTTTGTGAAGGGCGTAAGGTCCCTGCCCAGATTTTGTTTCTTTTTGGTTTTGTTTTGTGAGTGGATGTCCAGTTGTCCCAGCATCTTTTCTTGAAAGGCCTGTTTTGCTGCACTGTGCTGCCTTTGCAGCTCTGCCATTTGACCACATTCATGTGGGCCTGGCTCTGGGCTCTCTGTGCTGCTCCGTTTATTCATTTGCCTTTTCTTTCACTGAGGCCACACTGTCTGAGCCCGTGAGTAGCTTTACCATGAGTCTCACAGTCAGGTACTGTCAGTCCCCCAACTTCGTTATTCTTCAATATGTGTGGACTAGTCTGGGTCTTCTGCCTCTGCATATAAACATTAGAATCATTTTTTATGCATCCACTTATTCCTTCTTGAATGGTTTTCCATTCTTCAGGAAGATCCCGGTTTCTAACCTATATAATTTTCCTCTGAAGAATTTTTAAAATTTCTAATAAGGCAGGTAACTGGCAAGAAAGAAAATCCCTCAATTTTGTCTGTCTTATAAAGTCTGTATTTTTACTTTTTATGGAAGATATAGCTTTGCTGGATACAGAATTCTAGGTGGGTGGATTTTTTTTCTTTCAATACGTTGAATATTTCACTCCACTCTTCTTGCTCAGTTTCTGAGGAAAAAGACATAGTTCTTAACTTTGCTCCTTTATAGGAAAGGTTTTTTAATTTTCTGACATTTGAATATCATATGCTTAGGTATTTTTGGCATTTATACTGCTTGATGTTCTCTGAGCTTCCTGGATCATTGGTGTGGCGTCGACATTAATTTGGTACAATCTCAGGCACTAGTGCTTCAAATATTGCTTCTGTTCCTTTCTTTCTTCACTTCCAGCATTCCCATTACACATGTTACACCCTTTGTAGCTGCCCCACAGTTCTAGAATATTCTATTCTGGGTTTGGGTTCCCCCACCCCCAACTTTTTTCTCTTTGCTTTTCAGTTTTGAAAGTTTCCAACTGTCAAGCTCTGAGAGTATCCTCAGCCCTGTCCTGTGAGCCTATGAAAAGCAGTCTACATTTTGCTATAGTGCTTTTTATCTCTAGCACTTCTTTTTGGTTTCTTTTTAGAATTTCTATCTCTATGCTTAGATCGCAAATCTAACCTTGCATGTTGCTTACTTTTTGCCTTTTTTCAAGTCCTTACCATTTTAATCATGGCCTTTAATAATTCCTGGTCTGATTATTCCAACATTTCTGCCATTCTGACTCTAATTCTGGTGGTTGTTTAGTCCCTTCAAACTATTTTTTTACCTTTTAGTAGGCCTTGCACTTCTTTGTTGAAAGGCAAACACGATGTATTGGGTAAAAGGAACCAGGGCACACAGGCCTTCAGTAATGCAGTGTGAGGTGTGGGAGGGAGGCATTCCCAACCCTGTCACCAGACTGCAGTCTTTGGTGAGCCTGTGCTCTGCTCTGTGAACTTCACCCATGCTTCACAGTCCCCCCCTTGGGTGGCACAGGATGGCTGGAGTAGGCTGAAGTTGTTTACTTCCCTTCCCCCAGTAGAATGACAGAGGGGCTGGAGTTGGGTACTTCCCTTCCTGTAGGTAGGTTAGGCTCTGCTAAAATCACCTCTCCTGAGGGTAGGCCTTGTGAGGAACAGAGTGCTCCAGCATCTATCAGAATGGTTCATTTCTCCTTTCTCATGTGAGAAGCACAAAGGGCTTTTTCTTCAGTTTTCACTGTGAGGTCCTGGCTGAGCTCCTGGAGGTAAAACTCAGAAATGCACGGAGGCCCTCCCCTGTGACTCGGTCCCTGTGGAGTCTGTAACTCTGAGTTGTCCACACAGAATGTCCAGCAACTCATCAGTTACAGCTCAGGTGTTGTGACCCCAGCACTGGTTCCCGCAGAGGTTTCTGCTTGCAGGTGTCTGCTATGAGGAGCTGGGATTCTTTGTATCTGCCTATCTCTTCATTTTTGGTGCAGCAGTTTGTCCTGTGGTCTGACTCTTCTATAAGAGCTAAGAGTTGGGTTTTCTTGATTGTTCAGCTTTTCAGTTGTTGTTAGGATGGAGTGGGGACTTAGGAGCTCCTGAAATGCCAGACTGGAAACCATGAAATTACTTTTTTATATGACATTAAATGAGAATATGCAGTGTTTTCCCAAAGAGGCAACAACTGAAGTAGCATGATTTACTGAAAGATTTCCTTCTCCAACAAAATGTGATACATTCCTAATTGTATATTAAACTCTTGTTTATTTAGAGACAGGGTCTCACTATGTTGCCCAAGCTGGACTTGAACTCCTAGGCTCAAGTGGTCCTCCCACCTCATCCTTCAGAGCAATGGGGATTACAGGTGTGCACCACTGCCCGGCATCATAATTAAATTCTTATCAATGCTGGCATTACTTTCTTTGATCTGTTTGGTCTCTTATTAGTGCCCCATAATTTATTACAACTTGCATATACAAGCTACATATTTAAAAGCTACAATTATAATTCCATGTTTTCGTTCATTCCCTTATACTTATCGTATATGTATTATCTGCCCAGCAACATTGTCAGTTTTTTAAAGCATGACATGCTTTCAACATTATGTCCCTAATAATTTTTACCATTAAATAGACACTAAATAAACACTCACCAATTGAATACTCTCCCCAACCGACCCTGAGATAGTAATGAGTGGGTGGCTGCCGGGGGAGGGGAGGGCAAGCTCCTGCTTAGTGGGTGCAGAGCTCCAGGTTTACCAAATGGCAGAGCCACTGAGATGGATGGTGGTGAGAACTGTGCATTATAGATGATGTAAATACACTCAACTGTATACTTCAAATAATTAAAATAATAAATTTTGTTACATGTATTTTACCACAATAAAAATAACTGAAAGAAAAAATAAGGGGAGGAGAAATAAAGTTAGTCCTTAACAATAATAAATGGCTGGTTACTAGATCTTAAGAATAACTATCAATAACATTCCCCCAAGACCTCCAAGCAGTCAGTGTGGCAAGCACTGAATGTGGACAGTTAGCAAAGCACAGTACTTAAATTAGACTTCCTGGTAGGTTTCTGTTTATTTATTTTATTTATTTATTTATTTAGGCATCAAAGTACATTAGATTAAGAACAGGAAATAACACTATGCAACATATTGATCAAGGTTCCTGATATCAAAACAGGTCATTTTGAATCCTTTATTCGGTTTTTAAAAATGTTTTAATTATTTTTTTAGTTAAACTAGTAAAGCAAAAGTATGTCTCCAGGCTTTTGGATTTGACAGAAGTTTATAAAACAAAATGATGGGTGCAGAAATTGTCGATCTTTCATTTCTTAAACAGCTACATTGAAGCATAATACACACTCCATACAATTTAACTATTTGAAGTATGCAATTTAGTACTTGTTATATATAACATTTTTAACTTTTTTAGAAGTGTAAAACAGCATATTTTTTATTGACTACAAATATATCTACCTCATTTAACTGCATAGTATTCCACTGAATTAATATCCCATTATTTATTAAGAATAAGCACCCAACAAGTATTCATCAGAAGGAAGGAAGGAAGGAGATGCTGAGTTGCCACTCATGACAATGTCCACCACATTCTCTGATCCAGATTCCTGGAGGCAGCTTATGAAACAGGCCCCCCCATCTGGCCTATTACATCACTGGCAGGAGTTGTCACTCATGCAATCAGAAAGAAAGTAGCCAAAAGGCTAACACTGAAGTGCAATTTGTCCATCTAGTGGATTGTCTTGCCTAACCAGTTATCTTGGACAATATCTTTAACCGCTTTGGGGTAAACTCAAATAATACCAAATTTAAAAGGGTCTTCTAAAAAATTAAATGAAGTAAGAGAATTCCTGTAGACTCTTCAAAAAGTTAGCTCTGTTTTGTGCTCCTTCCAGCTGCCTGCAAGTTAAATTGAGAGAATAATGTTTCATTGCCATATTTGTCATTATGTGCAAATGAGTCAAACCTAGATTGGAAAAAAAAAAAAAAAAAGCTGGACTGGAGAAGTCTCAGCCAGCACAGTTGAGTTGGCAGTGCCAAAGAGGAGGAGATGGCCATATGCTCAGGTGATTGGTTACATAAAAAAGGACTAAGCAGGCCGAGTGCAGTGGCTCACACCTGTAATCCTAGCACTCTGGGAGGCCGAGGCCAATGAATTGTTTGAGCTCAGCATTTTGAGACCAGGCTGAGTAAGAGCGAGACCCCGCCTCTACTAAAAATAGAAAGAAATCATATGGACAGCTAAAAATACATATAGAAAAATTAGCCGGGCATGGTGGCACATGCCTGTAGTCCCAGCTACTTGGGAGGCTGAGACAGGAGGATTGATTGAGCCCAGGAGTTTGAGGTTGCTGTGAGCTAGGCTGATGCCAGGACACTGTAGCCAGGGCAACAGAGTGAGACTCTGTCTCAAAAAAAAAGAAAGTTGCTTTTAAAAACCCGCAGGTGGTTAATACCGTAAAATCTCAAAGTTACAAATTAGAATAAATTTTAAATCACCAGTGGTAACACCTCACAAGTAATCTTAACTCAAATACAATGTATCTTACTTCAGATTCTGTTCCACAGTACCCTAGACTTACTCTCTTCTGCTACACTTTATTGTGCTTCCTTCAGTAATTGCATTACTCTGAACTATAAACTCTGCAATGGCAAGAACTCTCTTATCTTGTTCACCTCAGCACCTAGCAAGTGTATGGCACATAGCAGAGTTCCAATAAATAACAATGTATTAATAAATGAAGTTAATACATTAAAATTGCATATATTCTACTTGTACAAAAATGCAATTTTTAATGTGATTTTATGAAACAGATTTAATTATGAAGCAACTTGGACTGTAAAAGCATTTATTTAAAATAAAAGTAGCTTACCTACTATACTTATTATTCAGTTTAAAAAATAAAACTTTGTGTACAAGTTTTCAGCAACACATTTTCCAACTAATGTATAAGATAATGTGATCTGGAAATATATCACTCTCATCTCTGAAGAACATATAGATAAGAGTCTATATGACTACTTTAAAACTCTGATGCAACAGTATTCTATTACCCTCATCATTTCTCTTTTTAATTTTACATAAAGGTAGACAAACTTTTAGCCATTTATGGAGCAAACACTCTGGACAATTGCTGATGTTACCAACTTTAAGTGAAATCTGCCACATACCCAGTGCAAACGTAACTTTCCAATGACTTAATAGTGTGAATAAATTACTTCAGTGTTTGCACATAAGGGTATTTCTACTGCTATCTGATCAAACACATTTAAAAGATCTTACCCTGCACCTTAATTGTGAAAATACATTCCAAGATGCTAAATTTCCCTTAAAAGAAACCTGAGTTAAAAATCAGAATACTACTCTGAAATAGAAAATATACAAAAAAGAAAGATTAACTAAATATCTAAATAATTTGTTGAATTGAGTTAAATATCTAATTTGCTAAATTTCCCTCCTAAAATATGTAATGGATTATACAAATACTAAAAAAAATTCTAAATAATTTTTATTTTATAGACTATTTCTTTCCATTTGTAACTAATTTTGATATTAAAGCTTCTATAGCATTTTCAGAATACAAACTAAATAACTTTTTATGAATTTCCTACAGAAAAAACATAACAGCAGGTACCTACACACACATAAGCTCTTTCTTTAAAGCAATAATTCATTTCTGTATATGTTTTAAAAATTAAAGTTAAGCCGTGATTACTCAAAAAGACTATTTTATTGAGTATTTAGATTTAGAGTCTTATCTCCCTCCCATTATCTTCATTTCTATCATTTACCTCTTATTCCAGGGATTCTCAAACTTTCATGTGACATGGATCACATTCTCTCAAAACATCTGATTCACCCACTTCTCTTATGTGTGTGTGTTTTTCTGTTTGTCATGCAATGGGAGGGGATGAGGGGTGTGCTACAAGGAGGTGAACCTTCCATAACTTAAAGGAGGACTGCTATGCTTTTAAGATGATAATACATAAGGGTTTTAAGTGAGATAATGTATGTAAATAATTGCACAGTGGCTGACATACAGTAAATGGACAATACAGGATATTAATATATATCATTATAACTCATCTGTGTTATAAAATTGTAGACACCAAAACATTTCAAAAACCAAGACTACTGGGGGGCAAAACACTGATAACCTGCAGTGCAACCTCTGCACAGAGTCTCTGCACCAAAGCAGATTCATACTTGTTTTGAAATGTGACAGTGGTACTGCAAGTAACTAACTCAAAGTTATTACATGACAGATACAGGTAGACACTGAATTCAAATCAGTTACTTTTTACTTCTTGTGAAAATTCCTAGTAAAAATGTTGGTAAGGGATTAAGGACGATCAAATGAAGAGGTGACAAAGATTTTCTTTATTCAAAAAGCCTGTTTCAAACAAATATAAAACATACAACCTGAAACAATTACAGACAGGGTGACAGATGTGGGGGGAAATATTAATTTAAAACTAATGGTTAAAATAAGAACTTTCACAATGTGTATTTCAGATATTTGTATTATTCGTCAAAGATTGAGTCATGATAATAAACATTAAAATTGCTTCAGGTAAACAAGCCCTCAGGAGTGTAAGGAATGCTTATTTTCCAACATTCTGAGATAACTACTGTGCAAAAGCAGAGATTCAGATGTATGCTATGAGAGTTAAATACAAATTAATAAGACAAGGCATATCGTATGTGAATATGTCATACCATAATTTCAGATCTCATCCCTTTCCACACTAGTTTAATTACTATTTTCCTGAATTAGATTTGACTCATAAACCATTTTGAGTACCTTCTATGTATGTGACAGTCCATTTTCTTCTTCCTTCTATTCTTAATATGACTTATAAAAAAATAATAAGAGCACACTGGGAAAAGCAAAGCAGAAACAAAGCAAACTAAACACAGAAACTGTCTAACTTCTATCATAGGAAACAACAGTCAAAATCAATGATGAATGAGGTTTTAGATTATTTATGAATCTCATTTAAACCCATGCTGTGGGCACATGAGGTTTCAAAACCTAAGGTATATGGTACTTGAGCTCCAAATACTAAAACTACCATTTCTAATAGGCAACTTTTATACTGGCAGCTTTTAAAAAATAGTGATGGGCATGCATTACACATGTTCCTTCTCCTACTAGAATGAAGAAAAAACAAATAAATTTAGAAAGAATTCTTAAGGTTAGACTGTCACTGGGAACACAAGACAGTGTATATCAGAACACAGTACGGAAATACCTTTATTGAGACTACAGGTTGAGGATCTGTGTTTCCTAAATCAACTTGAAAATAATGTATTGTAAGAAGGAGCTCAACTTGTGTTTACCTATCTTTGCAGTGCTCATTATGAGCCAGGCACTGTTTCAAGTGCTTTAAAAATGGTACCTCATCTAATCTTCACAATAACCCTATGAGTTTGCTGCAATTACTATCCCCCTTGTTTTTCATATGAGGAAACTGAGACAAGGCATGGCAAGTTAAAGTGATTTGCCCAAGGTCACTGTGCTAGTAAAGGCCAGAGGAGAGATTCAAACTTGAGCTGTTGTGTCTCAAAGTCTGTGCTCTTCATCATTTTGCCATGCTACCTCTAATGACAAAGGAAAAAAAAAAAAGCCAAACAAACAAAAAAACCCTTATCACCCTGTAAAAAAAATTAAATATTAAATCCAAGTTAAGGTTTGCAAACAGTGAAAAGTTTTTAACTATCAAGGATGAGACTATTTTCTCCATTTTTTTTTAAGACACAGCCTCTTTGCTTAAATGTAATTATGGTCTCTGTGTAGAATTCAATTGAAGGACAAGGAAAACAAAGACAATCTGACATCAGAGCATTAGGGCTTTAAGTAAGCAAGTTAGAGCAGCATTTGATACTTCTATTACAAATGTTAAAATTCTTAGTTCACTCCAATTAGTGTCTCAATTAAGGTATGCCAAAGGGTATGAATGCCCGTATTATACATTATCTGAACAACCCTAAGAAGAAAAAAGGGGGGGGGTTACAAAAGGGTAAGAGTTCAAACAAACATACATCATTTACTGAAGCATGCAAGATGATATCTATTCAAAGCACCAACATAACCACATCCTAGGAATGTTTAGTATGAACTAAAGAGCTAAATTTTAACATTTTAATTGATTTTTCTTTGTAAAGCTGGAAGGACATGTATGCTTATTTAAATACCTCACAAATGGTAATTGCAAAAATAAGGTGCCCAATTTAGAGAATGTAAAAGAGAGATTCAGTTTTCACATCAGCAATTTCTACAGAAAACAAAGACATTGTAAAATACAGAAATCCTCAATCACATACTTAAATAAGAAAAACATTTTGATTCTGTCATAATTACAAACTATATCTTCTGATCTGATTCTGTATCCTGGTCATCTTATAAAGATGAGTCAACCAAAAATAACGACTGTAATGTAATCTGCATCAATTAGTCAAAGACAAGTAAAATAATATGCCTGTACAGAAAATCATATTTTATCTCTTGCCTGTACAAATCAGACATTCAGAAGAATTACAAATATGACCTTGCCTACCAGAAAGCACTCAAACCTTTAAACTGTTAAAGTACAACCAACATTATCTCTCTCATATCTTCAAACCATTAACTAGAACCAATGACCCCAAAATCTGAAAAGTTTACACATTCCATTATTAGTAAGCTGATACTACTCTGCTTCTCAGTTTAAAAGTAAACAAGTAAACATTAATTTTCTGCCTGTGGACAAACAAATTAGATTATTTTTAAGAATTCTCTTGCCTCATGAGACACAGCTGACTGTGGGGTGCAGAATGCCACAGTGAGGCAGAGCAAGGACTCAGGACCTCCCTAAAAACCCAACCTGCCTGTAGGATGCCCGCTCCTTGAGGGGGCCACCTGGGCATCACTTACAACCTCACAAACATCCTTATTACCAGTGACAATGTTTACACTCTGTATGACATGGGGTACTCAATGCTCTGGATAGGACACTGGGGACTGCATACACACTGCATCTGACAGTGGGTGCTGGGTACACAGCTTATGTGACAAGGATACTACGTACACAACAAATATGACATCAGGTACTACAGACACACTATATGTGACACCAGGTACTGTGCTAGGTACACACTGTATGACACTGAGTATTGCATACATACTGTACATGACAGCAGGGTACCTTGTACACACTGCATAGAGCACCAGGTACTGCATACACACTGTATATGACACTAGGTACTGCATACACACTGGTACTCTATGTATACAGCATAGAACACCAGGTGCTGCACATACACTGTATATAACACTGGTTATGTACACTGGGTACACAGCAGAAGTGACAAGGATACTGTACACACCATATATGACAACAGTTATTACATACACAACGTATAGGATAGTGGGTCCTGCATACACACCGTATATGACACTGGGAACTGGGTACACAGCAAAAGTGACAAAGATACTGTGTACACCCTGTATATAACACCAAGTACTATGTACACACTGTATGTGATGCGAGATGCTATGTATATAATGTACATGACACCGAGTACTATGTACCCAGCATGACAAAGACACTGCATACACAGCAGTCCTATGTATATGCTATATACGATACATTGTATACTGCGTACTCAGCATGACAGGGATACCATCTACACGTTATATGACACTTGGTACTATGTACATACCCCATGACACCAAGTACTATGTATATACTCTATTTATGACACTGAGTACCGTATGCACAGTATAAGTGACGAGAATACTCCCTACACACCATGTATGACATGCGGTACTATGTATACACCGTTGTATATGACACCAAGTACTTCGTATACACTGTATGAGACAACCGGTAGCACTTGCATACACAGCGTGACAAGGACAGTGTGTACACACAGTACAGAACACTAGGTACTATGTACACACTGTATATGGCATTGGGTACTGTGTAATACTCTATATGACACTCGGTACTGCATACACAGCTTAAGGACAAGGATGCCGTGTACACACAGCATGACTCTGAGTACACACCACATACAACCCCGCATAGGACGCCGTGTAAAACACCAGGTGCTGTGCACACACCGCAAAGCGCCTCCACAGCCTGGCCCTGAAGAAAAGCGCGAGGGAGGACAGAGCAGAGGACAGTTCGGGGCCCGGCCGCCCCCAAGGAACCCCCTCGTCCCAGCGCGGCCTGGCAGCTTCTCCCCAGAGCTCCGGCGGGAGGAGGGCGGCGGACCCCACAGTCCCGGAGGCCCGCGAGGACCCATTGAGGCAGCGGCAGCCTCCCTCCCGGGGTCGCCCGCAGCCCCCCGGACACGCACGGACCCCCGGCTGGCCTCGGCCCGACCCTGCGGCGCGGCTCCCACAGCCCACGGCGCCGGAGACCGCGAAGCGTCCTCTCCTCTCCGCCGTCCACACGCCGGGCCCGCGCTGCCGCCGGCCCCACCGCGCACGGCCCGAGGCCTGGCGGGGCGGGCGGCGCGGGGCCCGGCGGACGTGCTCACGCGACTCCGCGGCTTCCCGGCCCGACCAGGCCCCGCGCCGTCCTCCCGGGCCTCCGCCCCGCGCCCCCGAGCTTTCCCCAGCGTTATCCTCCGGCTCTGCCGCCGCAGCGCCCGGCCCTCCCTCCGGAGCCGCCGGTTCCCGCCGGCCGGTGCCTCTGGGGTCTGAGCCGGCGCCGGGCGGGCGCGGGGGGCGCCATGTTGGCCGCGCACCCGCACTTCCTGTGTGTCCTTGCGAGCGGCGGCCGCGTCCAGGCGGGAAGTTCGGCGCCGTCGCCGGGAAAATTGGCGTCCCCGCGGGCCGCCCGTCCCTGCCGCCCAGCCGCCCGGCCGGGCTGTGCCCGCCAGAGCCCCGCGCGCCGCTCCTACCTGCGCTCCCTCCCGGCTCCCGCGCGCTGCCCGCAGCCGCTTCAGCGCGTTCCCGCGCAGCCGCACACGCCCTCCGTCTGCACGCGCGCCGAGGGGCAGCCGGCTCCGCGGTCCCAGCGCCGCTGGTTCTGCGGCCTCAAAACCGGCCACCTGGTTCTAGCATCTTTTTAATCCGTCGTCAGGAGGAATTGCAGACAGGTGCTGCACTCCCCTTCCGTGCACAGGCAAACAGCACTTCAACAAGAACAGGACCAGCCCTTGCCAATTTGGCAAGAGCACCGCAAATTTGTGTTCCAAGTAGATTGTCTATCAGTCAGTCAGTCTGCATCTGACATCTAACGGGAAGAGATCCCGCACACCCGTGGTTTAAGAAAGTATCAGTGATAGGCATACTTTTATAATGCTCGCATATTTGCCCTCTTGTCCTTTCTCCCAGGAGTTTGGAAGAAAGACGTTTCGGCTAAGACGTCTTGCTCTCGTCATCAGTGGGCACCTGCACCTGTACTTAGTTTCAGTTACTAGCAGTCAAGTGAGGTCTGAAAAT